>NC_091823.1:121047535-121361035 GCF_038994185.2 Dermacentor albipictus
TTTCACTTCCAAAGAAGGCCTGCGATGTAACATTGTACTTGTATAGTGCCAAGGAGTTCACGACTTGAAATCATTTATTTCAGCACGTCATAGCTATAGTGTCACCTAAACTGAAAGGTTCGTCTAGCCGGTTCTTTATCACGACCAGAAACTTTGTGTAAAAAGTGGGATTTCACATATGAAGCACACTAAGGATGTGTGTACTTTATTACATACTTTCTTTATACACTGTTCTTGCCTACCTAGCTTGACAAGACATGCGAGCACGGCACAGAAACCTGTGCTCTATGTACGGAAGCAGAAATTTCAATTGTAAGTGTTTCATCTGAAAACGTAAGACATTTATTGCAAAACGTATAAGAATAGGATATTTTTGAGACATATTCTACGCCGAACATCAAACTAAGGCTACAACTAGTGGCATGTGAACACAATCGGTGACATGTTTGGCACAGCTCATTGTGACGGAGAGGACTAGTGGAGCTTGCAAACAAGCCCTTGCAGGGCCATTTGAAGAACACTCGCAGAAATTCAGTAAACTATACGAGCTAAAATCAAGATGTAGAGACTGAATCCAACTCATACGCTGTAGCAAGCGGCGGAAACGTGCATGCCGTATGCTAGAAGTTACAAGCAGCCAATGTTGCTCAAACCACGGCTTATGTTCTTGGCTGATTTATTCGCAGTGTTGCAATATATTTTAGAAGCGTGTCGCTGAAGCGATACGAAAAAAATAACTAAATTTCAACAAATTGATTTCGAGAAATAGCTGGAATTGTCGCTAATACTTCTGAGTAAATATTACTTCAAGTTAGACGTTTTCTAAACATAAACGTTTGAAAGGAAGCTTTAGAATCTATTCGCTGTGCTAAATTTGAAGCTATAGGCAACAGCACTGTTATTTTTCATTTGGTTGCTTAGTGCTTTATTTTCTGTTTTTCGCTTTCTTGTTTCCCTTTCTTTATTCTGTCATTTACATATTTATTCCATTTTAGTAACTTTCTTTTTCAACGAGCACCGCTTTATGCAGCTTCTTCTAATATCTCTTACAGAGAGGCGATAGCTCACTGTCCTCTAGCGAAACAGATAATACCCCCCCCCCCCCCCCCCCTTGTCATCGGCCAGGCACGTACCCCGAAAACACACAATTCTGGCTAACCCGACCATGTCATCGGCCGTGCCAGTAGCACTCTTTCCAATTCTACACCCTCTCCGCTGACAAACCTTTGGTCGTTGCCTTACCCACTCGGCTTTCCCCCTCTCTCCCCTTTAGAAGAAGCCTGAAGGAATCATATGTTGCCTTAAATAAGACAAGTCCACTTACCGAAACGTTAGCGACCGCTTTTACCCTCTTCTCGTTTTGCTCCTCGTCATGAATTTCCATGTCCTGCCTTCCCCGTATTCTCCCTCAATATATGCTAGTATCGCGTAAATCATTTACACGCACGTCTCAAGTTTGTCTAGGCTCTGTGTGAGTGAGCAATAAAGAGTGGATTTACCAGCAGTTTGTTGCGGCCTTTTACGCTACTATTCTGCTTTTACATAACGGAAGATGATGGCGGAAATTCGGCGTTTGACATGATATATTGTCAAGTTCCAAATGCTGCACGATTCAAAAGAACACAAGCCCTATGATTTTGCTAGCACACAAAGTCACTTGATTCATATTATCCATCATAATGTTTACAGCGAAACTGTTTGTGGCTAGGGGTCCGTGCATTTTTTGTGTCCGTCGACCACTCTGTGTGAGCAAAACCATCATCATCAGCAATGACTTGTGACACTGCTCGCGCGCTCGTCGTCGTCGTCCACAGTTCACTGCAGATGCCGGTCACCATGCTAGCGTTCCCATACTGTCCCTCCCTCTGCGAAGGCGCTGACGGCACCAGTCCACTGCACCAGTCGGTGCGGCGATACTGCTCTCAAATTCTTTGCCTCAGTGCATCGCAAATTGAAAACATGAATGTATATAACGAATGTATAACACGAATGAACGCGGATTTACAAAAATATGTGTGGGTGCATACTTTCCGTCACGATGACCACCGATAAGAATGATAAAGTAGTTGTACCTTTGTTCAAAATTCTGCGTCAGCTCTTTGTCGGGTGCTGCACACTTCATGAACCTTCACCGAGTGGAATGGTTCACAATTTTTTTTCAGTTTTCGTCACTTCTGATTCAAAATGTCGCACGTGAATACGATGCACACATATAATACACATATACGCTCCAAGAATTATGCCTTAAGGGCAAGCCTTCATCGCAATAAAAAAAAAGAATACGATGATGACAATTACGTGACCTATTTGCAGGTCAAGTACTACGCTTCCGTCCCTTGGGCTAACTGAACTCTTTTCGCATTACTGATTTGTCCAAAAGCCACGCGATAAGAAGCCAGCGTGGACAGCCTCACGGGAACGAGCCCAGCCACTCCGATGTTATACGCTTTTGTACAGACGATCTATCGCATTATGCACATCATCATCATCATCATCATCATCATCATCATCATCATCATCCTAGTTACGCCCACTGCAGGGCAAAGGCCTCTCCTATACTTCTCCAACTACCCCGGTCATGTACTAATTGTGCCCATGTTGTCCCTGCAAACGTCTTAATGTCATCTGCCCACCTAACTTTCTGCCGCCCCCTGCTACGCTTCCCTTCCCTTGGAATTCAGTCCGTAACCCTTAGTGACCATCGGTTATCTTCCCTCCTCATTACATGTACGGCCCATGCCCATTTCTTTTTCTTGATTTCTACTAAGATGTCGTTTACCCGCGTTTGTTGCCGCACCCAATCTGCTCTTTTCTTATCCCTTAACGTTACACCCATCATTCTTCTTTCCATAGCTCGTTGCGTCGTCCTCAATTTCAGCAGAACCCTTTTCGTAAGCCTCCAGGTTTCTGCCGCATATGTGAGTACTGGTAACACACAGCTGTTATACACTTCCCTTTTGAGCAGGGGCGTAGCCAGGGGGGGGGGGTGGCTTATGGGGCTTCAGCCCCCCCCCGAAATTTTTTCGTGCTGTCCATGCACCGCCGACCAAAGCGACCTCCGGTGCCGGAAATCACTCTGGATTTTGTCTAGAATGTCTTTTTGACGCTCGAAAAGACATTTAACCGCGAAGATTGCAAACTCGGGCTGGATTTCGTGGCAACGCCCATACACCGGGAGTCACATAACGACAAGCAGTCCCATCCGAGCACAAAGTTTCAAGGGCGCTTTGATGGTGAGTGGGCTCGCCGCGCAATCTCACTGAGGCCACGGAATCTATGGAGCGCATGGATATCAATTGCGAAACTTTATGGGTATAACTCTCATAAGCTCTTGATGTGAAAGGTGCATTGACATTTCCAAAGTTGTGCTTTAGATTTTCATAACTGCGAGTCGGCCTAGTCGGCCTAGATTTTCAATTGCGGAAATTTGTGGGTTCAATGTTGTTATAAACATTTGACGCCAAAGGTCTATTGATTTTTCTTAAGTCTTACATCGGAACATACAACGAGACAAGCCAAATCAACACACTAGCAGATAAGTTGACAAAGCAGGCAGCGAGGTCCAATGAGACGAAGCGTTGGGGTGGTTCATTTATGCCGTCATGTCACATAAAAAAATATCAACATTTTTTTTAACCTACGCCAGAACATCCATGTCAAGACACTAAAGCCAGCCAAAGTAACTACGTTCTTATTTATTTTTTCTACCTTGACTTTTATTCGCGAGGACACATTGAGCCTGTTCAATTTTTTTTTGTTCTCGCTACCCTACCCGCGGGCTGCCAGAGCCAGCCAGAGCGCATACGTTTTTCTCGTATGGCCCCGACCACCGTGCGGTGCACTTCGGTGCGCGTTCGGTTTGCTCTGGCCGAGTGGATTTTCACCGGACAGAGTGATGGACGCTTTCTGGCTAGCAGACGAGAAAAAAAAAACAATGGTCGCTCGCCGCCATCACTGTGGGGACTCGAAGGATTGCACCGCATTCCTTGAGAGGAACCTTTCCGGAAAGTCTTGTTTCGTTGCTGTAGGATACTGAGCAGTATGCGTATGGTTCTCAGTGGACCAAGCGTCTCATGTTTTCTTCGGTATTCCTTCCGTAGCCCCATTAAGTGCCCGAAGTAGGCATTAGATTCTGGCCAACATACTTTCCTATGCTTTTTTTTTCATTTCGGTGCCTCCGCCTCACAGGAAAAAAATACATTGTTGCGGCGCAGCGAATTGACGCATGGTGAAAGTTCGATTTTGATACTTCTTTTGCGGAAAGTAATGGGCGACGGGACGCTTCAGTTGCCGGATACGTTTATTATATTATTGCGAAAGCAATTATATGGACACTCCAGGTGCATTCCTGCCATCGCCCTCATGTTTCGTATAAAGTCCAAGGGTGATAACATCGTGACCACGCGCTGCATGCTGTATGTGCGAGTGAAAGCGTAGGAGGGGAGGTTGAATAGTTGAGCCGACGATGGTGGCTCAGTCTTGTGTGTGCAAAGGAGAAAAGCGGGGAGCAAGCGCGCCGCCTTCCGTCGCGCGCAATACATCGGGGGGAGTGGATGGAATGGGGGCGGAATCTAGGATTCTGTGAATCTATGATTGTGCAACATGTTTATTTGCCTTGTTTGACGCATTATATACAGTTACTTCTTCTTACATACATAGACTCATTGGAGACTTATACGTGTACTTAAATATCTTGTTGCGAGGTTTTGAGTATACATGCAGTGAACTTTGTTTCCAGTGACACTTTTTCGTCCTTTATCAAGCAGTATTTTCGCACTTGCATATCCCATTGTATCTTTGCATTTCTAATGTACAAGGGCGAGTCAAATGGAAGTGAGCCTACCCTAACCGCGCAATAATGGTTCGGTTCATTATCTGCGAGGCATGTGCGTAGGAGAACGGCATGTCTCATTTACAAAAGTGACACGCAGGTGTGAAGATAAATGTTCTTTAATGCTCTCATACACTGGGTTGAATATGGTTGCGTCACATAATGGACACTTCAAAAGTTGAACAGCTCGGTGTCGTGAAGTTTTTGACAGCTGAAGGTGTTTCCAAAACAGAAATTAATCACCATATGACTGCCGTGTATGTTGAACACTGCATTTCATTGACCACTGTGAAGCGTTGGAGCAAACGGTTCAAGGGACGTTGCAAAGACATTCCAAGACTGGGCCAAAGCCATTGTTGGTTTTGGCCCAGTACCCCGTTGTTGGCTCATTCATTTGACTTGCCCTCATATATCTTGCAGAACTCCTGCTTTTTATACGTGCTCCCTGTCGCGACTATAACTTCGGTGCAATTACTCACGATACACGACAAGGGACAGCTACTCCTGCGTAATACATTGGAACAAACGACAGTGTCATTGAGATTTTTCACTGGCCATTGCATATGTACAAGCATGTAAGCACGGTTCTTAAATGACAAAGTTTCATTAGCATATTTGTCCTCAACTTGTTCAGTTCATTGCCTTTTAATTTTTCATATCAGCGGCATGCACTGCTTTCCTGGTCTCGAACTGATATAGTTCTAAAGTTCGTGTGATATTTTCTTTACTTAATAAATAGACAAAAAACATGGAAGCATTGACGTCAGTTATGTTGGGCACAATTTTTGGCACATACAAGTATAATATTTTATTGAAGAAATACATATTTTACTTGTATTTACAGTGCGTAGCTTTCAAGAATTCGTTTGCAGCATCTTTGGCAATGACAATGCAGTTATTATTCATGTATTTGATCCCTCGATAAATTGTTTAAGAGGAAGCTTTAGCTCGGGCCGAATCCGACGCGGCCTATTCAAATACTTGTAAAACGCAGAAACGCTTTTCTGAGATAATCCTGCTAATCGCTTTTATTGAAATTGGTTGCATTTGAGAGAGAAAGTTAAATCCTAGTGTCTGTTGGAAACAGAACTTCGATTTAGGGCCTGAATTTTGTGTAAAATATTTTGGAAAATTCGAAAGTTTGAAAAAATAGAAGCACGACGTTTACAAACCAGCTATGCATGAAGAACAGATATCGTGGTTCTGTAAACGGCATTTATTATAACAGTCAAAGGGGACAGGTTTGCTGTGTCAATTTGTATCTTACGTGAATTGGTTACGTTGTGTGCAAGGGTTCTGCAAAAGCCGTATTTCCACAATACTAAATTTTTTTGAGATTCATGTGTAACATATCTATTTTGTCCGCTGTAGATGTACTATTAGATGCAGTTCACAGAATTGTGATATCATTTTTCATTGTTGTGTCACGGAGTTTTAAACTTGATAGTTGCGTTTTCTGAAAATTTTCAGTTTTGGCCCATTTTTAATAAATGATTGACCACCTAAATGAAAAATTCGAAGCCAGTAGTCACTAGAATTAAACTCTTTCTTTTAAATGCAATAAACCTCCTCAAATTTGGTGAAGTGGTTGCAGGGAAAAACGAATTCCCCTTCTACATGTCCTTAAATAGGAGCACCCGAGCTAAAGCTTCCTCTTAAGGGGGAGGCTGAGCTGCAACGTGCAGCTACATTATATATATATATATATATATATATATATATATATATATATATATATATATATATATATATATATATATTGGGCCAGTGGCGTAGCCCCCCCCGAACAAAATTTCTGGCTACGCCACTGCTTTCGAGGGATAGTGGCAACCTGCTGTTCATGATTTGAGAATGCCTGCCAAACGCACCCTAACCCATTCTTATTCTTCTGGTTATTTCAGTCTCATGATCCGGATCCGTGGTCACTACCTGCCCTAAGTAGATGTATTCCCTTACCACTTCCAGTGCTTCGCTACCTATCGTAAACTGCTGTTCTCTTCCGAGACTGTTAAACAATACTTTAGTTTTCTGCAGATTAATTTTCAGACCCACCCTTCTGCTTTGCCTCTCCAGGTCAGTGAGCATGCATTGCAATTGGTCTCCTGAGTTACTAAGCAAGGCAATATCATCAGCGAATCGCAAGTTGCTAAGGTATTCTCCATCAACTTTTATGCCCAGTTCTTCCCACTCCAGGCCTCTGAATACCTCCTGTAAACAAGCTGTGAATAGCATTGGAGAGATCGTATCTCCCTGTCTGACGCCTTTCTTTATAGGGATTTTGTTGCTTTCTTTGTGGAGGACTACGGAGGCTGTGGAGCCGCTACAGATATCTTCCAGTATTTTTACGTATGGCTCATCTACACCCTGATTACGTAATGCCTCCGTGACTGCTGTGGTTTCGACTGAATCAAACGCTTTCTCGTAATCAATGAAAGCTATATATAAGGGTTGGTTATATTCTGCACATTTCTCTATCACTTGATTGATAGTGTGAATATGGTCTATTGTTGAGTAGCCTTTACGGAATCCTGCCTGGTCCTTTGGTTGACAGAAGCCTAAGGTGTTCCTGATTCTATTTGCGATTACCTTAGTAAATACTTTGTAGGCAACGGACAGTAAGCTGATTGGTCTATAATTTTTCAAGTCTTTGGCGTCCCCTTTCTTATGGATTAGGATTATGTTAGCGTTCTTCCAAGATTCCGGTACGCTCGAAGTTATGAGGCATTGCGTATGATAGGATTTAAATCTTATAACCTTTTAAGATGTCTACCAACCAAACGTATTAACATTGTTTTGATGAAATTCTGGAGTTTTACGTACCGAAACCACGATATCATTATCAGGCTCCTGAGCTTCCTTGACCGTAGTCCATGCACTGTACAGGGGTGCTTTTTGCATTTCGCCTTCATCGAAATGCGGCCGCCGCGACCAGGGTTTGATCCTGCACCTTCGCGATTAGCAGCGCAACGTCAAAGCCGTACACTACGTCTCCATGGCGGGTAATTGAAAATTTAGCGAAACTACAGAATCCGGAGCGTTAAGACCGAATCAAATCGGTTTTGTAAAGAATGAAAAACGACACGCATTTTGTGAGCGCATCTGTGAATCCCATGAACTCATCCATTGCACCTTCATGGTCACAGAGCCGACACGTCATACCGCCGATTTAGGCCCCTCACATAAAACTTGTAATTAATAGAACGCTTGTAATAAAAGAAGGTTATCTTCGAAGCAAATCTGATGTAACTAAAATGCCCTAATTGATATGCCATATCGTTAAAAACGTCGCCGGTCACTAAATAAAAAAATTAATCGCTAAAATGGCAACACTTATTACTTCTGAGAATTGTTTATAATTGTGCGCAAAGAACAGTAATTAAAAATTTATTTGACAGCGTGTGCTTACTACTTTACATTTTCTCATCCTATTAAATAGTGCAAAAATATTATTAATGCTCACAATCTGAAAGTGATATTGATTTAAGTAGGGCCACTATTTATGGATAGCGAATCGGCGCCTGTGCGATGCCATCACACGCCCTTCAGGACGTGTTAATTAAAGGGAAGCTGAAGAGTCTGTCGAATTCAATAAGACGCTCATATACGGATGCGGGAATCTTATAAACCATGTAGGTAAAATTTGGGTTTTTTTGTCAATTAGGAGCGACGTAATCATCGGTTGAAATTGCGCTGTAGCTCCGCCCCCCTTTCAGTAAGCGAGCGGAGCGGAGACCGGAAACCGCGGTGTTGTGACGTCAACTCTGCTTCGTTCCTTCGCAGCGTCCGCGACCGTGCCTGACCGCGCTTGTCTCTGCGTGCGTGCCATCGTAATCTGCTTCGATCGACCCTGCATTCCTTTGTTGGTGCGTCTGCGTGTATGTGGAGTGGTAGTCAACGTGAGTGGTAGTCAACAGATGAAGGTCACTACACGTACTGCATGAACCGGGAAGCTTTTCACGCGTTCAAAACAGTCTTTGTATTTTGCCAACAGCTTTGGACACAGCACAAATGCCGACGATCGCATCCCCGCTTACGTTCCACGAGGAGGCATGCAGGAACACAACACTACAGTTGTTTGACCGGAAACTAGCTCACTTGATCGGCGAAAGATCGGCGAGATCACTAGATCGCTTTGCAAAAAAAACATACTCACCAAAGAGCATTTCCAACACGAGGAGATCCAAAGACTTTGCTTTCGTTCACGTCGAAAGCACTGCTCGCACCAGCATCGTTTGCTTCTTCGAGAGGCTGGATCTTCGCAATCGGCTCGTACATGTAGGGAGTAACGCCGAACTCCTCAGAAAAACGCAGTCTCTCTAAATTTTCCATTACCGTCTCAGAAAAACAGCACCAAACTACCTGGCACCGCGCTTCATGTGTAGCGGCAGCGGCAGAGTTGACGTCATGAGGCGCACCGACCAATCACAGGCGGAAACGAGAAGCGCGAGCTGGGCGTGTCCGCTGCTGCACTTTTCGTCGAAATAAAATATATTTGCGCTTTCTTTCGCTCAATTTCGATACAATATTATGCGAAGCATATTACGAGAGCTCAACTCAGCTCCTCAGGCGCGGCGGTGTCGCCTTGAAACCACGTGACACCGTGACGTCGCGACAGAGGAGAAGTGGCTTTGGCTCAACTCTTGCAAGACGGGCTGGGTGGGAATCGAACCAGGGTCTCCGGAGTGTGGGACGGAGACGCTACCACTGAGCCACGAGTACGATGCTTCAAAGCGGTACAAAAGCGCCTCTAGCGAATGCGGTGTTGCCTTAGAAACGAGCTGTTTCTAAGGCGTGCGTCTCTTGCTCAGGCGCACATTTCGTTGCCGCGCCGAACGCTGCTTTGCTCGACGCTCACCGCGTCCAATGCGGGGCGCGTAGTCGCTGCCCTGTAGCCCATTGTCTTACACCCCTTGGCGGGTCGACGGGAACGCTGTCGCGTTCCACTCTTGAAGGCGAAGCAGTAATGCATGAGTTGTTTCTTCGTCTAGCCGAACCAAATATAGCCAAGCAACAGCAGTTCACCAGGCTAAACAGTGGTTCAACAACTAAAATAAAGGCTAGTATGCTTCGCATCCTGGGCTTAACCTTACCTAAGCCACAGCCATTTTTCGAATTCGGAGGGTTGAAAACCATTATGTACAGATGTTCACTCATTTTTTCTGGAAAACCTTTCAGCTTCCCTTTAAAGATTATGAAGCTGCCAGAAGTTTTTGTGCACCTGCGTACAGTGCGAGCGTAATGCTGAAACTGGCTATGGCTGATAGTGCTTGGCAGTCCGGGCGAAACTCCTATTTTTTTTTTTTGCACACAGCTGCTTCCTGTTAGGTAATTGTGTGACGCCATTATTTGACAAGTAGGAATGTCTTCGCCTTGCAGGTTTGCGACAGGACGCGGGCTCCCTTTTCTGGCGCGGACGGCGGGCCGAGGAGGATGCCCCAAGCGTGGCGTTGCTCCGGGCAGCCGGAGCCTTCCCGCTGGCGCTGACCAACGTGCCCGAACTGTGCATGTGGGGCGACTCGCAAAACCTGGTGGACGGCTGCACGCGGAACCCACACGACACGCGGCGAGGCCCCGGTGGAAGCAGCGGTGCGTGCTTCGTTCAGCCTGCCTGCACCCGTCGGGAACAAAGGGGACGGCGTTTTCGCCGTCAAAGTGCAGTTCCCGCTTTGAGTAATACTTAGAAAGTGTCATGCCTTCTCCTGATATGCTGTGATAATCCAATGATTGAGTATTTTGTCAGGGCCCGAGCACAACAAGGTTGACGTTTTGTGTGAACCACTAGCAGTAATCCTATTTAACTACGGCAATGGCGCGTGTACGTTTCCGTTGGCCAGATCATTCCATGCATGTTAATCACATTCTGCTTAATTCATCCGTCAGCGATTTCTAGATGTTGTCGTAGGCAGATCAACCTGATCTTTATGACAGACGTGAAGGTTCGTCAAGGTAGCTACAGCGCAGTGTAAACGACATATTGAGGAGGCGCACGATACGACATTGCGTTTCTGTATTCTTCGGGACCTTTCCGTAATGGGTGTATGTGGCAACATGCTTAATACAATCGAAAGCTATCTCTGTCATCGCATGTTTCGTGTACAAGCTGGCAACAGTTTGTCAAGAGCATTCACCCAAGAGACCGTTGTGCCGCAGGGAAGCGTGCTTAATTGCACACTATTTGTCGTGAAAATGAATTCACTTCATACAGTCATTTTATGCATCATGTTTCATTCTGTATGTGTCGACTATGTGCAAATAGGCTTTAAATCGTGCAATATTGCTTTCTGTGAACGCCAGTTCCAGCTTGGTTAGAACAAATTATCTGGATGGGCGGATCAAAACGTGTTTAAAGTGAATACGCAGGAAAGCTCTTGCATGCTCATCTCCAAGAAGAGGCGCCACACCAATCCCTGGTATTTTTATCAATGGAGATGAGCTCACTGTCAGCTGTGCACATAAATTCTGAGATATTATCTTGCATTAAAAACTAACGTTTATACCCCAGGTCCAGTATCACAGGACGAAGTGTATGGAGACCATGAACCTCCTAAAATTCTGTCGCACACCACATGGGGTAGCGACAGAAAGTGCCTATTGGACCTGTACAAAAGCCTTATGCGTACATGTTTGGACTATGGTGCCGTGGTGCGCCACTCTGGCCATTTCATGCGCGTTGAAGATGCTGGATCCGATTCACCATTTGGCTATCCGCCTGGCCACAGGTGTGCTCAGGACAAGTCCTGTGCAACGCCTCTACGCGGAATCGAACGAGTGGTCACTTGCAAAGGTCATACTCTAGCTTTACATATTTTCTGAAGGTACGGGCGAACCCTGAACGTCCGTGTTACGCTACTAAAAATTATGACATGCACCACACTGCTTCGCAACTGACCCACATCAAAGGAGCCCTTCTCACTGCCTTTGAGGAAGCTTAATGATGGAATGGGTGTCCCACTTTTAAAACTCTGTCTAAAGGCCCTGGCAAAGCTCTTACTGCCGTGGTAATCGAATCTTATTAAAGGCGACACGTCGTTTATTCATGTCACAAAGCACACTCCAGAGGAACGCATGCAGATGCATCGTCTAGAACTCCATTTAAAGTACTGATGCTCGAAATTTTATACTCTCGCATCAAAGTCCCATGCCGGCGTGTCTTTTGCAGCAGTTGGTCCATCATTCTCAGAATCTGATGTGTTGCACCCAGAAACAAGTATCTTTTCCGCTGAGGAATACGGAATAATGTCGCCTGTTAGATGTATCAGGAAAACCAACCTACCCAGAGCAATCATATTCATTGACTCTTTGTGTGTAGTAAGGTCCTTAATGTCATTCCGCAAAATCAAAAATCCTGTACTGTAAGAGCTGAAACAAAGATGAAACATCCACCTAATCGTAGCAATTACTTATTTTCCCTTAATTAGTTACTTTTCTCCACGTTGCGGATTTGCACAGTTCTATTACTTCAAATTTTTGCCTTTGCTTTCAGTTGTTGACAAATTCAACTTCGCTCTACCATCCGCTAGCCGCCTAGCTAGATCAGATTGTAGAGCTGCTGCCCCGGAGAAATGGTGGTCCCGGGTTCGAGTCCCGGACCAGGATGAATTTTTCTTCAAATGCGATGCTTTCCTTTCGAGGAACCCGTACAGGTTTCCTTTGTAGCAACTGCTACGATTTGGTGGATGTCTCATTTTCCCTTAATTAATTACTCCTCTCCACCTTGTGGGTTTGCGCAGAGCTATTACGTCAGAAGCTGTTACTGTACAATGCATGTGTCTCGTGCACCGGCAGTGCGGTTGTAGAACCGCATTTGAAACAATCCAAGCTAAATTTAGCCTATCGGGCGGTTCTCATATATAGAGGCGCAACTCGGCAGTAGGTTTGTCGATTCGAGCGGGGAGTGGTCCCGTTTTAGAGAGCTCACTCTGTCATATTAGCATAACTTATCAAACTCAAACCGCCGCTAATCAGGAGTTAAAAGGCCTCCAATCGCAGATATTTTGTGCCTGCTCCGTTACGACGCAGCTGCGTTCGACCCTATTGCCCAAACACCCTCTGCAAAACAAACGGGCCCACTACGTATAGGGTGCGAGCACGATTGCAAAATTAGATTGTAAGGGCCTTACTAGCTGCAGCACAAGCATGTAAGCTTTTTAGTGCGTAAAAATGTTATGTAGATGGTTACGTCATTTCTGTACCTTATATAGCCCCCATGCCCTCTCTGCAGCGCGTAGAAGACGTTTCACGCATCCCACTGCGGCTGCGTCCAGGATACACGGCCTGCCCTATTTACGAAGAAGCTTTTTCCCCTCACTACAGGTGGAGAGGGAAGCCTCCTGGCTGCAGCTGGCTCACTGATTGGCCTAGGCACAGACCTCGCTGGAAGCGTGCGGATACCAGCTGCCTACTGCGGGGTCTTCAGCCACAAGCCAACAGCCGGTGAAAACACTACAACGAGCTTTCCGAATTTATGAACTCAGTAATCTATTTTCTTCGGCCCACCATGATAGTAAATTGACTATGACACCGTCCTCATGAGCGCAAAGTAGTATGTTAAATTCTATATCTCACCTGTGACATTTTGATTGGGTCCGTCAAGAAAGCCCGTGAGTAGAGATTTCAGCAAATGTTTGTGGCACAAGAGAGTTTCAGTTAAAGTGACCCCGAATACGAATACGTCTTTCGTGAGTCAAGGGCTGATTATTACCATCATAAGACACCGTAAATCCACCACTTCATCCGGCACCACTTCCCTCTCCATTTCAAATTAATCAATGTTTTCTGCTGCTCGCAATTCAGCCCCGAGCTTCCTCCAACCACGCTTTCACTGTCAGAGGGAACACTTTACATTTGACAAAATAGGGTTTAATGGAGGTGATGATGGCGTTACCATTGTTGTGCTTATCTCTGCCTCTTCTCACGCTAACCTCAGGAGTGGTGCCCAACACTGGCTTGCTGCCAGATGTTGGAGAAGGTCTGGGGCAGTTCAACTGCGTGGGCCCCTTGGCCAGGTTTGCCGAGGACTTGCCGCTGATGCTCAACGTACTGGCGGGGAGTGCGGCCAACGAGCTAAGACTAAATGAACAGGTGCGTACGATTCCATGGGGTGCTGTTGTAGAGCGAATCAACTAGCCACAGTTATTGTGCACATAATGGACACAACGATGAGCAATGCGAAAAACACACAGCGTCACGCAGTTGTCAGTGTGTTAAGGTATAAAAATACTTATTGTAGAGTCTACAATACAATAAGCCTGCAACTCCAAAGCAATGAAAGAGCTCTGATAAAACATCCAGCTGAATGAAGAACAATATTTTTGCTTGAATTCATTGTCATTGGTGGGATAAGTGCCGAACGCAAATGAGATAAGGTTTTGGATAAAAAGAATGCTTACCATATCAATAACTCTTCAAAGCTACGATGAGCAAGAAAACAATTTATTTGCTTTCTTTAAGCAAGGTAAGTTCATTAAATATATAGCCGTCTAGTCAAAGCTTTATGAAAAGTGCTGACCGAGTGCAAACATTTATTAAGAGGGGACAAGAAAAGGTAAGTTTGCATATTGAAAAAAAAAACTTATTTCATGAATAACCTGCCAGAAGTGCTTTATTCTATAAGTCGGGAAAGGACGAAGATGTTAGTGTAGTTAGCTTTATTCTTCCCGGCACCAATTTTTTCGTTTAGGCCAACTTGCAGAAACAGCCTTCAAGATGCAGATCATAAGTCATGGTAAAAAAACTTCAGCCCCACGATTTAAAGAAGAGGAGGACACGTAGGCTGAGAACTTGTTAAATCAATCGCAGTGCAATCCTATAGATTTCCTTATGACTACTGATGAAATTCACGTACATAGCTTTTACATACGAATGCTATATTGTGTCACCGATGTAGCGTGCATAATAAATGATGAACTTCTGCACCAAATAAATGCGAACAATATTTTTTTCTTTTCAGGTAAATCTAAAGACGCTGAAGCTGTATTACATGGATACAGAAGGAAGCCTTTACATCAGCCGTGTGACCACTGAGGCTCGCCGAGCAGTTAGACGGGTCAGTGCTTTCATTTTCATAAAATCTCCACTATGTCACTTTAAACATGTCATTACAAAAGAAAAGGCAGGAGTGTACTGTTGAAATGAGTATTTGTCGCGAGATCATGGGTAATAGACCACTGGCAGAGATCGACTGAACCACGCATAGTGTGGCTGGTGCCTTGTGATGTATGCCCGCCACTACGTGTTTAGGTATGTGCGTATGGTGTGCTTATCGTCGAGAGACTGCTTTTGCGTGGTAATATCCGCCCCCCATCTTCCTGATTCTTCGACAGATATTGAGACTACCAAGTGATCGTGATAAGTACTTACCTGTTCATGCGGAAAACTGTGAAACTGAAGTGGTACTGGATGAAATCGTGAAATATTCTGGTCAACTTAAAAAGTTCTCCGCATCTAAGGAACGGATTTAGAAGCAAATGACTACCTTAGGCACCGTCATTCATTGGCAAACAACACATGCAGGACACGCCTGGTTGGAGAGAACTCTATGAGGAGTATGAGGAATCTTAGCGCATCGCACTCTGCATTTGCTCAGTGAATCCGCGAACCTCGCTGACATGTGCAGCTCAATGAGAACGCCGGTGGAACGAAGTAAAAGGTTAGTGTAGAGCTCATCTCAAGCTGAATATCTAGGTGAATGTGATTAGCATTGAAGCAATGTAGCGACACACCGAATTGCCACTATCAAAAAGCGTCATCTATGCGGGGTGTATGCAGCCAGGCTCATCTTGTCTCGCACTTCCCTATGGAAACGCTGAAGGCGAAATTTAGCAGCTTCGTCTCGATGTCTGTGGGTGGCGTCTATGTAAATTTATATTCAGACAAGATTGTCTGTTTGCTTATGGTGTGGATTCGATTCGGCCTAGCACCGGATAAATTTTAAGGAACGCTTTGTTTTGTCCTTGAAGAGCGGCACATACCCAGTCACCCATGTTGGGGTCAATGACTGATTGATGATCGGCACATACCTAGTGTCACATCTCCAGTGCCACATGCGCAATGACCTACGTTGGTGTCAGATAAGTTCGTTGAAAAGTGGCACATAACCAGTAACCCATATGTTGGCATCAATGACTCGTTGATGAGCGGCACATACCTAGTGTCACATGTCTAGCGCCGCATGACCATTGACATACGTTGGTGTCAGATAGGTTCGTTGAAGAGTGGCACATACCGAGTGATCCACGTTGACGTCAATGACACATTGATGAGCGGCACATACCTGGTGTCGCAATATCCAGCCACATGCCCACAGACATATGCCGGTGTCAGATAGGTTCGTTGAAGGACGGAAGGAAATCAACTTTATTCAGGTCCTGCAGGCCACGAGAGCTTTGGGCTCTCATGGAGTGGGCGTCTCCCACGACGGAACCTGAAGGTTGAGTTTCCTGACGGCGTCGTGGACCTGCTGGACGGCCCAGAGTTGGGGAGGGCACATTCCTAGTGATCTCATCCATTTTCCTCTATTTTATAACCAGTGCCACATGACCAGGGACATACGTCGGTGTCACGTTGAAGAATGGCACATAACCAGTGACTTGTTGGAGTCAATGACTCACTGATGAGTCACATATCCAGTGCCACATGCTGACTGACATACGTTGGTGCAAGATGGGTTCGTTGAGAGAGAGAGTGAGATGGAGGAATATGGGAAGGCAGGGATGTTAACCACTCAAGGGTCTGGTTGGCTACCCTACGCTGGGGGAAGGGAGTAGGGGAAGAGAGAGAAGGGAGAGAGAAGGTGTAGAGACGTGTACGGACAGTACTTGAGTTAAAGTCACTCGCGGAAATCAGACGTTCTCAGAAAGCACAAAAGTGCCTTCACCTTCTGTGCCGATGATCGATGGGGATGGTGCTCTAGTATTGTCTGTTCACTCAGAGGACGATCATCTAGTTTCCTCAATGTGTTGGACAAAGATTGTCTTTGTGCTTGAAATTGAGGACAATGGCACAATAAGTGGTCAATGTTCTCGCATCCGCAAACATCACATGCAGGTCTATCAGCCATTCCAATTAGTAATGAGTAGGCATTCGTGAAGGCAACTCCAAGCCATTACCGACGCAGAAGGGACGCTTCACGTCGGTGCAGACCGGCCGGAGGTCTGAGTTGCAGTGACGGGACTGGTTGATGCACCACCGGAACTGGTTGATGTAGTTGATCCATCACTACAAACGTGTGTGCATCGTTCATTTCTCGTACGAGAAGTTGCTTGAGTGCTGATGACGCCATGTCCGACCTTTTCTGAACTCCTGGGATTGCAAGGCTTACTTGAGTATGGCGCACACACCAAGGAGGTATGGAAGATCTTGCTGCTGGTGTGTACCTGACCTGAGAGAGGCACAGTGCGTGAAGACAGTCGCACTGAATGTCGTCTGGGGCCTATCTACTGGGAGACTTGCGAGGTGGTGAGCAGGGGTCCGGGCGAAGTGTCTCATGTGCACACGCATAATTTCGTGTGTTCCAAGAGCGGAATCTTGAGCGACTGCAATAACTTCAGTCATTGACGCACTCCGTGGTAGACCAAGGCATATCTTTAGGGCTTGGTCTTGGATGCTTTGGATTACATTCAGGTTAGTTCTTGAGGTGTTGGACATGACCGCTAGGCTGTACCACAGGAATCTAATAAAGAGGACCCTCTACAGTTGCAGCATAAATTCTCACATAATTCACACGAAGGGTCCAGCTTAGATTTCTCTCAATGACAACCCCAAAAAACTGCGACTTGTGCTGTACGAGATCAGCTGTCCGTCGACGGATATCACGTATGGAGACATTGATTTCCTGGTAAACGCCACCGCTGCACACTTTTAGCACGATATATGAAATCCTTGTTCTCGAAGGTAAGATGATGTTAAAGTGGCTACCTTATGAAGCCGCGCGCGAAGCTGCAGTCGCGTCACACCCGACGTCCAGTGCAGTTAAGTGCAGTTAGGGCACTTAAGAACATCTGTGCTGCAGGCGTCTTCTGAATGAGACCAATAGCATCGCGGGCACACGACGTTGTTCACGCATACACCCTTTACGTGGCCAGTCTAACAACACTTGAAACACTAGAGGGGCATCGGTACGAATGTTCGTACTGGATGGCGGACATTTCCGAACTTGACGGTGGAAGGAAGGCTGTCTCCTTCAAACAAAGTCTTCACACAGCCTGTTCCCCAGTCTGAAAATCCTTGTAATGGAAATGCCTTCTGTCGTTGGTTTGATCGGTATTGGCAAGTAATCATTCGGGATGGCAATGTCGATGTCACAAATGACGCCCGCAGTACTATCGCCGCCTGTAGTGATCAATGATCGCACCTTTACATTGTCGATCTCACTCACATTACAGGGGCCTTCAAGGGCGCTGCGATGTAGCACAGCAACTGCCAGAACATTTTTTCCCGAGTTTGTCTGCACGTATTTAATCTCATTTGGTGTGATTCTCTTGAGTAACGTAGAGAGGGCCTGCCTGCTGAGGAACCGCAAATTGGTCGCCGGGTCCATGGGCATAAAGAGCACAGTGTGCGGCCAGCGCAGCGGTGAACTCTTCACGGTAGAAACACTTGGCGATGAAGATGCCTGTAGTAGTCTTATTTTTGCTGATCTACTCATCACGACCTGAAAGTCATCGTCCGATGAGTCGTAGCTGTCCGAACATAACTCAGTGGCCTCGCTGTCTGTATCGCCTGACGCACTTCCACGTTTCCTGGAGGCTATCCGACCTGACGGCTGCGCATCAGAAAAGTCCTCGGAGATCTCTTCATCCATTGCCGCAAGGAGGGAGCGGCAGCTCCCCGAAATGCAGGGAAACAAAGAGAAGAAGCGGAGAAAAAAGTACAAGCGTTCTATCAAAGAATCACTTCGTCTTCTCCCTAGGTTCGTTGAAAAGTTGCATATAACCAGTGACCTAGTTGGTGGGAAAATGATTAAAGACACTGAGACAAAGCTTCTGAAAAGTGCCTGAACTGCGCTGGTACTACTAGTGTGAACACACGGCCTAGCGGAGAAGTTTTTGCTTGCACCATTACAGACGCTACCAAAGCAATAACGCTTGAGACAGGGTATTGCAGTTACTCTGACGCTTCCGCAACAACGAAAACAATTAGCGCCATCCTTCAGCTTTGCGCGACAACTACCCTCTTTCACAGCACTCTTGACGGTCTCGACACATTCTCAAACAACGCAAGAGCGTTAAGGAGCCCATGCCGCAGAAAATCCGGCGGCTTTTCGGCAAGGTTTTCGAACCACCCATACCCAGGCCTTCCATATGGCGCAAGGAATTTACTGAACTAATTGAATTTCTCAAGTCAAATACGTGGAAAAATCGTAAACTATTACTTACACACAACCTGCAGACATGATAGCTCTCGGGTTGTAATTTGCCCACATGAGGAAAATAGTTCCGTTACGCGAAAACTCAAAGAAACCCTTTTTGCAGCGTTTCTACCATTCAAAGACCAGCCACGGCGTCCGCCATTTGCGTGCACCGGCGCGCGGGTGTCCTGGGGACCACGGAGTGGTGTGTGTGCTTCCTTGCAATACCTCCAGCTGGCGCTCGCGTCCGTTGCGTCGCGGCCCACGCAAGTGGCCACGTTTCTACCACAAAGCCCGCCTTCGTCCATAGCGTTCGCGGCCAGCGTTTCCCTGTAAGCATTACGGTTGCATACGCTCCAGTTGCCGGGAAGCGTGAGAAGCAGTCAGGAATGTTTGAATGCTATCGTGTTCCACTCTTAAAGGCGAAGCTCAGGCGTCCTCCAAGTTTCACTTTCTACGCTTTCGAATTTTCGGCTACCGCGCAGAGCGACGGCACAACCGGTGGCAACCTCTCTGAGTCGTGCGTGGCTTCGTTCGATGACTCCGGAAGCTGGGACATTTTGGCCAATTTTTAGTGCCTCCCCGTTCCACTGATGCGCAGGTAGGACAGTGACTTTTGTATTCTTCTAATAACTTTTCATTTCGGTGCCGTTGAGAAGGTGACAGCTGCCTCGGTGATGTGAGCAATTTTCCGCCGCGGCTCCCAACGCGCGTGAAAAGAAGGGAAGACAAGATGGTCTCGCACCGGATGACGTCGTTCCGTGACCGATGTCCCCTCAGCGGTTGGCGACGCAGCAGCTCGATTACGTGAGTGGAGGTAGTGGCAGTACATCGTGGCAGACACTGAGATGACCGCCACCAAACACGTCGCCTCAACCTTCGCCGCGTGCGTTAGGTTGTGACCACTGTGCTGCGGCAAGTGTGATGTTACCGTTGTTTCGAAGATGTTAAACAAAGTGTACCCCAACCCTGCGCCTCACTTGCAGTCAATCTTCTCTTTTGTTTCTGTAATAATCAAAATAGGTGACATTATTTTTGCAACGTTTCTTGTCTCTGTACTCTACGCAGGTGACCCAGTACCTGAGGGGGGCGCATGGACTCGAAGCGCATCGGCTACACCTGCCCGAAATGCGATTTGGGATGTTTATGTGGTTCAAGGTGGCCGGCGTCAAGCAGCCCGATCCTATGCCCGAGATGTTCCGTCCCGGCGGCTTCAACACGTTAATCGAACTGCTCCGCCATCTAGTGGGAGCCGGCAGGCACACACTTGCAGCGTTGGCCGTGTGCAGCATGGCGCCGCTTGGTCGCTTGCGTTCGAAGCAGAAGGCTGCGGACTACATCACCTCCTTTGAAATCGCCCGCGACCGGTTCGAGGAGACGCTGGGGGACAATGGAGTGCTTGTCCTGCCCGCGGCCACCAGCGCTGCCCCGTTCCAGAATCAGGACTTGCTATTCCTTGATTCGCCTGGCATGACGGCACTGTTTAGCTTATTCAAGGTGCCCGTCTCGGTGTGCCCTGTAATGCTGTCAGCGGAGAGATTGCCCCTGTGTGTACAGGTGGTGGCGAAGAGGGGAAACGACAGGCTATGCCTGGCTGTCGCCAGGGAGATCGAGAACCGCTTTGGTAGGCTTGATCTTTCGGTGAAACAGCAAGGCCGAGTCTGACGTCTCGGCAAATGACACTTTATCATAGCTGACCCGTCTTATTAGAGCTTTTTAAGGTGGCCAGAATTGCAAGGAAGCTGTTCCCAGGTGGTGCGCAATCGCAAAGTAGATGAGTGCCTCAGATGCAATAGGTTGCATGTGTGCAAAATATTTTGTACATTTATAATCGTGGAGAATGAAAACGTACGCCGTAAGAAGCATGTGCCATTAAAAAAAAAAATGATGCATCACGTCCGCGTATACAAAGATTTTCTATTGTTTATTATTTTAAACCACTGCACAGAAAGACTATTTCTAGCGGTTTGTTTTACAGGAAGTATAAACAAAAGAAACTGCAACTTTCTAGGCTTAACTCCTCACAGGTGTCCCTTTCATGAAATCCGCGATGTCGATAATCATGCAGTGAAATTATTTAGTTGCTCAATGCATTGCTCAAAGTTTAGTTCTCGACGACCCTTTTAGAATCGGCAGCTCTGAGCAAGCGATATAATTTTTAATAGTGAACACTCACATGAGCTTCTCCGACTTCTCTCTAGACATTAATTAAGATTTCTTTTACTCATTACATCAAAAAGACCTACATCAATGCGTGGAAGGCGCCATTGACAACTGCGGCATAGTGGGCTTCTAGAATGAAGTCGGTCTAACCGCTAACCAGTTTTTAGAACTTTTAGAGTTTTACTTGTCTTTGACGTTCGCTGCTTGGCGTGACTCAACGTGTTTACAGAGAGAAGGAGGAGGAGGAGGCGTAGATTTTAATGAAGAGAAAGGAGGAGAGGTCGGCCTGGAGAGCGTGTCTCTAGCCTGCTACACCTCACTGGGGAATGGAGAAGTGGGAAATACAAGGAAAGGTAGGTGGCGGATGATTATGATATGGTACAATGAGATACTATATACACGTTGTCCAATATGCGGATGCGCACTGGAGAAGCAATACACTAAGATTAATCTTGTCCATACTAAAAGTAATCTTGCCACAAAAAGCTTTTGCGCAAACACATTTCGCACTGACTACACGTCTCAGACCTTCTAGAGGCGATCGTCTAAGCCAGTCTCACTTAAAAAGTTCAAAAGTGCTTTTATGGCACATTGGGCTCAGTCAACACTCCTCCACGCGCCCAAAAGCTTTTCTTCTGAAAAGGGGCTGGAGTCCATGCTGTCAACAGTAGATTTGAGTTTTCTTCGTTCGGCCGCATATTGAGGGCACACGCAAAGTACGTGGGCTATTGTCTCGAGAGTGTGACAGACGCTACATTCAGGGTCCCGTGCTTGTCCAGTCTTGTGAAGGTATCGGTGGGTGTATGCCACACCCAACCGTAATCGATGAATGAGTGTTTCCTGGCTTCTCCGCAACCGAAGTGGAAGCCGGAATTGTAATCCAGCGTCAAGTCTATATAGGCGCTCTTGTCGATGTTCGGGGTTGTCCCAATGTCGCGCCGTAGAAGTTTTAATGGTGGTATGGAGCAAGGTGTTAATGTCATACCGGGAAAATGAATTTTTATAATGGTTCCGTTAGTGTGCGCCTTTTTTGCTTCCGCGTCAGCCTGTTCGTTTCCAGCTATTCCACAATAGCCAGGAATCCACTGCAGCACGATGGTGTGCCCGGAATGAGACGCCTCAGGAAGCAGAGACATGATGTCATAAACCAGAGGACTATATGCGGTTCTGTCATTCATATAATTGCTGATGAGTTGCAGTGCTGGTTTTGAATCACTGAACACTGTCCACTTCTCGAGACTTTGTGGCAGTATGCAGCGAACTGCTTCTCGAATTCCGGTCAACTCAGCTGCTGTAGACGACGTCCTGTGTCCTGTCTTGAACCGTTGTGCGATCCCCATTCCTGGCACCATGTAGGCCGCTGCGGAAGAGGTCTGTGTCACGGAACCATCTGTGAAAACATGTTCATAATGTCCATACATGTAAGCAATGTATGATAGCGCGAAATGCTTGAGACCAGCAAGCGGCATTTTCGACTTCTTCGTTATTCCAGGGATTGAGTCTCACCGTTGGCTTTGCCATCGTCCAGAGTGGAACTTTGGGTATGTCATACGGTTCGAAGTCCGATGGCAATAAGTCTTGCTGCGACAACACGGCTTCCGAGTAAGCGGACACAGGCCGTACGCTTGTGATGTTCGCGAATGGATGATTCCTGTGTCTAGTCAGTAGCCTTAGATGCACTCGCAATGGCTCATGTTGCAAATAATCTCGAGCTGGGCACGCACGAGCCTCTGCAATAGTGCCCCAAGTAGACGCACATCGTGGTAGACCTAGGCAAATTCTCAGTGTGCGAGCCTGAGCACTTTCAAGCGTGCGTACAGCAGTTGTACTAAGCCGAGACAGTACAGGCGCACTGTAGCGGAAGTAGCCAACAAAAAGTGCCTGGTAGAGCTGCAGAAGAGAAGACTTGGATGGCCCCCATGAATTTCCAGAGATATGTCGAATGATCTGAGTAAAGGTGTCCAGCTTTCTTCTTAATCCAGAGAGGTGCTTCGACCAAGATAAGTCACGGTCGATGGTGACTCCGAGAAACTTGTAGTGGGTTACTGAAGGTATAATCTTCCCATTAATCATGACGGGGTAGCAGGCCATTGACTTCCGTGTAAATGCCATGGTTTATAGGGGTATTACTCAGGCTCGCGCGTGCGCACCTGACCCTTCTCTGGATCGCACAGCGCCGGCGGAGCGGCAGTCGCTCCCTAGCACTTTCGCAGCAGCCCTAGCAGTCAGAGCTGTGACCCCTAAACCGCGGTTCGCAGTGAGTTGCGACCACGGCGGGTTCAGGCCAGTGGGGACAGGGTGAGTCTCGACCTAAGGTGTTTATTCACCTTGGTGTACAATGATTCCAACAGACAGCAACAGCCACAACACACACAAATACAACACAAAACACAACCACAGCGGCGGAGCATTCCGCACGTCTGGGGTGAAACAAACCGCACAATGTGGGAGCCACAAAAGAGGCTGATAAGAGTTCAGCTCACCCAAAGTGGTTCCGCGCTCGGGCCCTGGGGCGGTGAGTCGCACACAAAGGCCGGGCGCAACAGGGGGGACGGCGTGCGGCGGTCTCAGCGGCGGATTTGAGATGCGGCCGTTCGCTAGCTCTTCCACCGTGAGACCAAGATGCGTCAGGGGAATAGCGCTTCTCCCGAGCGGCGGAGAGGAGTCTCCCCGGTTCCAAGAAAGGGAAAGGAGGGAACGGGGTGCCTTGGCTGCAGCGTCGCGGCCAGGCGCGAAGAGCAGCGGAAGTGGCGAAGGTGCCCTCTCCACGCTACCCTCCGCGAGCGAGCACGTGATTATCGCGTGATAACCGCGTGGCCGCTCCGGAGATATCGGGATGCGCGTGCGATCCCCACAGGTTACACTTTTTTCCGGTGAGAGCTGCAGTCCGCGACTGTTTAGGTATGCCGACGTTATTGACACCGCGCGCTGCAGCTTCGTTTGAACTTGTAAGCGCGTTAAGCTCGTGGTCCATATACAGATGTCGTCTGCGTACACAGAGACCGAGACTGTGCGTGCGTGTTCTTTGACCAGTCCAATGAGAACGATATTAAATAAAGTTGGCCTCAATACACCTCCTTGATGCACTCCACGATAGACGGGGTGGTTCATTTTTTCACCGTCTGGAGTTGTCATGAATATTGTTGTCCCTTAAAGATAGCTGGCTATCCACTGATGCATACGTCCCCCGACGCCACATTCTTCTAGGGCATTTAAAATTGCATCATGTAGAACGTTGTCAAAAGCACCCTTGATATCTAGAAA
The DNA here is from genome assembly GCF_038994185.2 of Dermacentor albipictus. Taxonomy (NCBI): domain Eukaryota; kingdom Metazoa; phylum Arthropoda; class Arachnida; order Ixodida; family Ixodidae; genus Dermacentor; species Dermacentor albipictus. The sequence goes on from NC_091823.1 coordinate 121,072,141, forward strand.
GACAGCAGCCGTTATTCGACGGCGACGTTTCTGATGTTGAACAGTTGTTACTAGGTCAATGACGCTGTCGATTGACGACCTACCCTTTCGGAAACCTGTCATTGCGTCTGGATATATATTGCGTTTCTCCAAAAACCACTCCAGGCGCGTCAAAACCATGCGTTCCATGGTTTTACCTATGCAACTGGCAAGCGCCACAGGTCTGTAGGAAAGCATAGCAAGGGGTGTCTTGCCTGGTTTCAATAATGCCACAATTTTGCTTGTCTTCCAATGTGCAGGCACAGTCCCCGAGGACCAAGAGAGATTGTATAAAGCCAGGAGCTCTTCAGTCGCTTGAGGGCCTAGATGGCGCAAGGTAGAATAGGTAATGCCATCAGGACCAGGCGCATTTGAATGTCCTGAAGAGGAAATCGCTGCACGTAGCTCTTGTAGCGTGAATGGGAGGTCGAGACGTTCGTCCATTGTTGGAGGAGCACACCTGAGCACTGAAGTTACTGATGTTGTAGATCCAGAGAGGTGTATGCAGAAATCTTCCGCGATTTCCTTCTCACTGCGCGCCTGGATGATAGCCAAAGCTCGGAAGGGACGTAGCTGTTGTGCAGAAGATGGTAGTGCTCGTACAACATGCCATATTGTGGACAACGGTTTTCTTGGGTCCAGGCTGGTGCAAAAGGACCTCCAACGTTGTCTGTCGAGGTTGTCTAAGTATCTTTGAATTTTCTTTTGCACACGGCGTGACGTCCTCAAGTCTGATATCAATTTAGTTCGCCTGTATTTCCTCTCGGCGCGACGACGAACAGCCAGCAGCTCTTCCTATATAACGTCAACGGATGTTCTTGAATTTGATGCTTGGATGATGCATGTTGCTTGCATTGCTGCTGTAATGCGCTCTTCAATCTCTTTCGGTGAAATTATAGAGTTGCAGGATTCTTCTAGCTTGTTCTGAAAGGCATCCCAGTCAGTGCGTCGCGTATGAGAACTTGGAAGTCTTGTAAACCACCTCAGTTGTACATAAGCAGGTAGGTTATCACTGCCATACGTTTAAGCATTTGTGCACCAGGCAGCAGAAGACGAAAGGAATCGTGAAGCGATAGCTAAATCGAGACAGCTGCTGTACGTTGTTCCACGTAGATATGTTGGTGAGCCGTCGTTCAGGATGGTGAGACCATTGCTGCTTGTGAAGTTAAGAAGTTGTCTTCCTCGAATATTTGTGATCCTACTACCCCAAAGATGGTGGTGCGCGTTGAAATCGCCTACAATAATATGAGGTCCTTGGCAAGAGTCAAGAACAAGTTTTAGGTGTCCAGAGTCAAATCTTCCCCTGGGGGAAATACAGCCACCGATGATCGAGATTATCCGGCGCTTTAGCTTCAGTGTTATAGAGACGTACTCGTTGCTGTTATGCACCGGAACTTGGTTTAGCGAATACGTCAGGTCACATCGCACACATAGTAAAACTTTGCTAGTATTTCCACTTGTCCCAGACGCGAATTGTTCGTATCCAGAGAGTCTAAATGGCGATGTCATATTCGGCTCGCATATTACGATAACTGGTAACCGATGCTTGAGCACTCTCTGTTTAAAATCTCCCAGGCGACCCCGTAGACCTCGTGCATTCCACTGGAATATTACGGAACTGCTTATCCTTTCTTGTAGTGACAACCTTGAAGTTGATGATGCCATGGCGTTTGCTAGCTTTTATACAGCAGCAAGCACTGGTTCTAGTGCCTCAAGAATTTGCACCGAAGCCTTGGCAACGGGCGTCTGAACTACGATGAGCAGCATTCGCAAGGAATGAATCATCTGTGCAAGCATTGCCTTGATTTGCCCATCCGACGATGAAGGTTCATGTTCACGCTGGCGTTCCGGCTGCACTTCTGTATTCCGAGATGGCAGGGAAGGCCATATAGTAGTGTCCTTGGTGTTCAGAAGAGTAGACGTGGTTAAAGGTGGCTCTGACGTTTGAGGACAAGCAGGAGCGCGCGAGACTTTTGCTGGAGTACAGGTTGTCTTGTTGTCGATGCTGATCGCCTTCTGGTCGATGCTGATCTTCTCCTGCGATTACGTGAGCGCCTCTGGCGGCGGTGGACCTTGGTAGCCGCTTCTCTGTGTGTAGATCGATCTCTTACCATTTTCCTTAGCACAGACATTTCAGTCTTTAATTTTGGACAGTCCTTAGACGTTGCCTCGTGCTGCCCTTCGCAGTTAGGGCACTTCAAGTCAGAGTCAGCACACGTCAACTCATCGTGATCACCACCACAACGCGGACATGTCATCTTGTTCATGCACACAGCACTGACATGCCCGATTTTCTGGCATTTACGGCACTGCAAGGGCCTAGGGATGTATGGACGGACAGGATGGCGCACATAACCCACTTTTACATGTGTTGGTAAGGTCTCTCCCTCAAAAATGAGTTTTATGCACCTCGACCGTCCCAAACGGTGTATATCGGTGATATGGACAGTCGAGGAGATTAGCGTTGCGAGATCGTCATTATCGATATCTGTATCGACATCGTAGATAACACCGGCGGTGGTGCTGCCTCCATGTACGATGAATGAGCGGACAAGTATATTTCCTAGCTCAGTTACAGCTTTCAAAGTGTCGACGATGGTTCGTGTAGTTACATCAACAGTAAGTATGTTTCTTCTGGGATTAATTCGGACCTCTCTGATTTGGCCTGGAGCCAGCCTCTCGAGATAGGCAGTGAGAGTTTGCCTATTGAGGGAATTGAGGTTGCCTGTAGCAGTGACGGGGACGTAGGCGATTGTGTACGCTTGCTGTGTGGGCGGCTTATTGTAGTTAAGCTCACTCACGCTTGATGTCCTACGAAGTTTCCTCTTCAACCGACGACTTGTGACCTCGGTGTATCCGCCGTCAGAATCCATGTCGCCGACATCTGAGCAGCTCGATGACCTTGGCAGAGTCGCGTTTAGGTGGTCGGGTGCAGCAGACCGACTTGCAGCTTGGAGGCCAGGCCCCAACCTTGGCGGCAGAGGAGGCGGAATGTCCGTCATTGCTTTTGATATCGCACCCGCCACGGGGGCGTCGGTATGCACAAATTTAACCGAAAAAACCAGAGCGAAGCAGGATTAGCAGCTGATCAAGAACTCGTCTTCTTCGTCTTCGCTCTACAGAGAGAAAGTTCATGCATTGGATCCTGCCTGGCGCCTCTGTTAAACGAGCTATTTTTCGCTCATTGCGATAGGATTATGTGCACTATGCTGAAAGGGTCAAAGGTTGCAGTAAATTTTAGGTATACCGATGATTATTATTTTGACAATGTGACGATGAGTGCTTGGCTTCGGCCACGTCTGCTCTTTGTCCACTTTTTCGCAAACGCCTCCAACGACTTATTTTTTCATGTGAAGAGCCTGCTAGCAGTTCCATTAGGTTTTTAGATCTCGCGCTTGTTTTCTCAAACAGTCATGTGTGTTGATGCTATGAGCCCCGAGGGAAGAAAGCCATTCTACCGTATTCATGAGCGCATTCCAAACTAATTAAGCGAGGCATCATTAATCTTTGTTTTAAAGTACGCTCTTCTAAAATCCTGCCATCACCTGGCACACAGAAGCAGGTTTCGTGCCTAAGCGCAGCTGGCTACCTCTTGCAAATGCTGACAGCACTGGCTGGCAGCATGTTAAGAAAACGTGATCACCCGGAATCCGCGGCCCAACAGAGCTGAAGCAGAAAAGTGGTTGTAATGCCGTACTTGCACCAAACGAGCCATAACATGAAAGTTGGGACCCCTGTTGGCGTTGACGTCGTCCTTTCAGCCCCTTTCAAATTGTCTAGTTTGTGCGCAAAAGTCAACACTATTACAAAGAGGCGCCATGACTGCAATAAAAGAAAAACCGAAAATCGTTTGTTTCGTGCACAGGAAGGTGTGGTGCACCGCATTCCTTTAGACTGCGGTAAGGAATACATTGGTCCCACGGGAAGGTTCCTCAATGATCACTTACGGGAACATTCGAACAATGTTAATAATCTGGAAACGACTAGTCACCTAGCCGCGCACTGCTCGCGTCGTCGCTGTAAACCCTTGTTTGACAAATCAAAAGTGATATCTAGGAATCCAGATCAAGTCCCAAGGGAGATCAAGGCACTCGAAATGGCACTCGAAATCCCAAGGCACTCGAAATGATAAGAAATGAAATAACTCTATAAGTGGCCCATCTGCGTCGCTGTAAATAAAAAGATATCATGGTTCCTATCGCTGTAGCGGCCTGTGGTGGATGACTGTGCCGGAAAGAAACCTATGTTGCGATATTGGCCTGTTGTGCGAAGTTATATATATGGTAACCATGTGCAATACAAATTCAGTTGTTAGTAGTGTTGTGCCTTTGTTCCCTTCTATTGTCGTCGTGTTTTTTTTTTCTCGGCCGGTAAGGCTCGGAAATTGGCACTGTTGCTATTAAGGCTCTCATGCCTCAAAGTCGACTGAAATGCGCGCGGCCGTTCAACAAGTCTGGACTTTGCGTACACACAAAATGAGATCAGTTTTTCAGCATTCGTTCTCTAAGCGAGACGTGGTAACAGCGTTTCTCTCAGGCTCAAACAATAGCATAGTGGGCTTACGTCGAGTAAATTATATTTAGTCTTGCATGTTAGTGACAGATCACGAGCAACATTGAGCGACACGAACCGAGTTGCACCATCAGTAATGTAGAGGAGCATGCATTGAGGACGGTTGCGCTCACTCCGAAATAACATTTGTAAGATATGACTAAAGCAAAGTTATGACCAAGGGATCGAACAACTAAAGCGAGGAAACGACTAAAGAAGCGAAGACTAAACCAGTCATCGAACAAGCTGGTGACCGCAGGTTTTCTTTGCTAGAGCTCCATTCTCGCCTCTCAACCTTCACACACTTTCAAGCTCACGCGAGTTGGCAAGTATACGTCTCAAACACCTATGCTGCTGTCGTTCGGCAAAAAACGCATCCCGTAACTCGCCTTCGGGATAGCGACCGTGCACGCTTTTCATCGGTGTCTTCGCATCGCAAATGCACCGGCCAACCGCAAACTGCGTACACGGACGAAAGACGCAAATAAAGCAATTCGTTCTATATAGTGAAGGCTAGCAAGTAACGCCAAAAGGCAGCGAGTTGCTTTCCTAATGAGTTTTCACGCTCGAACCTCCAATTTCGTGAGAAGGACTGGACTGAATCTAAAAGCTAATCAAGTTGTTGCACTAAGCCTCACGTACTCGCCACTTCAAGCATGTTGACGCATCAGCGCGCATAAAGCGACCAGGTAGTGCTTAGGCGCATAGAACATGTCGCATAGCAATTGTGTTAAAACCTACGGGGAAATGGCAACATGCTGATTGAATTGTGTGATATCTACTACGTTATGGCCTGCAGGAAATTACTGGAGCCATGACGCATACTGTGCTATGGCAGACTCGTAACTTACCTAGCAAAGTCGCGTGAAGCACTTCGGTCTGAAGTTCTCCCTCCCAATTCGTTGAACTCACGTCTTTTTTCTTAACCTGTCGCGCTTACCGGACGGTATTGCGAGGAGCTTTTCGCCTTCGATGAATTTATTTCGACATGCGAAGACGCAGGAGCTAGTCGTGACGAAAAACGCCGCGATGCGACGTCGCACTTGCCATAAAACTTAGTTTATGGCGTTCACAAACAATCAACATAACGGCGCGAACATATTCGGTCGACGCTTCTGACGCACAAATAGTGGTGGAGCGCGACAGTAAGCAAACTTAGCCGGCGCGAAGTCCCTTGTACGTGACACCAGTTGGCCAACAGCGAGAGCGTTCGGGGAGGAGGCCACATTCTTCAAAGCGTGTCGCTACTTTACGAAGTTTCAGGGGTTTTAATTGTGCCAGTGCGGATGCAGCAGTCACCCCCACCAGACACACATCGCCCGCAGCCACCACGATACCCGCATTCGAGAAATATATGAGGCGTTCGTCATGCACTCCATACAATACGTGCAAGTGTTAGTTCATCCTCAGATGCATTAGCCGACAAAGATGCATTAACCGACATTAACCTGGAATGTCCGCAGATGAGCAATTCACTGTACGAAACGTATTCGTGTCTCACCTCCGCCCCTCCCCGCTTCTATCCTGGTAAGACATATATTTGTGCTCGCAAAAATCAATGCTTTGTTGGCAGTCAGCGTCTGTTTGGTCTGTCTTCCTTGTGTCGTATTTTTTTCAGGCTAGTTCTTGACAATGAAGTCATGTATGTCTCGCGAACTATGCACTTGGTGCGATGACGACTGATATAATCATGGCGTACGATAACGTGCAACGTAAGACTAATATATGAAACACGGAGGAACTCGGCCTGCCTCTTTCGTTAAGTTTTACCGTCGATGTTGCGCTTGATGACATTTCCTGTGGATGTGGACGATAGTATGGTCGGTTGGACCCTTAGCTACATCCGCGGAGTGCCACAAAGCTCAGTTCTTGAACCGTAGGTATATAATACTGCTTTAAGCCCTCTGACATAGATACTGCAAGACATTACGAGCATAGCATTCTTGATATGTGCTGAAATCATCCAGGTCAACTTGCAGGAATTTTGATACGCGCCGTAAACCTTCAACCACCAAAAGGAAAGTTCTGCTGCATTCAGGTTGCTAACAATTCAGGCAAAAAGTCCTTCTCCAAAAGTAACATTGAGCTAAACATTGGGCCATCAGTCATACCGAATGCTGAAGAGCTATGTGTCCTTCACCTTGAAATACATCATTCATACTCGGTCGCGAAATGGCTTAAGCGTATCCGCAGGCAGTCAGGTGATTTCAACCATGCTGAGTAAACAAACTTATTATTCAGCAATATATGATCATACATTTTCCAATGGATTTTGCTTGGCTTACACGATGACAGTTGTGACTATGTTTTGAGATAAGTATTTTAGCAAATTGCGCACTTTCAGACAGTTTTCTCAAACTTTCCGCAATACCACAGATATCGCTCGCGCTAGTTGTGCGATTCAAATGTGCTGTTCACAAAGCAAGAAAGGCCAGAAATTGTCTAGTATATTTTTTGGCCGGCCATGCGATATCAGGTACTGCACCCTATACAGCCGCTTGTGTCGCGCTGTTTCACTTTCTATGCCTTTTGCTGTAAGAGGCAAATCCTTCAGTATAGAACGACAAAAATCCTCGGTTTCCTAGCTATTTTGTGCATATAGCAGCAAAAATTTAGATACACCTTCGGCGTCGCCAATCGCGGTCCGAGGCTCATGTGTCCGACACGCCGTTTTGTTGCGACAGCTTGCCAAATATACAAATTAGCGGTAGACTTTAGCGGAAGCAAAAGCACAGCCTCGCCTTTTTGGATACATTAAGGAGATCAGTGGAAGGCGATCAGCAAGCACGTTAATTGATTGTGCGAATTCCTGTAAACCTTTTTTACTGCAAACATGCCGTTTATGTTAAATCTTCTCAGATATAAATATTAAAATTGCGAAACAAGAACAGCTAGCAACCTGTAAATGATGTGTGTTTCTTGGCGAGGCTGTTGACTGCCTCGAGAATCGGCCCACTTAGGATGGCGTATTTCTACCAGAAAGCTTGCCTTCGCGCATTGCGTTCGCCGCCAGCGTTTCCCGGTAAACATTACAGTTACATAAAATGCAGTTGTAGGGTAACGTGAGAAGCAGTCAGCGCTCTTTGAATTCTTTCACATTCCACTCTTAAAGGTGAAGCTTAAGCGTCCTCCGCAATTTTTTCTTTGCATAATTAGGTGCGGCCAAATTATTAAAAGACGAGCTTCTCCTGAGACATCGTACGCCGTAGCGGATCATTTCCTGGTAGATATCACCTTCTATGGCTCTCCCCGATTCTTCCTGACTGAGTCAAGCGCAAACGCAAAACCAAGAACGCAGTTTAGAAAACTTTTGAGACCACTGGAGCCTGGCAATTACTTTCGCGTCCAACGCGTATAGATCTGTATCCTGCAACTCTATAAGTGCCGAGATCGGTCTCGTAAAAAAAAAAAGAAAAAAATGGCTGTGGCTTAGCTAAGGTTAAGCCGAGGATGCGAAGCATACTAGCCTTTATTTTAGTTGTTGAACCACTGTTTAGCCTGGTGAACTGCTGTTGCTTGGCTATATTTGGTTCGGCTAGACGAAGAAACAACTCATGCGTTACTCTGCTTCGCCTTCAAGAGTGGAACGCGACAGCGTTCCCGTCGACCCGCCAAGGGGTGTAAGACAATGGGCTACGGCGCAGCGACTACGCGCCCCGCATTGGACGCGGTGAGCGTCGAGCAACGCAGCGTTCGGCACGGCAACGAAATGTGCGCCTGAGCAAGCGACGCATGCCTGAGCCTTAGAAACAGCTCGTTTCTAAGTCAACACCGCATTCACTAGAGGTGCTTTTGTACCGCTTTGAAGCATCGTACTCGTGGCTCAGTGGTAGCGTCTCCGTCTCACACTCCGGAGACCCTGGTTCGATTCCCACCCAGCCCATCTTGCAAGAGTTGAGCCAAAGCCACCTAGAAACAAGCGCAGCTGCTTATATACCGCCGCGACGCCGCAAGCGACGGCGCGAGTTGGAGCACCGTTTCTCCTCTGTCGTGACGTCACGGTGTCACGTGGTCAGCCTTGAAGGCGACGCCGCGAGCGACGGCGCGAGTTGGAGCCCCGTTTCTCCTCTGTCGTGGCGTCATGGTGTCACGTGGTATGGCATGGGGTCAAAGGTCATTGAAGGGGACACCGCCGCGCCTGAGGAGCTGGGTTGAGCTCTCGTAATATGCTTCGCATAAAAGAAGAAAAAAAAACACGCTACAATGACGTTTCGCTTCGTGAAAGCAGGGGCGCGCGAACGTACGGGTGCTACTGCGCACACCACGCTATCGAAACTCGGTGCGCCTATACTCCGTTCCGTAGGTAGCAGTCAACGCTGTGGAAACTACGCAAGAAGTTCGGTCAAGAGAAGTTATCACTCCGCGCGTTCCGTCCGTACCTCGCTGCGCGCCAACAGCGTTCACTCGTGCGATCATGTACGTGAAGCTCCCCGCGACGGGGTGCAAATAAATAACTCGGAACGAACAACAAAAATATATATGGTATAACACAACGGTTTAGCTGCCCTATACCACAATGTGTTTGTTTCTAAGGATTAAAAATAGTTTCATTCAATAGTGAGGTCAAATGAAAAACAGCTGCGCACAGTTGCGGTCAAAAAAAACATCGAATAGCGAACGAATCCACTGCAAGGAGTCTCTCTATAGAATCCACAGTGTTCACTGCTATGTATGGAACGGAGTATATAGACGACTGCACTGTCCGCATCGCAGATAGTATTCAAGACAGGGCTTGCGCGGCCGGGCCTTACGCAGCTGTCGCTGGAGTGGAAGACCTCGTTGTGAAAGTCCGCTTACTGTATAAATTGCATAGCATGGTGCCAGCGCGCACAGGCAACTATGAACTCGGCGACTGCGGAGACTCGTCGAAACGCTGGCGTGAGGAATCGCGGCAGCAGCAGGGAGCAAAGTGACCTTCGCGCTGTCTATCGCTTCAACGTGAACTGGGCGGTGAGACCACAGCGAACGCAAAGCTACGAGCCGTCGGCCCACCTAGAGTGTGTCCCCAATTCAGATCGCTTTCAAGATAAAGCGTGCGCGAGCGAGCGCAAGCATGCCGTATGAGAGTATGGTGGTACCGCTGGCAGAGTAGTACCGTTCAGTACCGCATGGTGGTACGGTGGTGAGGGGAGTGTCCTCGCATTTTCCCCATGTGATAGCTAGCGCTCGGAGACCCTGTCGTTGAGACGCAGCGTCTGCGATCAGAGGCGCTGGCAAGCTCTGCACGGAGTTCTGAACGCCTTGCTTGAGGAGAGCAAAACGGGAACAAGGTGAAAGCAGGAGCCAACGTTTCGACAAGTGGACTTGTCTTCTTGAAGGCGATATATGCGTTCCTTGTGGCGAGGAAAGCATACGTCCTTGAAGAAGACAAGTCCACTTGTCGAAACGTTGGCTCCTGCTTTCACCTTGTTCTCGGTTTGCTCATCGTCTTGAATTTCCATCTCCCGCCTTCCCCGTATTTTCCCTGGATTGCTTGAGGAGGTGGCACTCGCAGTACCGGTTGGCTTCCGCGTGCGGCTAAGGCACAGTGTTAAGGGGAAGCACGTCCCCCCACCCCCCATTAGAGTGTGCAACATAGCACCGAAGATAATGCCTTCGCAATGTGATCCTTCGAGTTCCTTCGACAGAGGTCATGCCTTTTCCTGTCGGTTGCTGATGGACGCGTACGCCTTAATTTTCAAGCAGCCTGCTTCTTGTAGCCAGGACATCAGAAGTGTTCATTGAATGCGCACAGAATGTAAGTGCCCGTAACTTCTGTGTGTGCGTGTTCTCTTACGCATCATCATTTTTTATATACACATCTCATAGCATCACTTCAAAATTACGTAAAGTGTCTCTGTCCTATCATTATTGTATATAACCACTGTATATATTGAACATCATTTTATACATGTGACAATTAGTTTACGTTTACCTGTACATTTCCGTGGATCTATGTTGTAATATGTTATTGAGTGAGGACTCGGGCACTACATTGAGAACGTGCCATTTATACAATCCTTCGTTTCCTGTATATTGTAACCAACAGTTACAAGAGCCGTTTCTACGAATACTAATTTATTCTGGGTGAACCTGTGCCCGTCAACAAAAACCGACTGAACACTCAACAACAACAAAAGCATCCCTCGAGCTTCGCTCCTTCGAACGTCGTTCTCCTCTTTGTCGCCTCCTGTCGCGTGCCAATCGTCAGATTCTCGTGCACGAGCCGCCGGCCTGTCAGCACCGGCCGAGCGTTGCCTTGCGGTGCTTTGCTTGACGCTCGCGGTGTGACGGCTACGCTGTTGGGATATGTCGGTCGTCTATTTCTCGCAATGCTGGCGGCATTAGCTCCCTCCGAAGAAGCATCGTCCCGATGCGTAGGAAAGGCCTAGAGAGGCCAACTGCATGAAAAGGACAGTGGTCAGAGGATGGCCGGTGCTAGGCTTGATCGTATGTGCAACTTCTCTTAATCAATGCCTTTCATAGTATGGCTTCATTCATACTACGTGTACGACCTCTGGGCGAGTCCTGCGTCTTGTGGAGCAGACTTGGCCTTCAGGAGTTACCTCGTAATTTAAGGGACTTAACCGGCGATGTACTTTGTAGGGGCCAAAGTAACGGCGCAGTAACTCCATACCCACAGCGTCCATAGCGTACATACCCACAGCGTCCATACCCACACTTTGTCTCCGGGGTTGTACTGTACCTCTCTTCGCCCTAGGTTGTACCGGTTTGCGTCAACGTATTGCTGTTGTATGATACGGTGCCTTGCCAACTGTCGTGCTTCTTCTGCCCTTTCTATGTACTCACTAACGTCAGGGTCGTCTTCGGTGCTGTTGTCTACAGGTAACATCGCGTCTAGTGTCGATGTTACTGTCCAACCGTAAACAAGTTCAAATGGCGTGAAATGTGTCGTTTCTTGAACTGCAGTATTATACGCAAAGGTGGCATACGGTAGAATACTGTCCCATGTCCGATGCTCGACGTCCACGTACATTGAGATCATGTCAGCGAGCGTTCTATTGAGCCGTTCAGTCAGGCCGTTTGTTTGTGGATGGTACGCTGTGGCTTTTCTGTGAGCAGTGTGTGTTAGTTTCATAGGGGCCACAAAGGCTGTTCCTTTGTTATGAGTACCTTAGGTGCGCCATGTCGTAATACTATGTGTGTGACAAAAAACAGAGCCACTTCAATGGCGGTTCCTTTTGTAATAGAAAAGGTCTCAGCATACCGGGTCAGATAATCGGTTGCTACCACAATCCACCGCTTTCCTGGGGTTGAAACGGGAAATGGTCCAAGTAAATCCACTCCTATTTGTTCAAATGGCGCTGTTATTGGCTGAATCGGTTGCAGAAGACCTGCTGGTTTTAGTGGCGGTGTTTTGCGTCTTTGACAATCTCAGCACGATTTGACATAGTGCTGCACTGAATTTATCAACTGCGGCCAGTAATATTTCTCGCGGATTCTCGCAAGAGTCCTACTAACTTTTAAGTGGCCAGCTGCAGGGTCATCATGGCAAGCTTCCAAGATCTCAGCTCTCAGCGATGATGGTACGAGAAGTAGAAACATCTCAGCACTGTGCTCGAAGTTTCGTTTGTAGAGGACGTTGTTCCGGAGGGCATACGAACACAATCCGCGGACGAAAACTCGAGGCACTTTAACTTGTCGACTCTCCAGGTACTCGATGAGCAGGAGTAATTCCGGATCAGTACGCTGATGATGAGCCATTTCCACCGTATTCACAGCCCCAAGAAATGGGAAATCTTGCTCGTATACAGGTGACGTAGCCTCGATTGGTGCGCTTGATAAGCAATCAGCACCATTGTGCTTGATACCGGACTTGTTATCGACTATGATGTCATACTCATGTAGACGCAAACTCCATCTAGTGAGTCTTCCAGAAGGGTGCTTGAGGTTCACGAGCCAGCACAATGAGTGATGATCGCTGATGGCTCGAAACGGTCTGCCATATAAGTATGGCCGGAACTTACTGATGGCCCATGTAACCGCCAGGCATACCTTTTCTGTAGCTGAGTAATTTGTCTCGGCTTTCGATAAGATGCGGCTGGCGTACGCAATGACTTTTTCTTCTCAATTCTGCCACTGAATAAGTATGGCACCGAGAACAATGTTACTCGCGTCGGTGTGGATGTCCGTTTCGGCATTTTCATCAAAATGGGCAAGTATAGGAGGACTCTGCAAACGCCGTCGTAGCTCAGAGAAGGCGTCTTCTTGTTCTTTCTCCCACATAAAAGGGACATCCTCTTTTGTCAGTAGCGTGAGTGGTTCGGCAATTTTAGAAAATTTTTCTACGAAACGCCTCTAGTAGGCACACAGTCCCAGGAAACGTCTAAATGCTTTTTTGTCTCTTGGCTTCGGAAACATTTCTACTGCGCTGATCTTCTAAGGATCGGGGCGGACGCCTCCAGCACTGACAATGTGCCCGAGAAAGCGAAGTTCGCGAAAGCCGAAGTGGCATTTTTCGGGTTTTATTGTCAATCCCGCCGTGCGAATAGCATCCAGAACTGCTCTCAGTCGCTGCACGTACTGCTCGAATATAGTGAAGACCACCACATCATCAAGGTAGACGAGGCACGACTGCCATTTCAGTCCGGAGAGAACAGTGTCCATCATCCGCTGGAATGTGGCTGGCGCAGAACACAGACCAAATGGAAGCACCTTAAACTCGTATAAACCATCCGGTGTCACAAATGCCGCTCTTTCGCGATCTCGCTCGTCCACTTCTATCTGCCAGTATCCGCTTTTGAGATCCAGAGAAGAGAAGTAAGCATTGCGTAGTTTGTCCAAGGTGTCGTAGATGCGGGGGAGTGGATAAACATCCCGCTTCGTGACGAGGTTGAGTTTCCTGTAGTCAACACAAAATCGTAGGGTGTTATCCTTCTTTTTGACCAGGAATACAGGAGATGCCCACGGACTATTGGATGGCTGTATGACATCGTCTTTGGGCATTTCCTGTACTTGACTTCTTATCGCTTCTCTTTCCTTTGGAGCCACTCGGTACGGGTGTTGGCGAACTGGTCTTGCAGGTTCTTCGACCACAATGCGGTGTTTTGCAACGGGAGTACGACGGACTTTCGATGAAGACGAAAAGCACTCTTCAAACTCTGTTATCAAGTTCACAATCTCATCTCTTTGTAGTGATGACAGCTCTCGGTCAATGTCGATAGAGGTAAGGACACTGTCTAAGGTGAAATGGAAGAGGGACGCGAACTGGGTGACCTATAACGCATAGGCGCTGCCGATCGAGGTTCATGTTGCTGGGGGTTCAGAATAGTTTGGCGCGCAGATAGAAATGCCTCAATCTCATAAGGGCACCCACCGTTTCGAGGGCAAGGCACATTCACAGAGAAGCCACGCAGTCCTACTCGGCGATACTGGCATTCCCGGTATAGGTGACCAGCCTCTCCACAGTGGTAGCAGAGGGGACGCCGGTCTGCAGTGCGCCATACATCGCTTTTACGTGGGCTTCCTTCTGGCATGGGCTGCACATTGCGAGGAAGTACCTGGGGTATTGTGGCCGTTCGTCCGAAGTCGGCGCATCCTAGGTCCTGACGTAAAGCTTGGGCGTACGATATCCGCGGCTGACGCTCTGGCTGTGCGTGGGGCCGTACCTGAGGCTCTGGTTCACAAATTACTTGCCGGACTTCTTCGCGTATGACCTCAGCAAGTGAGGACACCGTAGGAAGACTTTGGGCTAGCTGCAGTTTCTGCAGCTCTTCCCTTATGACGGACCTCACCATTTCACGTAGGATGTCCATATTGTTGGAGAGGGCTCCTGACCCAACGTCAAATGATGCGACGCACACATCTCTGTTGTACTGTCTCGCACGCTGCTGCAGCGTCTTCTCCATCGTCGTCGCCTCTGATCGAAATTCGGCCAGAGTGTGGGGCGGATTACGAACCAGGCCAGCAAAGAGTTCCTGTTTCACACCGCGCATCCGGTGCCGCAATTTCTTGTCCTCAGCCATGTTTGGGTCGGCTCGGCGGAAGAGGTAGGTCATGTCTTCAATGTACATGGTCACACTATCGTTGTTCCGCTGGTTCCTCGCCTGAAGAGCGGCTTCTGCCCTTTCTCTGCGGTCCGTGCTCGGGTACGTAGCTAGCAGCTCTCGTCGGAAGTCGTTCCACGATGATAACGACGCTTCGTGGTTTTGAAACCACGTGCGTGCAGATTCCTCCAGCGCGAAGAACGCATACCGGAGTTTCTTTGTCTCGTCCCAACCGTTACATCTGGCGACACGTTAAAAGTTTTCGAGCCAGTCGTCCGCATCCGCGAATGTCTCTCCGTGAAATGATTCTGGCGTCCGGGGTGAGTCAACGACGACGTGAGGAGGGGTTACTTGAGTGGCCATCGCACTGGTACCTCGGCTGGCTGCCGCCGCTGCCTTTGGTGAATCGGCGACAGGACGAAACTCGGGGGCCTCACCTCGTATGCGGCGACTGGTGCGTTGGTGGACAGGCGTTAATTCCGTTCGCTCCAAACTTCGGGGATCCAGGCTACCTTCCCTGGCTTGTGTGGGGCTTGCAATCATACCCCGCACCTCCACCAGATATGTAACCAACAGTTACAACAGCCGTTTCTACGAAAACTAATTTATTCTGGGCGAACCTGTGCCCGTCAACAAAAACCGACTGAACACTCAACAACAACAAGAGCGTCCCTCGAGCTTCGCTCCTTGGAACGTCGTTCTCCTCTTTGTCGCCTCCTGTCGTGTGCCAATCGTCCGATTCTCGCGCACGAGCCGCCGTCTTGTTGCCTTGCGGTGCTTTGCTTCACGCTCGCGGTGTGGCGGCTACGCTGTTGGGATATGTCGGTCGTCTTTTTCTTCTCGCAATGCTGGCGGCAATATGTTATCGTCCTTGTGGAATTGTGCCGTGATTGTGAATCATTGTTCGTATCGTCCCTTGTTTAAATAAATAAACTTTTTCTAAACAAAAAAAAGAGAAAAAGGGAACGCAGTTCCGCCGGAAAGGTAGAGCATTGATTGCGATAGCAACTTATTAGATAGCTGTACGAAATAAGGATAGTAGCTTTGTCGGCCGTATAAACTCGCAAACATTCGCTTACTAACTGTGCTAAATGTGCTTCTTACCACTGCCTTTCCACTCCACTGAACTTGCCAGTATTTATAGCATCGACAAGTTCATAGACCGAACCGTAATGTCATTAGTGGGGCAGCGGACTCGAACGAGTCTCAGTGCGCGTTTTCAGAACATCGCAGACTGGGCGCCGTAGCAGAAATCTTCCTCGCGTCTGTGCTTGCTGCATAACCGAGTTGTAGCCGATGATTGTTTGCTGGTTTTATGTTTCGCGAGCCAAGCTTCACGCAGCTTCTTGTCCTGCGGCTACGTGTGAAGAAGGCTGACACCGGCCTCCGTTACGTGCATCCGGCCCTGCGGCACCGAGCAGTAGCCTAGCATGTAGCGCGCCTTCAAAGGCAGCCACTACCTACTGTAGTGTTTTCAAGCGTTGTAAAGGAGACACTCGAAGCGGGAAAATTTCGCCACCAAATGAGGACCGCAGCGTACGAGGGAATTTAAACTCGTTTTCAGCTCGCTTCGGCGCTCCCGAAGCAGCCGACGCGGCCGCTATGTCCACATGATCCCTCCTAGCACGTCACGCCGACGGTGGCGCCAGCTTTTCCAGTGGTGGATCTCGAGGCCAATATCGCGACGACGCCAGCCCGTCCTGTGCGCAGACCTCCACTCTAGCGCACCTACTCTGGGAGTGCTGGTCGAGATAACCCAAGTTCAGCGAGGAGAAGTGGGACTCGCTTCTGCGTAGCCCAGCTCTAGGCAAGCAAATGGTGGCTGCCCGGCGTGTCCGCGACTGCGCCGGAGGGCTAGACCTGCCGGGGACAAAGTGGGACTAGCCGGGTGCGCGACGAGTTCGCGTCCTCGCTGGACCTCCAATAAAGTTGTTTCACACACTTGTCAGCCTCGCCGTTCTCGCTGTCGCACGCACGGAGCGCCTTTCGAACGTTATTGCCATCGAAATTTGGTGCGATGCCAATGTCGTGTGTCGCTTACGGCTGCACCTCCCGTGACCATCCCAGCAGGACAATGCAGTTTTTTTTTCGATTTCCGTCGGTAAAACGCGATCGACAGCACCCTTCAGCCTGGATTAGGGTTTTGAAGCGGCGAGATGCGCAAGTACATCCATGGCAGCACTTTGGACAGGTACGTAATGGCATATGTAGTTTACCTCTATGGTTTTGTCGTTACTGAACCATCTGAATAATCTCGACAAAGAGGGAAATGTATTTTTGAGCTAGCGAAACAAATGATCTCTGAGCTCGCACGAGCCGGCTGAGTGAAACGCGAAGCGCTTTCTTCTTGACTTTTTTGCTATCGTCTATGTGCGTCGGCCGCATGAACGCCGTCATTTAGCAACTTCGCACAGTGCACACTTACAGCTTTATAAACGCTTATGGAAAGCTTGTGATGTAATAGAGTTTTAGAATAGGGTCCCCAATTCTTTTGGAGCCCCAAAGACACACCGTCGAAGACACTCCGCATGTGCGAGACGCAAACTGCGTTTGGGTTTGCGTTGGGAACGCTATTTCACCGATTTAGCGGGAGCCCAAATTGCGACTCCAAAAGCTTTGCGTCAGAAACATGGCGGCACCCATCGAAGCGACGGCTCTAACCTAGCACCAAACTGGGTTCGATTGGTGGTAACGCGTGAAGTTCGCAAGCTAGAAGAAGTGACTGCCGTTATCGCTTTCTCTCAGCTAGCGTGTGTTATGAAGATTGATTCATTAGACGCCGCTGATACCGAATTCGATTGTGGATTTCATGGCTCGTGGGCCACGGCTGAGTTTGGCTGGTGAAGGCACGTAAAATTGGTTTACTCAAAACTAAGCGCAACTAATTGTTTGCTGCTTACAGAATTACCCCTAAATTGTAATTAAACGCGAATACACGCAAGTCAAAATTACTATTCCTAACATAAAATTGTATATTATATTTAATTATTTCTAATAGCTTTTCTTCGACGTCGTAGTGGCGCTGTCAGCGCAAGACGCTATCCGCAAACGCAAAGCCCTATTTTAAAACTCTGCGCTCCTGCGTGCCCCAACGCGAACACCCGCCTAGCTCTTTGGAGCCTCAAACTATTGGGGCCCCTATTCTAAAACTCTGTATTAAGTCGGAGCCAAGCGCGCCTGCACCGTCGGTCCGTCGTGGGAAACAACCTGCATGGTGGAAGTAGCTGATGGTGCTAATTAGCAATCGTTCTTGTTGTGGTAACGTCAGTGTTGTAGGCACTAATTAAAGTAATATTTGCTTGAAGGAGCTTATGTCCTTTAGCGATTCGTGATGTAGTAAGGTATGTACTAAGGCTCATTTTCCCGTGCGGCGTCTTCTGGAGTCGAGTGGCGCGTCTTGTTGTGTAACTGACACACTTCAGGGACGCTTTCGTTGTCACCCAGACATCTGCACTTATATACCGACGCTGTTTGTGTACACGGACGAGTTCAAAAAGAAGAAAAAGGACGCGGTCGACTGCTATGTTAGCGCCGCGGCGCGTTCTAAGAGGAATACAGGTGCCCCACAACCAGAGGTATCACCGATTCTGGGCATTCTGACTATTTTTTGTCATTTTTGTAGATGTGCACACACTTTATGTGAGCAAATAACGTATGAAAATTGGTATTTTGTTGGCCTTCCCAATGCCTGTGCATGTATGTACGCCTAGCACTATGGCACTCCATAAAGCCAGACATGCATTGGTAAAGATGATATTTGACGTAAGGGGTACCTGCAAGGAATTAAGCCTGAAAAGCTTCAATTCTTTTTATTAATACTTCCTGCAAAACAAACCGCTAGAAATGTTAGTCTTTCTGTTTGACTGTTTAAAATAACATACAAGAGAAAATATATTTATACGCGGATGTGACGCCTGATTTTTGAAACTGTCACGTGCTTTCTACGGTGCATGTTTTCCCTCCCCAGGTTAACCAATGTACAAAATATTTTGCACACGTACAAGCTATTGCACCTGAAGCAGTCACCTACTTTCTGATAGCCCACACCTGGAAACAGTTTCTTGGCAATTCTCGCCAACACATAAAGCACTCACAAGAAGGGCCAACTATAATAAAGTGTCCATCGCAGGGCCGTCAGACTCGCCCTTGTGGTTTCAATGAAAGATCAAATCTACCAAAGCGGTTCTCGACCTCCCTGGCGACAGCCAAGCATAGCCTGTCATTTCCCCTCTTCGCCACCACCTGGACACACAATGGCAACTTCTCCGCTGACAGCATTACGGGGCACACTGATACGGGCACCTTGAACAAGCTAAACAGTGCCGTCATGCCCGCCGAATCAAAGAATAGCAAGTCCTGATTCTGGAACGGGGCAGCGCTGGTGGCCGCGGGGAGGACAAGCACTCCGTTGTCTCCCAGCGCCTCCTCGAACCGGTCGCGGGCGATTTCGAAGGAGACGATGTAGTCCGCAGCCTTCTGCTTCGAAAGGAAGCGACAGAGCGGCGCCATGCTGGAGATGGCCAACGCAGCAAGTGTGTGCCGGCCGCCTCCCACTAGGTGGCGGAACAGTTCGACTAAGATAGTGAAGCCACCGGGACGGAACATCTCGGCCACAGGTCTAGGCTCTTTGATGCCAACCACGTTGAACCACATAAACATGCCGAATCGCATCTCGGGCAGATGCAGCCGATGCGCTTCGAGCCCATGCGCCCCACTCAGGTACTGGGTGACCTGTGTAGAGTACAGAGACAAGAACGCATACAAATATAATGTCACGTATTTTGATTATTACAGAAACAAAAGAGAAGATAGACCCTAAGAGAGGCACATAGTTCGGGTACACTTTGCATAACGTCTTCGAAACAAGGGTATGCCATCACACTTGCTGCAACACAGTGGTCACAAGCTGAAGCGCGCGGCGAAAGTTGAGGTGATATGTTTAATTGTAGCACAGCGCTGTGGCTTGGGGTCATTTCGGTGTCTCACACAATGTTCTGCCGCCACCTCAACTCACGTAATCAAGCAGCCGCGTCGCCAAACGCTGAGACGAAGACGTCGATGACGGAACGACGCCGTCCGGTGCGAGAGGATATTGTCTTCCCTACTTCTCACGTGCGTTGGGACATAAACACCTAGACTAGGAGAAGGCCTCGGCACTCCTCCCGTGACGTCACCACACTCAGTCCGTGCGCCTCCGCTTGAGGTGCCATCGAAAGAAATAAAAAATCACATTATTGCAGCATGTTCGAGGGTACACCTCCGGAATTTATTTGCATGCAGTATAAATTTAACACTGACATGATTTAAGGAACTAAGACAAGTTCTTTCCACGTCAAATTCGGCATTTGGAGCAAAGCTCACAATGGCCCCCATAAAACAAAATGCACCACACAATTTGGGTCTAGAAAGACGATGCGCCGGAAAAAACATCTTTCTTTTTTCAGTTTGTCACAGACATCTGTACAACTCATATCGCACATTTTATTTGGCATTGGTTTCTGCTATCACAGAAGGACTTTCGAACACACAACTCTCACATCAATAAAATATCAACGAGAAGAAAGGGGGTTAACCAAGGGGCCCGATTTTTATTAGTCATATCATAAGAAGCCAACAAGCACTGACACCAAGGACAACATAGGGGAAATTACTTGTGCTTAGTAAATTAAATAATGAAATGATAAATTATTGGAAATTAAAGTGGATGAAAAAACAACTTGCGCAGGTGGGAACCGAACCCACAACCTTCGCATTTCGCGTGCGATGTTCTACCAATTGAGCTACCGCGGCGCCGTTTTCCCATCCACTTTTTGGGGTCTTTATGTGTCCTAGTAGAACCCTGGGAGTGTTAGCCAGCGCCCCCACTCACGGACCTTGGCGGCGGACGTGGAACGTCCTTCTTGCCGCAGGCGTCACGAGAACGTGATCTTTTTGGGTGAAGGCAGCTGGTCAATAAACCCACATATGCTACCTAAAGGCATCAATGTTGCCGGATCCGGGACCCTCGTTATGTAATCAACGAGAAGAAAGGGGGTTAACCAAGGGGCCCGATACATCAACCTCCCTAGCTTAATAAGAAAAATCTGCTAACTTCACAATGCTGAATAATTTTAAAAAATTCCAGAGAAGTCAAGACAACATAACACACAGTTCATACATATTTATGTATTGTACCATACACATTCGCGAAAACAGCACACATCATTTTTATTTCAGGGTAATCAACTTTTTTATTTTTCCCATTATTATTTTCTGTGTTTATCTTGTCATTTTGAATGCTGCGTAATTCTTCAGCAGAGTTACTGCTGGATTAAGGATGTTCTTTAACATTGACTCTTGATTGGGACCAGTTGCACAAGTGCCCGACTTCACTGTCACAGAACAAATACTTCATCATACCTAGAAGTGCAGCTCTCTGATTGCTCTCTGCATGAAACGTATTCGCATATTCTTTGCCTGTAATATGTTCTAGCAGAATATTGGTGCACAGCACCACATGAGCGACTCATGGCCGTGGAAATTTCAAGCCGCCTCTGCTCATATGATCAATTAGCAGATGCTCACTGCATTCAAGCTCTCTCAGTAATTGTGAATAAATCACAGCAGTCATTGCAAGGCTGGTGCTTCAAAGCAGCATAGGCAGAGTAGCCAGTGATGTACACCAATGCCGGCATGTCTTCCCGGGGCTTCTTTAGGTCACAGCTTTTTAGCTCTATGTTACATTTGTCGATCAGCATTTCAGCCCACGTCTCTTTGCAAGTGTCACTGGATGCTGGCATATCTGGCAAGATCAGTGTGTTCTGGAGGCGGATCTTTGCCTCAGCTTCAAATACCTATGTGATCGACACATTGTAATGGGACGGTACTTAGGTACTTTAGGTATTTAGGTATATTCAGGTACTTTACAAACCGAGCTTCGAGGGGATCAGTTTGAAATTTTCCAAGGAGAACGTACGAAAAATCGAGCTCCTCCAAACAATATCTTGACACATCGATCAAGGCGTGTGCGTTGATCAATATCTTGGCACCTCGATCAAGGCGTATGCCTTCAAAGCCGGAGAGCTGAGTGGGTCTCGTTTGTCAGCGCATCTGTATGCACACCTACTTTTCCAGTCGTCGAGCCAGGTAACAAACGTGTCGAGGAACTGCAGCTGCTCACCATTGATTTAACGTACTGGCTTTTGCCACACATCTCTCATTATGTGTCCCTTGACGGAGTCTTGACGCTGACGATGCTCCACCATCGCACATTTAGGTCAATGATATCTGCAGTACCATCTGAAAGCGTAAGATGCGGGGTTTCGCCTCTTATCCTCAAAGCCGTTAAAACAAAAGGGTTAAAAATTTGCAGAGAAAGTTTCATGTTCTGCCTCTCAATATTTGTGGAATTTAATGCTTTATACGTTCGCCCAAAAGCCACTTTCACAGTATTAATTCGTTTGTTCAGCCTCATGAAACTTTCTGAGGGATGTGAATGAAGCACCCTCCATGTTCTTACTTTTTGTGGTTCCACAAGGAAAAGGTGGGTAATATTGACATTTGTAAGGATTTTTCGGTTTAGCCAATTGTTTCTGATACATTTCAGCAAATTCGCAGAGTCAACAGTATGAAAGAGTGGCTGCTGTGGATTAGGTGGATGGGGGTAAACAATTTCGAGCTTCTGGGCCTCATTGAACATAGCCATCACTTTCCGGTTAATGGAATTATTGTCTGTGATGACTGCAACGACATCAAGGTTCGCTTCTTCAAGTCTCAAGACTACTTTTTTTTTACAGTTTCATGCAGTTCCTCCGCAGTAATTCTTCACACTGGAAGGATGTGTGCAACATCTTTGAACGGTGACAGGAGAGACTGCATCATAAATACATGCGCTCTTTTAGCAGGTTCAGAACAGTTTGCAGCAGCCCAGGTTATGCTGCCACCCTCGTATCCAAAGAACTGCTGTAAGTGTATTTCATCATTTCTTTCATGTACTTTCAGCAGACTTGCTCTCCTTTTCATATATCTTAGGAAGCCCTCTCCATTTTGTTCCTTTAAAAGACTAACATCATGTGCACCACAGACGCTTGATTGTCTCAGTATGAGGCAACACTAGCTTTCTACTTCTCAAAAACTTGTAGCCATGCGGTGAAATAGTGTACAAAATGCTGTACAACACCAAAAGTTACGCAGAGTACCGAACAGCATTATTCCTCATGATGAGATGACACTGTTCTTTGAGGAACATCACAGCGCCCACCTTTTCGTCCTCTACAAGGTCTCCACTTGAAATGTCGTCAAGGAGTGATATCACCAATTTCAGTGCAGCCTTTCGTTTGTCCACTTGTTGTGGTTCTTTAGTGCAGCGGTCCTCGACATTAGCCAAGAGCTGGACAAGCACGCGGACTTCGTGGATATGATCCAGGATCTCAAAATACTTGTTAGATGTAAGACGAGCACCTCTCCAAAACACACGCACAGACATATCCGACGACACAGTCACTGACACCAAAATATCGGCAGCATCTGTTGTCACTTTGATGTGAGCAAAGATCATGCAGCTGTCGCAAGGTACCGCTGTCCAAAACCTT
This sequence comes from Dermacentor albipictus, assembly GCF_038994185.2. Taxonomy (NCBI): domain Eukaryota; kingdom Metazoa; phylum Arthropoda; class Arachnida; order Ixodida; family Ixodidae; genus Dermacentor; species Dermacentor albipictus. Next base: position 121,095,266 of record NC_091823.1, read on the forward strand.
TTCTCACCTAGCTTGTGCAGGCGTGTCTTGGAGGCTGTTAACTTTGTTTTCTCGTTACTCATTCTCGTGCGCTAAAGCTGACTGATTTAAGCCGCTTTGAAACTGTTCGTTCTCCACACGTCTTCACTTTGCATCAGGGTCTTCTCTCGACTGGCGAGAATCCGAAACATATTGCGGGCAGTCGTGAAAGGTCGTTGGGATGACATCAGGCGTTAGCCGCGTGAGCTTCATTTGAATCTCGATGGTCCGTCCGTCGCATTCCGTGTATTTTGATGTTGTACGTAGGTGCTCGGTCTTGAAATGCCGTTCACAAACCTGCGAAACAACCAGCGCCATCGCATTATGAACAGGCCTTGACGCCTGCAAAACTGTGGCACACGCTTACAGATCTAAGCGCGAGATCTGTGAAAAGCGCATTTTACTGGCCCATGAGCCATTCAACGAATGAATACACACACACCATCGCAAACGCACGCGAGCCCACGTGGTTGACACGTGTAAATAGATGGTCACTTGAAACCGTATTTATATAACAATGGAATATCGTAGTTTGCACTAATACACTTTCATTGTACATTGTCTATATGAATCATCACTGCACGAATTGAAAAGCGAGAAAACACTTACCAGCGGATCTTTCAGTTTTCCAATGCCGACATCGTCACGTCGTACTGCCCGTTGCCATTTTTTCCTTCGTTCGGAATCACTTGGGAACCCAAACAGCCTGACCTTTGGCCCGTTGTCGTATTTTCCTCTACAGTTTTGCATATAACATCGGCCCATGACATTGAACAGACCGTACGTGTACACAGAGGAAATGCAAAGAAGCGAACCACCTGCAGCGATGTCCTCCTGCGGTGTCTCGACGGCGCAGGTTATGCGCGTCACGTGCGTCGCGTAGCACCTGGAACCTAGCGCCATCTGGTGCTCAAAGGCGACACCACGCACAGTGGAACGGCTAGGGCAGAGTGAGGTGACTTCAGAGGATAGGTGAGGGCGAGTGCGGAGGCCTTCTCCTACTCTCGGTGGTTCTGGTTGGGAACGACGGCGGAAAATTGCTCACATCACCGAGTCAGCTGACACCTCATCATCACCACCATGAAAAGATATTAGAAGAATACGAGAGTCACTGTCCTACCTGCGGTGAGCGTGTCAGCAAAAAATAATCGCCAAAATATGCGAGTTTTGGAAGTAAACGAATGAAGTCACGCAAGACGCTGAGAGATTGCCGCCACTTGTGCCGTTTCTCTCCGCAGTAGCTGAAAAAATTCGAAAGCCTAGAAAGAAAGTGCCTAAATGAGCGTACTGAGACCGGGGAGACCGTGAAGAGCGTTGTGAGAGAGGGGAGTTAATGTCGCGCCTGCATTAAAGATGGCGCTGGTTGTTTTCGTTGCTGCGGAAGCGCCTGGGGTAACTGAAATACTCTCTCGCGGGTTAGCGCCTTGATAGCATCTGCAAGGGAAAGTCACGGGCGCCTGAATCACCACGCGCCTCAATCTCAAGCGGCCGTGGTGAATATATGAAAGCTTCATGGTTATATTGCGCTCAGTTTTACACAGACGATGTTAAGGAAGGACAGGACGTGGACGGACGTAGCGCAAACTACCGTCCACGTCCTGTCCTTCCTTAACATCGTCTGTGTAAAACTGAACGCAATATAACCATGAACGTTCACCAACCAGCCCCCTTCATTGCTTTACTAAATATGAAAGCTTCTGCGGTAACCCTCGTGGTTGTGCTAGCAGTACCAGCCAACAAAGCGGATAGGTACGCGTATATTCAAAACATTGAGCAAAGGTTTGCCAGCACCGGGTTCGAAACGAACTTTAGTCACTGGTTAGGTGCCACTCTTCCATGAGCCTATCTGACACGAACGTATGTCACTGGGCATGGTGTGGATATTTGATACTAGGTATGTGCCGCTCATCAATCAGTCACTGACGCAACGTGGGTCACTGGTCATGTGCCACTCTTCAGTGAACCTAACACCAACGTATGTCACTGGGCATGTTGCACTGGATATTTGATACTAGGTATGTGCCGCTGATCAATGAGTCATTGACGCCGACATCGATAACTGGTTAGGTGCCACTCTTCAATGAGACTATTTTACACCAACGTATGTCACTGGGCATGTGGCACTGGCTATGTGAAACTAGGTATAGGCCGGTCATAGATGAATCACTGACGCCGACATCGGTCACTGGTTATGCGAAACTCTTCAATGAACCTATCTGGCAAAAATATGTCACTGGCCATGTGGCAGTGGACATGTGACACTAGGTATTTTCCGCTCATAAACGAGTTACTGATGCCGACATCGGTCACTGGTCGTGCCACACCTACCTGGCACCAATGTATATGTCACTGGGCTGGCATTGGATATGTGGCACTAGGTATGTGCCGCTTATCAATGAGTCATTGGTGCCGACGTGGGTCACTGGATATGCGACACTAGATATGTGCCACTTATCATGAGTCAGTGACGCCAACGTGGTCACTGCATATGTGACACTAGGTATGCGCCGCTTATCAATGAGTCATTGACGCCGACATGGGTCACTGGATATGCAACACTAGGTATGTACTACTTATCTATGAGTCATTGGCGCCAACGTGGATCACTGGATGTGTACTAGGTATGTGCCGCTTATCAATGAGCCATTGACGCCAACGTAAGTCACTCGATATGTAACACTAGGTATGTGCGGCTTATCAATGAGTCATTGGCGCCGACGTGGTCACTGGATATGTGCCACTAGGTATGTGCCACTAGGTATGTGCCGCTTATGAGTCGTTGATGCCAACGTGGGTCACTGGATATGTGACACTAGGTATATGCCTCGTATCAATGTGTCACTGGCGCCGACGTGGGTAACTGGAAATGTGACACTAGATATGTGCCGTTTATCAATGAGTCAGTGACGCCAACGTGGGTCACTGGATATGTCACACTAGCTATGTGTCGCTTATCACTGAGTCATCGACGAAAACATGGGTCACTGGATATGTAACACTAGGTATGTACTACTTATCTATGAGTCATTGACACCAACGTGGATCACTGGATGTGTACTAGGTATGTGCGGCTTATCAATGAGTCATTGGCGCCGACGTGGTCACTGGCTATGTGCCACTAGGTATGTGCCGCGTAGCAATGTGTCACTGGCACCGACGTGGGTCACTGGATATGTGACACTAGATATGTGCAGCTTATCAATGAGTCATTGGCGCAGACGTGGTCACTGGATATGTGACACTAGATAGGTGCCGTTTATCATTGAGTCAGTGACGCCAACGTGGGTCGCTGGATATGTCACATTAGGTATGTGCCGCGTATCTATGTGTCACTGGCGCCGAATGGGTAACTGGAAATGTGGCACTAGATATGTGCCGTTTATCAATGAGTCAGTGACGCCAACGTGGGTCACTGGATATGTCACACTAGGTATGTGTCGCTTATCACTGAGTCATCGACGAAAACATGGGTCACTGGATATGTAACACTAGGTATGTACTACTTATCTATGAGTCATTGACGCCAACGTGGATCACTGCATGTGTACTAGGTATGTGCCGCTTATCAATGAGTCATTGGCGCCGACGTGGTCACTGGATATGTGCCACTAGGTATGTGCCGCGTATCAATGTGTCACTGGCGCCGGTGGGTCACTGGATATGCAACACTAGGCATGTACTACTTATCTATGAGTCATTGACGCCAACGCGGATCACTGGATGTGTACTATGTATGTGCCGCTTATCAATGAGCTATTGACGCCAACGTGAGTCACTCGATATGTAACACTAGGTATGTGCGGCTTATCATGAGTCGTTGACGCCAACGTGGGTCACTGGATATGTCACACTAGGTATGTGCCGCGTATCAATGTGTCACTAGCGCCGACGTGGGTCACTGGATATGTGACACTAGATATGTGCCGCTTATCAATGACTCAGTGACGCCAACGTGGTCACTGCTTATGTGACACTAGGTATGCGCCACTTATTAGTGAGTCATTGGTACCGACATGGGTCACTGGATATGCAACACTAGGTATGTACTACTTATCTATGAGTCATTGACGCCCACGTGAGTCACTCGATATGTAACACTAGGTATGTGCGGCTTATCAATGAGTCATTGGCGCCGACGTGGTCACTGGATATGTGCCACTAGGTATGTGCCGCTTATCAATGAGTCAGTGACGCCGACGTGGGTCACTGGATATGTGACACTAGGTATGTGCCTCTTATCAATGAGTCAGTGACGCCAACGTGGTCACTGCATATGTGACACTAGATATGTGCCGCTTATCAATGACTCAGTGACGCCAACGTGGTCACTGCTTATGTGACACTGGGTATGCGCCACTTATTAGGGAGTCATTGGCACCGACATGGGTCACTGGATATGCAACACTAGGTATGTACTACTTATCTATGAGTCATTGACACCAACGTGGATCACTGGATGTGTACTAGGTATGTGCCGCTTATCAATGAGCCATTGACGCCAACGTGAGTCGCTCGATATGTAACACTAGGTATGTGCAGCTTATCAATGAGTCATTGGCGCCGACGTGGTCACTGGATATGTGCCAATAGGTATGTGCCGCTTATCAATGAGTCAGTGACGCCGACGTGGGTCACTGGATATGTGACACTAGGTATGTGCCTCTTATCAATGAGTCAGTGAGGCCAATGTGGTCATTGCATATGTGACACTAGTTATGTGCCGCTTATCAATGAGTCAGTGACGCCGACGCGGGTCACTGGATATGTCACACTAGGTATGTGTCGCTTATCACTGAGTAATTGCCGCCAACGTGGATCACTGAATATGTAACACTGGGTATGTGCCGCTTATCAATGAGTCATTGGCGCCGACGTGGGTCACTGGATATGTCACACTAGGCATGTGTCTCTTATCACTGAGTCATTGCCACCAACGTGGATCACTGGATCTGTAACACTGGGTATGTGCCGCTTATCAATGAGTCATTGCCGCCAACGTGGATCACTGGATCTGTAACACTGGGTATGTGCCGCTTATCAATGAGTCAGTGACGCCAACGTGGGTCACTGGATATGTCACACTAGGTATGTGTCGCTTATCACTGAGTCATCGCCGCCAACGTGGATCACTGGATATGTCACACTAGGTATGTGTCGCTTATCAACCCGCCGTGGTTGCTCAGTGGCTATGGTGTTGGGCTGCTGAGCACGAGGTCGCCGGATCGAATCCCGGCCACGGCGGCCGCATTTCGATGGGGGCGAAATGCGAAAACACCCGTGTACTTAGATTTAGGTGCACGTTACCCAAGTGGTCAAAATTTCCGGAGTCCCCCACTACGGCGTGCCTCATAATCAGAAAGTGGTTTTGGCACGTAAAACCCCATAATTAATGAATTTGTCGCTTATCACTGAGTCATTGCCTCCAACGTCGATCACTGGATATGTCACACTAGGTATGTGTCGCTTATCACTGAGTCATTGCCGCCAACGTGGATCACTGGATATGTGACACTAGGTATGTGCCGCTTATCAATGAGTCATTGGCGCCGACATGGGTCACTGGATATGTGCCACTCTTCAAGGACACAGAAACATTTCCTAAAATTTATCTGGTGCTAAGCCGAATCAATCCCACACCATAAGCAACCAGACAGAATATATATTTACATAGAAGCTACCCACGAACGTCGCGGCGTGGCCGCCAAATTTCACTTGCTGCGTGTCCGTAGGGAAGTGCGAGTGAAGGTGAGCCCAGCTGCATAATCTCCGCATAGATGACGTGCTTCGGTAGTGGAAATAGGGTGTCGCTGCGTTGCTTCAATGCAAATCGCATTCACCTTGATATTTAGCTTGAGATGAGCTCTACCGTAATTTTTTACTTGGTTCCAACGCCGTTCTCATTCAACTGTAGATGTCAACGTTCGCGGATTCACTGAGCAAATACACAACGCGATGCGCCAAGATTGCCCATAGGAGCGTGCCCATGAGGAGCGTGTCCTGCATGCGTTGTTCGCCAATTAATTAGGTGCTTGATTAAGGTAGTCGTTTCCTGCTGAACTCGTTTTTTAGATGCTGGGAACTTTTTTAGGTTGCCTAGAATTTTTCGAGGTTTCGTTCAGTACCACTTCAGGTTCTCAGTTTTCCGCATGAGCAGGTAAGAACTTCTCACGATCACTTGGTAGTCTCAAGATGTGTCGAAGAATCAGGAAGGGGGGCGGGGGCTATTGCCACGTAAAAGCAGTCTTTAGACGATATCCACGGCGTACACACAGACTTAAACACGTAGTGCCTGGCGGACATCGCAAGGCACCAACCACACTAGGCGTGCTTCAATGAATGTCCGCCAGGGGGCGATTCCGCTCGATATCGAGGCATATGCCCATCGAAACAGAACACCCTTGTCATTTGCTTTCTAATGGCATGTTCAAAGTTACATGGTGCAGATTTTATGAAAGAACTGACCCGTCTAACTGCTTGGCGAGCCTCAGACGTCACACGGCTGATGTAAAGGCTTTCTTCTGTATCCATGTAATACAGCTTCAGCGTCTTCAGATTCACCTGAAGAGGAAAAAAATGTTGTTTGCATTTCTGCGGTGCAGCGATCTATTTTTCATTAAGTACGGCACCCCGGTGAAGCAATAGCGCATTCCTGTATAAAAGCAACACGCGTCAATCTTATCAGTAATCACGAGGAAATGTATAGAAATGAACTGCGTTTGCTTTAGCAAGTTCTCCGCATTGGTGTTCTCATTGTCTTGAAATCATGGGGTTGAACATTTTCACCGTGCCTCAAGATTTGCATCTTGAAGGCTGCTTCTTTAAGTTGACCTAATCGATATATTTGGATAAATTAGTTGCCGGGAGGAAACGAAAACTAGCTACGCTAATATCGTACTCGTTCCTCTACCTATAAAATAAAGCACCTTTTTGGGGTCATTTATAAACTATTTTTTTTTCGATACGCAATCTTATCTTCTTTCTTTTTTTGTCCCCTCTACATAAATCTTTGCGTTCGATCAGCACTTTTCTAAAGCTTCTAGTAGACAGCCAGAGGTATACAGAAGTTACCTTGCTGAAAAAAAACAGCAAATTGCATTATCTTCTTGCTCATAGTAGTTTCAAAGAGTTACTGTTCGGGTAAGTATGTTTTTTTTTCATACAAAACCTTGGCTCATTTGCGTTCGGCGTTCATCCCGTAAAGAATAACAATGAATTAAAGCACAAAAATTTTTCTCCACTTGCCTGCATGATCGATCATCGTTCTTTCATTGCTTTGAAGTAGCTGGCTTGTTTCATAGTAAACTCTAGCAAAAATATTTGTATACCTTAACACACTGACAACTGCGTGTATTTCTTCTACGAAATGAGGCTGCGTATTGTTCGCATTGAATGCTCACCATTGTGTACATTATGTGCTCAATAACTGTGACTCGTTCACTCGCTCTACAACAGCACCCCATAAAATCGTACACACCTGTTCATTTAGTCTAAGCCCGCTGGTCGCACTTCCTGCCAGGACGTTGAGCATCAGCGGCAAATCCTCCGCGAACCTGGCCATGGGACCCACGCAGTTGAACTCCTCCAGATTTTCTCCAACATCTGGCAGCAGGCCAGTGTTGGGCACCGCTCCTGAGGTTGACGTGAGAAAGGCCAGAGGTCAGCATAACAACGGTAGCGCCATCATCGCCTCCATCTAAGCCCAATTTTGGCAAATGCAAAGTATTGCCTCTAACAGCGAAAGCGGGATTGGAGGAAGCTCAGGGCTGGATTGCGAGCACGAGAAAACATTAAAGTGGCGAAGAAGTTGTAGATGTATGGTATCTTATACAATCAACCCCTTCACTAACGAAAGATGTATTCGTTTTCAGGGTCATTTTAATTGAAACCTTCTTGTGCCACAAACGTTTGCCGAAACCTGTACACACCGGCGTTCTTGCCCACGGGCGCCGTCAAAATGTCGTAGGTGAGGTTTGGAATTTAATACAATACCACTTCGCGCTCATGAAGACGGTGTCATAGTCCATTTACTATCATGGTGGGCCGAACAAAAGAGATTACTGAGTTCATAAATTCGGAAAGCTCGACGTATAGTTTTCACCGGCTGTTGGCTTGTGGCTGAAAACCCCGCAGTAGGCGGCTGGTACTCGCACGCTTCCAGCGATGTCTGTGCCTAGGCCAATCAGTGAGCCAGCTGCAGCCAGGAGGCTTCCCTCTCCACCTGCGAAGGATGGAAAAAAATGTTTTTGTAAATCTGGTAGGCCGTGTATCGGGGACGCAGCCGCAGTTGGGTGCATGAAACGTCATCTGTGTGCATGCTTCAGAGGGTGCATGGGGGCTATATGTGGTAGAGAAATGACGTAACCAAGTAGACAACTTACACTTTTACGCATTAAAATGCTTACATGCTCAACTTATGCTACAGGCCCTTACAAAATAACTGTGCAAACGTGCTCACACCCTATCCCCAGTGGGCCCTTTTGTTTTGCAGAGGGCGTTTGGGCAATAGGGGGGAACACAGCGGCGTCATAAACGAGCAAGCGTGCAATATCACCAATTGGAAGCCTTTTAACTCCTGATTAGCAGCACTATGAGTTAGATGGATTATGCAAATATGGAAGAACCAGCTCTATAAAACGCGACAGCTTACTCGTTTCACGCCAGTTTACCGGCTTCCACAGGTGGCCAGGCTACCGGTGGCACGCATGGGTCAGGTTGACTTTCTTTGGTTAATCGGCCAAAGGTCAGGGCTCGTTCTCGTGAACCCAGCTCTCTCTCACGCCACTTTATGCTACTCGGCATGTGCCATTGCTCATTTGCCGCTTTTGAAGGAACCTCCTTAACGTCAACTGATGTCCCTGGGTGTTATTGTGCCTGGCAGCTGTTCTGGACAAAAGGTGCTTCACAGCGAGCTTGCAGCTACGGAATGCCATCCTCGCATCATAGTTTTTTCGACGCCAAAGTGCTGGTGACGTAACCACTGCCAACTCAAGATAATTGACAGCGACTGCGTGCCGCGACCCAGAGCTGACACCTTGATCGTCACACCTGGTGTGACAACCCGGAGCTGACGAACGAGAAGAGTTCTGAAACCTGAAACTGCAGTGGGTACTCAGCGATGTGCGTCTCAAAACGGCAACGCGGCAACGCCATGGCCGGGATTGGCGTTGCCAATCCGGCCATGGCGGCCGCATTTCAATGGGGGTGAAATGCGAAAACACCGATGTACTTAGATTTAAGTGCACGATAAGGAACCCCACGTCGTCCAAATTTCCGGAGTCCCCCAATACAGCGTTCCTCATAATCAGATCGTTGTTTTGGCAAGTGAAACCCTGTAATTTCATTATAATTAAAGCACCATCGCCTCCCTGTGCAACGACGGGGCCGTGCGCAGACTATGACAGGAAGACAGAGAACCTGCCTTTAAGGTGGAAACAACCGTCACATTCTTTGGATGCGGTGGCGGCAGTCAGGACGAAAATCACTACAAACTGGCCCTTACCGAGAGCCTACTAATTGCTGCAATGAGTCAACGCTGACAACTTCCGTGGAAGAGTGCCGAACCCGGTTTCCGCTGAAATTGCCTCTTTATTGAATCGAGGGCCAGACGAAGATTGGATACCAGAGGTGGAGTCCGGCGGTGTGGTGCGTTACCATAGGTGGGGGTTTTGTCGACTATGCGACAATCTATTGGCCGATAGAAGGACATTCGATTCCCAAGTTGAGCGAAAGATGGAAATCAAGCGCTTAAATAGCGGAGCTTGAGTGTTGTAGGGGTGTGCTCGGACATGTAAAGACTTTCGCATGTAGTGCACTCCGAGAATCATGGAGCCATTCTTGCAAACCATCATCATGTAAACTTGTACACAAAACTTTATTTTCTCATCGCTCGGACGTCGTCCTAGACCTGTCTTTCGACCGGCACCAGGCACGTAACCAGCGCGGAACCTTCTAGATCACTCGGACCCAGAACATCCCAACAATGTGTGACAGGGTATGCGCTGTAAGAGTAGGGGTTGGGCATGAAATAAGTCGTAGCTGGCCGATGCCGTCGTCCAACTCATCCACGCTGAGGACGTTGTTCAAGGGAGGGACTTGTTCTCGTCGAGAACGAGGAATATGAGATTTATTTACAATATCTACGTGAAAGGTGGAGAACGTTGCATTTCATCAGTTTAGCATGACTGAAAGAGAATGCACACTGAAAAGCCGACAACGGCTGCTTAAAAACACTGTGTCCTCCCTAGATCCCTAGGTGAGGGAAAACTGCCGTTCAACCTTCGACCAATGGGAGCGTCCAAAGTCATTGCTGTCGACCCGCCTTTGAGGGGGAGGGCTCACACACTTCCGCACTCTGGTTTCACTGAACACACCAAGGTGAGAGGGTTCTTGAAAACAGGGGTCTTGATCCGAGCAGGCGCCTCTTGATCCCAGAGCTCACCCCGCAGTCAGTAGCCGCCGTATTCTTGCTTCGATCAACACTTGGAACAAACACTTGCTTGGATCAAGTGTTTTTTGTGTAACCGTTCCCAATTTGTTTATGCTAACGAATACTTCTCTTCCACTGGTCGAATAACCTCCGGTGTACCGCAAGGCTCGGTTCTAGGACCATTATTATTTTTAATTTATATTAATGACCTCCCAGACCAAATTAAATTATCAATGAGGTTATTCGCCGATGACTGTGTTCTCTATCGTGTCATTTCTAACTCTGGCGACTGCCATACTCTTCAATCAGACATTGGCATAGTAACATCATGGTGTGCTAGATCCTAAATGAAGCTCAATTCTAATAAATGTAAGGTGATGCGTGTGTCCCGTGCTGTAGGAAATACCACCCTTCCTACGTACAATATTAACAACATACCTGTAGAAAATGTATCATCATACAAATATCTTGGTATCTACATTACACACAATCTCACATGGAAAATTCATATAAATTACATTTACGGTAACGCTAATCGCATTCTTGGGTTTTTACGGCGTAATTTTTCATCGGCAACTGCAGCTGTCAAGTTATTTCTGAACAAATCCTTAGTGAGGCCTAAAGTTGAATGTGCGGGCTCCATTTTCGACCCTTCTACTCTAAAGCTAAAAAACACCATCGAATCGATTCAAAACCGAGCTGCTCGTTTTATTCTTTCGAATTATTCTCGTCATGCAAGTGTCTCGTCAATGAAACTAACCCTTCACTTGCCTAACCTAGGGTTACATCGTAAATACTTTCGCCTATGCCTCTTTCACATGATTTATTACTCTAACGAAACACTTAAGGACGAACTAATCTCCCCGCCATCATACATATCGTCACGCACGGATCATCGTTTTAAGGTTGAAGTTCCAACTTGTCGCACCAACGTCCATCCATCTCTCTTGTGGCAATTACTGCGCAGGGCAGACCGGTCGCTGCCTAAACGAGGGGCTCAGAGAATATAGCAACGACGTAAGAAACAGTAGAGATGGTTGGCTAGCATTGTACTGCATGCAGCGCGTTTCGCTGTCGTCTGGCATTTCAATGTTTCGCCGTTCTGACAAGAAATAAGGGCTCAAAATAGGGCTATATATGAATCTGCAAAACTTAATTCTCTTGCTTCTCAGTGTGTCAGCATCCCTTCCGTATCTGTGACCCCCCCGCAAAAAAAAAACCATTTACTTGTTTTAAATGCTAATTAGTCCGCGCTTGGATGGCACTTGAGTGTCACGTGTATGAATATATACTCTCGTATGTTTCAAAGAAATAATTTGTTGAAGTTAGCGCCCGTATTGTACCCTCCGCCTGTCCTTGGGTTCGCTTTTTTTTTTGCACTTCACTTCCCTTATGCCGAACCAACAAGGATGAATTTTTACCCATTTTGTGCAGAAACCATTTCCTTTTTCAGCATGTGGTGTTCACGCTGCGCTGCAGCAATCTTTACGAACCTTCATGTCTGCCATCACGATCAGGTTATGGCAGACAATCGCTGACGGGTGAATTAACGGGAACGTCATTAACATGCATTGAATTATCTGGTGAACGGAAACACATGTCACCGCCATATCCGGATAACATCACTGCTGGCGGTTAACTTGACACATCAATGTTCTCGCGCTGAGGGCGCGACGAAACCCTTAATATTCGTATTATCCTTTCACATAAGGAAAACGCATGACCTTTTTTAAGTATTCCTGCACTCATGGACTGCGTTGCGCTGCGACGGATGAACGGAGGCTAAGCGAAGCACGCACCGCTGCTTCCACCGGGGCTTCGGCGCGTGTCGTGCGGGTTCCGCGTGCAGCCGTCCACCAGGTTCTGCGAGTCGCCCCACATGCACAGTTCGGGCACGTTGGTCAGCGCCAGCGGGAAGGCGCCGGCTGCCCGGAGCAACGCCACGCTCGGGGCGTCCTCCTCGGCCCGCCGCCCGCGCCAGAAAAGGGAGCCCGCGTCCTGTCGCAAACCTGCAAGGCGACGACATTCCTACTTGTCAAATCCCGGTGTCACACAATTACCTAACAGGAAGCAGCTGTGTGCAAAAAGAAATCGGAGTTTCGCCCGGACTGCCAAGCACTATCAGCGATAGCCAGATTTAACGGTGCGCTTGAACCGCGTACGCAGGTGCGCAAGAACTTATCGCACCATCACAACCTCTAACACGCTGCGTAGGGCATGTAAAGGCATCGCACGGGCGCCGCGCTGCACTGTCCGCAAAGAGTGGCGTCATTGGAATTAACATCACTTTCAGAATGTGAGCACTGAAAAGGTTTTTCCACTTTTTGATAGGATCAGAAAATGTAAAGCAAGAAGCACGCGCTGTCAACGAAATTTTTAATGCCATTTTCTTTCCGCGCAACAACTGCAAACCATTCTGCGAAATAATCAGCCTGTGCATTTTAGTAATTTATTTTTATTTACTGACCGGTGACGTTAATTAGCGATATGGCATAGCAATTGGCGTCATTTTGGTTACTTCAAATTTGCTTCGAAAATAGCCTTCTAGAACGCGCTCTATTATTTAAACGCTTTATGCGAGCGGCCGAAATCGGCGGTATGACGCGCAGGCACCACGATGGAGCAATGGTTGACTTCGTAAGAGTCACAGATATGTGCTCACAGAATGCGTGTTGTTGTCGTTGTTTTTGTTTTCAATTTTTTACGAAACCGATTTGAATCTGTCCTAACGCTCTGTGTTCCGCACTTTCGCTAAGCTTGCACTATTACCCGCCGGGGTGGGTAATGGCGCTGCTGGTCCCGATGTGGCAGGATGAAACCCTGGCCGCTGCGGCAGCATTTCGATGGGGGCGAAGTGCAAAAAAAAAAACGCTTCTGTAAAACTTACTTTACATTAGATTTTCTTGAAACACTATAATATATGCTAGTGTGGCGTGAATCATTTGCACAAACATACCTCTCGCGTTTGTCTAGGATACGTGTGAATTTGATCAAATTAATGTTAATACGTTTGATTGGTGGACATACTAAAATTTTAGAAGATTTAGATCGCGGCATGTGCATAATGCGACAGATCGTTTGGACGAGGGCGCATAACACGGAAGTGGCTGGGCTGGTTCACGCGAGCCTGAACAAGCTGCTTTTCATACGCATGGGTTTTGGACAAATCAGCAATGTGAAGAGCCCTCACTTAGCCCAAGGGACGGAAGCGTGTTATTTGACCTGCCGACAAAAGTCACGCAATTACCATCGTATTGACATGCGACCTTGTGCATCAGAAGTGCCGAAAACTGAAGAAAAAGGTGCATGGCCAACGAAGCTGTGCAGCACACGACAAAGAGCTGACACAGAATTTTGAACAAATGTACAACTTAATTATTTTCATCGGTGGTCATCGGGACCAAAGGTACACATCCACATTTATTTTTAAGTGTCCGCGTTCACTCGGGTTGTAAATTCGTTATATAAATTAGTTTTTTTTGATCCGCGATATATAGAGGTAATGAATTTGAGAGCAGTATCGCAGCACCGACTGGTTCACTGGACGACTGCCGATCAGCGCCTTCGCAGAGGGAAGGGAAGTATGGGAACGCTAGCATGATGACCGGCATTGCAGTGAGCTCTGGAAGACGACCCCGACGACGAGCGGGGAATAAGTGGCACGAGCCGTTGCTGCTGATGATGTTTTTTGCTCACACAGAGTTGTCGACGGACACGAAAAATGCACAGAACTATAGCCATTGACAGCTTCGCCGGAAAAATTATGATGGATAATGTGAACCAAGTAAGTGCCTTTGTGTGCTAGCAAACTCATGGGGCTTGTGTTCTTTCGAATCGCGCAGCATTTGGAACTTTACTATATCCGGATAAACGCTGAATTTCAGCCATCATTGTCCGTTATGTAAAAGCAGAATAGTAAAGTAAGAGGCCGCAACAAACTGCTGGTAAATCCACTGTTTATTCCTCACTCACATGGAGCCTAGACAAACGTGAGACGTGTGTATAGATGATGTACGCCATACTAGCGTGTATTAAGGGAGAATGCGGGTAAGGCGGGACAAGGAAATTCATGACGACGAGCAAAACGATAAGGTAAAAGCGGGCCACCAACGTTTCGACAAGTTGACTTGGTTTTTTCAAGGCAAGATATGCTTCCTTCCGGACAGTTTAAGGGTAGGCTTCTTCTATAGGGGAGAGAGGGGTTAAGCCGAGTGGGTGAGGCAACGATCAAAGGTGTGCTAGCGGCGAGGGGGTAGAATTGAAAAGAAAGGAGTGCTATGGAGACGGCCGGTGACAAGGCCATTTTAGCCGGCCGTGTGCTTTTTCGTTGAAGGGGCCTGGATGATGAGGGGGGTGGGGGGGGGGGGCAGATTATCTTCTTCACTGGAGGTCAGAGAGCTATCGTCTCAATGAAAGAGATTATAAAAACGGTGGAAAGTGGCACTCGTGGAAAAAGAAAGGTTACTAAAATGCAATAAATATATAAATAAAAGAATAAAGAAAGGAAGGAAAGAAAAAGGAAAGGCAGAAAAAAGAAACACTGAGCAACCGAATGGCAGATAACTAAATGCTCTTGTCTATAGCTTGAAATTTAGCGTAGCGAATATATTCTACAGCTCTTTTTGAAAAGTTTATGTTTCGCAAATGACTAACTTGAAGTAATAGTGACTCAGAAGCTTTAGCGACGATTTCAGCTACTTCTCAGCAAAATATTGCGAAAATTTTGCTACTTTTTCGTGTCAATTAAGCGACACAATTCTAAAGTGCATGGCAACACTGCCAATAAATCAGCCAAGAACATAACGTCTGGTTTCAGCGATATTGGCTGCTTATAACTCCAATCTTGCATACGGCACGCACGTTTCAGGCGCTTGCTACAGCGCTTGCGTATAAGTTGGATTCAGATTCTACAGCTTGATTTTAACTCATATAGTTTGCTTAATTTCGGCGAGTGTTCTTCAAATGGCCCTACAAGTGCTTGTCTCGAAGCTCCACCGGTCCTCTCCAGTCACCATGAGCTGTGCCAAACATGTATATGAGTTCACACGCCACGACTTGTAATCATAGTTTGGTGTTCGGCATGGATACGTCTCACAAATATTCTATATTCATACACTTTGCAATAAATGACTCACCTTTGCAGATAAAACACTGACAACTGAAATTTCACTTTCGGTGCAAGGAGTGCAGGTTTATGTGTCCTGCTCGCATGTCTTGTCAAGCTAGGTAGGTAAGAGCAGTGTATAAAACAATATACATAATAAAGTACACACATCCTTAGTATGTTTTATATGTGAAATCCCACTTTTTACACGCAGTATCTGGTCGTGATAAAGAAGCGGCTATACAAAATTTTCAATTAAGGTAACACTATAGCGATGACACGCTAAAATAAGTGATTTCAAGTGAACTACTTGGCACTAGACAGGTACAATGCTACATTGCACGCCCTCTTTCGAAGTGAAATACAGCTGAGAAGATGAACGATACTGACCAGCATCAGTATTGTTCTATTCGACAATGAGCATTTTCTTGCTTATGTTATTTCCTTTGAGTGAGACGTTCGAACGCCCGTCCCCAAATGTCCGACGGATGTGCCTTGCAATGATCGTGTGTATCGTTAGGAGTTGTCCACTGGATGCGATTTAGCATGGAAGCTTGGGGTTGCTGGTGATACATTGGAAAAAGGACACAGCGCAAGAAAGACAGGGGCACGATAGTGCGATGTAGGTGGGTCGCTCTCTCGTGCCCCTGTCTTTTATTGCGGTGTGTCCTTTGTCCATTGGATGGCCTGGGAACATACAAGAAGTGAAAAGGGGAACCAGTGCGCTTTCGAAGGTGTTAGCATGGGCGATAGCATAGCCTTTCAACGTAGCGATGCCACCAATGTTTCATTTGCTTTTATAGCACGTCTGGCCTCGAATGAAGAAGAGATTCATGATAACCCCGCCATCCCTTCACAAGGTCTCTATATGATTTAATGTTGCCGGCATAGCGTGCCAGGCAACCCACGAATAACCTTTGATGGCAATGCTGTTCTTGGCAGTGAACGGCAGCCCCAACAACGGCTTTTCTTTGCTCATTTGGCTGACGCTCATTTTTCCCGATGCCACCAGTCGGTCGACCTCCTTGGCGTCTTCGAGCGCTTCCTCAAACCGCTCCTCGACCACAGCGTTGATGACGGGCTGCACGTCCCGGATGCGCTTGATGTAGGCCGAGACGAGGTCGACGCTTTTGACCTGCGAGAATAAGGAAACGGCGTGTGAGGCAATAGCTCCCACAGCTTGTTCGTTGCTTTGCTTTCATTTTTGAGTCAGACGACAATACCAAAAATAAATTTGTCTAGTCCACGAAGCTGCATCGAAGGCACGAATGTGGGATAGTGCATCAAATGACATCCCTAATTCTCTATACATATCACTCAGACAACAAAAGTGGTAGGATTAAAATTTACAGTGAATTCGGGAGTGGAGGAGAGTAGAAGTACAGAAGCAATGACAGGTAAAGTATACGGTGTAATCAAGATATATGCTTATATATACATATTTCATAGGTGCAAATACCTATATGTGCATAAAATAAGTATTGAAAACCAAGACTTAAGACTTATTTCACTAAAATGATGAAAAATAAGTGAAAACTCACAAGGTCTTTTATGTTATCCCTAAGACGACTTGAAGGGGAAAGCCCAAGTGCCGATGAATTTAGGGCGGACACACGACGCACACGTCCCCCTTAATTCGCTTAGTGCACTTCGCTTAGCCATCCCTCTTAATTCCAAAGATCGAGGGCTCGACTGCCACCCATGATCAATAGGGTGTCCCAAAAGAGATACGGAATGAAAGAAGAAGACACTCTGAAGCTAGTCAACAGCCTAATTGGCAGCCGAGTCACGTACTCCCTGCCGTACCACGTGACGACCAAGGCAGAAAGACAGCAAGCAGACACCATCCTCAGGAAGGCGTACAAGACGGCTCTGTGTCTACCGAGAAACACGTCGAACGAGAAGTTGCTCCAGCTGGGCGTCAGCAACACCTTCAGCGAGCTCGCCGAGGCTCTGCTGGGTACGCAAACCGCGAGACTCAGAGGCAACCCTACGGGACGAGCGCTCCTGAGGAGGTTGGGTCGGGATATGAGCGGACTGACAGACAGATACACGGACGTACCGGACCACCTCAGAAAAACCATTAATGTGGGACCATTGCCAAAAAATATGGATCCCAACTTACACGAAAACAGGCGAAAAGCTAGGGCCGAATATGTTGAGAGAACGCTAGCCCAGCTAGACAATACAGTATACACGGACGCCGCCGTATATCCACACGGAAGAGAACGCGTGGCCGCGACGGTAGTGGTTAATAGGGAAGGAAACCCGATCACGTATGCCACAGCAAAGGTCGCTGGCACAGCGGAGGCCGAGGAGATTGCCGTAGCGCTGGCGGCAGCGGAAGGTTATAGAACAGGCCGATCTCTCAACATACTGACGGACTCAAAAGAGGTGTGCAGAAACTACACGAGAGGCAGAATCAGCAAAACTGCCCTCAGAATACTCAGCGGAGCCACCTCCGCCGAGAAGGAAAAGCCCCGACACAAACTAATCTGGATCCCGGGTCACGTAGGCATAGTGGGGAACGAAAGGGCAGACAGCCTAGCTCGAGGTGAAGCGTTCCGAGCTGGGTGGTCGAATGCCCCGGAGACCCACCTACAGGCTTGCGAGGGGGGATGCGCAGAGACCCTGAACTTACATAGAGGAACTAGAATTAGATATCCGCCACCACACAGACCTCTCAAAGGAGGAAGCGACCAGCTGGCGCAGACTACAGACAAACTCCTTCCCCAACTTACACGTGCTCAATAAGATGTTTCCGACACAATACAGGGCCACCTGCCCTTGGTGCGGTGCCAAACCTACACTCTACCACATCACCTGGGAGTGCGAACGCAACAAAGCATTCCACAAACACGAACACCCGAGTGCGGAGCAATGGGAGAGTCGGCTCACCAGCAGCGAGCTCACGGCCCAGAGGGCCCTAGTGCAGCACGCGAGCGATGCAGCGCGACTCAGTGGAGCCTTGGAATAGGGGCCCACCCTTGCTGAAGAGAAGTCTCCAGTCGCCAGCGTCAAGAAGATGAAGACGACGGAGACCTCGTAACCGCAAAACTCTCGAAAGACTCAAAAGTTTTCCCTCCCTCCCTCCCTCCCTCCCTCCCACCCAAGGTCATGGGTACGAGTGCCTTAATCAGCTCTATTTAGAGGGAAATCTAGCGCCAACGTAACCGCTAGTAATTATTGCATGAAACTGACTCACACACGCGTCCCGCACGGACTTTGCGGGGGCACCGCCAGATGTCGCAACACGTACATTGGGAATAAGGTCCCTCTATAATTTTCAAGGTAGCGACATCTGCCGCGCGCGCCACCTAGGAAGTTCCTGTAGCAGACGGCGCCCACGCTAAACCGCGGCGCCGCGGCATTCGGGAGGTGAAAAAATATCTGCATACGCACAGAAATAAAACCTACTGGTGCCTGGCTGTGGCGAAAAACGAAAGAAGGACCCGAACTGCTAAATTTAGTCCTTTAATTTCATATGAGCGCTCCAAGAAAATAGCCCATGAGAGCGTAATGAGGGCTGGATCGCCTCGATTCCGCGTGTTTACATTTCGTTCGTTTGCGCTCAATCACCGCGCGAGCCTTGGTGATTCTTGCGCCTAATCCCATATGCTCTGTGAAATCTTTTGCATGTATGTGTGTTGCGTACACATAGCGGTTGCATTGAATGAAGAAGTCGTGTAAAAATGAAGGCTGACAGTCGCTTGGACCGAAAAACTTTCGACATAACGTCGCTCAAACGTGCGACCCTCAAAGCGCGCAACCCTCACGGCAACTAAACATCCTGTGTGTGTGTGGAAACGAGTGCGCCAACAGTCTTCTTGCCGCTGAGTGTGTCTGTCGTGTAGCGATTACACGACGACTGCTGTGTCTTGTGGTTCAATGCTACTAGCCAGTGCAACTGTCGTGACATGATGAAGAGGCGGTATGGATCGTGTCAGCGTGTCTCCTCGATCGTGTTGGGGCTGCCAGGGCGATCTGATCTCGCGGCACACCAATATCAAGCGTAGTGTGTGGGCGTGTGTGAATGCGGTTGACTGTTCTCGTGAACCGTGTGACGTCGCCGCGCAAACTCGAATCATGACGCGCATTGTTGTCTTTATCCCTTTTCGCCTCCGTGCACCGCTAAAGCCCCGTAAGAATTAGAGGGCCCTTATACGAAAGGCACGCGGATTGGCCCAGCCATTACTGCACTGTGTTTTGCTGGCATGCAATCCGTGTATCGCTTGTGGCGTTTTTCTTATGTTCATTTGCAGTTGTGTGTTTTTTATCAGTAAAATGGCATTGCCGATTACTGAAACATCTTCGAGTGTAAGGGAAACTTGGAACGAGCTCGCAGCTGTATGTAATGTACTTTGGTATACTGTATTACGCTTTATTATTTGACGGCCAGTAGCTGTGGCTATGCAGTGTTCGTTTTTAAAAATAGAATAATGCAGGCACTTAGCAATATATTTATTCACATATGCAATGCACAAGATACGATTAGGATATTGGAAAGTACTTTTTGGACATGTTGTAAAGCGTAGTTAACAACGCGCGCACAAACACAGGAAAGTGTAAAAGTATAATTGACTGCTGAATTTTATTTTTTATCGCACGTAACGCAATGCGGATATTTGTCAGCGAGTTAACGCGTTTCTGCCCCACTATTTACTTGCATGCTAGGTTATACTGCACTTGCTAAGTCAACGGGTTCGTAATGCACTAAAATCAGTAATCTCCACAAACTTCGGCCGTCAACACTCATGCGCGCGAATGAAATAATACTGCAGTTCTGCACACACAGGTCTATACTTTCTCTCGCACCTTCGTATCGCTCTACGTTATTTTCCTCGCATAGTCGTGCAGTTGTATACCGACGGTTCAGTCTTTCCGTCCATTTCTATGCAACCAGAATTACCTTCTGGTTAGGTTTTGTTTGCTGCGTGCCATGCAAAATAACTTCTTGTCGTCCTCCGTCTGATCTCGGCACCCATCCGCACAGCAACAAGGCATTTCGGTCCTTCGCATCCTAGGTCATACCGATCTATTCAGCGGGCTCACAGCGAACTAAAATAATCTCCACAAACTTCGGCAATCAACATTTATGCACGCGAGTGAAATACTATCACCTAAGACACACGCACGTGTATACTTTCTATCGCACCTTTGTATCGCTGTAAATTACTTGCCTCGCATAGCCGCGCTGTTACGGACGGTTCAAAGTCCGTCCGTGCAATTCTGTGTAACCATACTTTTCGTCTGGTTAGGTTCTGGTTCCCGCGCGCGATGCAAAATAACTTCTTGCCATCCTTCGTCCGGTTTCGGCACCCAACCGCACAGCAACAAGGCATTTAGGACCTCCCGGAACGAAATTATCGCAGCGATGTGCATAGCGCAACAGGCTAAACGCACGCACTTCGCCCGGCGCGCAGGAACTTTCATGGCGGCAAAGGGGCGGAGCAAGGTCACATGTCACCGATCAGCCTATCGCAGGCGTTGTCGGCTGGATCAAAGCCTGGCGGTACTTTTAAATGATTCAGGGACTTTAATTGGGAATAAATCCCCTTAGACTTCGTAAAGTAGCGACACCCTCCTCCTCCGCCTTCACTACTTCTCGTTTCTCCTCTCTTTCACGCTCCCTCCTCGACCGTGGCGCTGCCTACACTGCTCGAGCGTAGCGACGGCGCCAACATACGATCCTCGCCACTCCGTAGACGCTTCTCGAGCAAAAATGGCGCTAATGCACGGCGCGAGGGCCCACATGATGCTATTAGGCCAATAGCGACGCGGCGTCGGCCTCGGCCACAGCGCGCGAGGCGGAGGCGGCATTCTTCAGAGCGTGGCGCTACTTCACGAAGTTTAAGGAGCTTTTTTTGAGAATAGGGTGCCTCGATGTCAGCGCCGCCTTTCAAGGCGGCGACATCCGGGTGATCAGGCCCATGCCACACCTCCGCCGTATTGCGTTGGAGCTGTTGTAGCGGCCATACATGTGCGTGCGTTATTCAGTGCGGCGTTGCCTGGCGTTTGTCATTTCAACGAAGCTGCGCGCCTGTCTACTCCGTTGACTTTTCGGGCTCGCGACGTGAGAGGAAAGGTACTTGACAATCTAGCGCCAAGAACACCCTGCTATGCCCTTTGCTGGGCACATTTGTGCACCAGCACAATAACAACAACAAAAAAGTCACTCATATGTCATATTATCCCGCGACCCGGAATATAGCAAAAGGTCGACACGAACATCGCTCATCCAATCCATGATGCTCAAATTTGTGCCTTCGTCTGAAACGGTCTCCAGGAAATATTCTGATGCGCTAGGCCTTTGCCGTCTAAATCATTTAATCTAGGTGATGAGATGCCTGCTCAAGCTCAATGTGTTGGGAAAATGTTCGTGTGGAATTTTGTCTTGTGGTTCAGCCTTTATACTTGCGCTCATTGTATTAGCCACATGCAACGAATGGTATGGAATATGGAAATAAAACTGCCGCGAGTGTAAGTTTGAACTGATTTGTTTTTATGTATATAAGAAGCCTTTAACTTGAGCTTTTCTTTGTCAATGCTCTCAAGTTTGAATGTAAGGCCTCCTGTGCTTTCAGGCAGTGAAAACTTGCTGGCGAGCTGCCTTTAACTACATGTCGGTTTGCGGGCTGTCTTCCTTTGGATTTACTAAAGTGACAGCTGTATCAATGACTATTTCAAAGTTTTCCGGAATTTTTAAACATCACATCAGGCCGATCGTATACTACTTGTCCTTGAGCTGGATTATTCGAAAAGGCGGAAGTTACTCGCACAAAAATCAAAACATGCTTTGAAATAATTACCGAAGTTTCACTAATTTACTTCTTAATAAATTACTTTAGGGTACATATTGCAATTTACGAATCGCAGCCGTTGAGAATTTAAGCCGTATCCACTTGAAATGAATCTCCAGGATGAGACCACTTTCGCCATGTTCCACGAACTGCGAGACAAAATACATAAGCGTTCCAGTTACTATTGTACTTCAATGTAATAAACAGTGTTGTCAAAAAAAGTAAGTGGAACAACAGTGCATTTTTACGTCGAGATTGAAGGCGTACGTCTCCGATTTGGTATCAGTCTGGAAATTCATTCAATGTGGACAGGCCTTGCAAGCTCACCGGCTTAAATCCGTAAATTGCAATATGTGCCATAAGGTAATTCTTCAATACAACGTTCAATATGTGTTTCTATTTCTCATGCAAGTAATGTCCGCCTATCAAAGTAATCCATTTGATTGAAAAAAATTATGTTATCTGCAACAGGCGATCTTTAAAAAGTCCAGAAAACCCTAAAATGATCACACCGTATATTCTGACAAAAAACATTCGCTTTCTTTTAGTGAGATCTGTCACTACGCCTCTCTTTTTGAACTGCTGCGCTCATCATGGGTCGTTGCATAATAGAACGTAAGGCAAATGTGTTTTTCAGCAAAATACTCAGGCACTACACTTAAAAGCCAAAGATTGTCATGCTACACAACAGGCAGCAAATTATCACAAGCTGAATGCATGTGCTTATACGTACTTTAATCTAGACGGCTCATGAATTAGTGTTTAAAAGATCGTACATTTTGCCCACTATTTGTTTTTCACTTATTAAAACGAATAAAAACCACGATCTACTAGGCGTAGTGAAGGACTTCGACATAATTTGAACCACCTGGGTTATAAACGTCCACTTAATGAAAGTACACTAGCGTTCTTGCGTTTGGCCCCAATTGAAGTTCTGCAGCCATGGCCGCGAGCGAAACTGCGACTTTGAGCGTGCTTTTGAAACTCGCATAGTATGTCTATGCTAATGTAAAACTGTTTCTGGTCACGTGCTCTTTATCATTCTTACCATTCATACACACTATTGTTATCTCGGTGAATACAGTACGTTCAGTTATTGGGAACGCTGCTCTATTTAGTCCCCTTTTTTTGACCCATGTTTCCACGGCATCACACAGCTAAAGTTATATGTCAAAAGTAGCGCCAGTCTTGGCGAAGGACAACTTTCAAACTTTTATTACGCCCGTATGCGTCAACTTTGATTTTTTTACTTTTTTTGCGTGAACGAAAGCACGGTAATAATGACTAGTTACGTGTTGGGCTCGATATGCATTCTAGCATTGCGTTAGTGTAGACGTTCCTCATCCCTATTTAAATTGAGATTTGAACATTAGGATGCTCGCAATCCTACGTACCGATATAATTATTAACATTCACGCTGTTCGTCATTGCGCATCTTCGTGTGTTCCGACACAATATGGTGCCGCAACCGCACGTTTCACCGCCCTGTACGGAGCAGCTTGGCATCAAGGCACCCTAATTGGCAAGCGAAAGTGAGGAGTAGTGTTGCATAAACGCCTTATACATGATGCGTGTCGGCGTTGTCAACACGATGCGTCGCTACATTGGTTCATTGCGAATTGCATTAACGTCGACATTCATGGCGAGATAGATTCTGTCAGAATCTTTGTTTTGCTTTCACTTCCTTCGAAATACGAATGCAAAACGATCCTAAAATACTGCATATTTAAGATTTTAGTATGTATTGACATACAAGCAGTCCTGCACCTATTTGTACCGCGTCGTACCTACAGGAGTACATAAGCAATGAGCAAGATCAATATGTTCACATACTAACTAGCCTTGAACATAGTCATGTGCCGTGTGAACTCGCACAAAACCATAATGCTACGAAGGCGAATGAGAAAGCGGAATTACGGCTGTAAATGCGAATATGAATATCGATTCCCAGCGGTGGAACTTTCTTGGAGCGGTTCGGCCTTATCTGGTGGTAGCTCCGCGGCACGGCGCTGCTGTCAGTTGTCAAAGATGGCGGCTAACCTCCACGACAATGCGAAACAACATGTGGCCACAGAACAGTCGACAAGATCCGGTCATTTCACTGGGAGAATCTGGACCACCCACCATACAATCTGGACCTCACTTCTAATAATTTCCACGTTTTTGGTCCGCTGGAGAAGTTCCTGGCAGGAAAGTTATTCACGTGCAACGATGAAGTCGATGACAGCAGTCTGACGTTGGTTCCACAGTCAGCCGGACGAATTCTACCACCAGGGCATCTCAAATTTAGTGCTGCGATGGAACAAATGTCTCAACCGGTGTGGAGACTATGTGGAAAAATAGTGTAAGGTACGTAGAATAGCACGTTACATTTGTAATTAGCTGTATGTACCCTATTTTGGCTAAGAAAAAAGAAGGCGCCAAGAGTTTCTGACTCATCCTCGTAATGCGAGGACTTTAGGTTTCGATGTGTCTTATGTGATTTCTGTTGTGAACTGTTGTGTAGCGTGAACATGACACCTGTGTGTGAGTTCTTTTGGTTATAGATACTTTAATTTTGTTCGGTGCCCACTTGTTAGTTCATTTTCAGTATATATTTGTTCTATGAGAAAAAAGGAAGTAGCCGCGCTACCTAAAGGCGCCAACATCTTTTAAATACCATGTAATGAAAGGAAGAGGATAACCGAAGAAACTTAGGTTAAAACGCCTGCAGCTGATTAAAGCTAGGTTGCAACAACGTTCACTGATCGCACACCATCCTGCATGAAGATATTAGTGTTCATAATCTGATTATCGACAAAGGTTCAATTGGAGGCTGCACTTTCTTCGGTATTGCAAAGGCTTTCGATAAGGTATGTCACAAACTACTCATTTTTAAGCTTAGTAAAATAAATCTTGATCCTAATCAGTTTGCATGGCTGCGGGCACTTTCTTCTTAATCGATCACGCTTCGTTGCATCTAATAACCACTTCTTCCATTTAGCCCCATTGAATCTGGCATTCCTCAAGGATCAGTCCTGGACCCTCTTCTCTTTCTAATATACATTAACGGTTTACCTAATGAGATCCATTCTAACATGTAACTCTTTGCTGACGATTTTGTTATTTTTCGTGAAATTCCACACACTCCTGGTACACTGTAAACGGAAATAACTCGAAGGTGGGAATAGAATGCTTCTCCTCTAGCGGCCTCCCGGTTGGGAGTTTTTTATGCATTGT
Organism: Dermacentor albipictus; assembly: GCF_038994185.2. NCBI lineage: Eukaryota > Metazoa > Arthropoda > Arachnida > Ixodida > Ixodidae > Dermacentor > Dermacentor albipictus. Next base: position 121,120,833 of record NC_091823.1, read on the forward strand.
ATGATCGGAGTAGAATTTTTACTCCGTGCGAGCGGAATTGTCGCGTGGTAGCATGGGAGTATATTTTTCTGTTTTTTTTTTACTGTGTACTGGACGGAGTTTTTTCGAGGTGCAACGGGAGTACAAAAGAACTACAGCGTATGTTTGCGTGAAGGTCTTTTACAGGCAGAGACTACTGGTCCAATTTTGAACTGCTCATGCAAACCGCGTGAAAATCAACGATACAAGTCAATGGAAGCCCATAAATCATGACCTACAAAAATATTTGAGAAACGCCAATGCAGAACTTTGAACGACATTCCAACGCACACACGACCCGCAAGAAGCAACGCTGTCAGTTTATATAGCCACGATACTGTGTGCCTCGAAACCACCTAGGGAGCAACTGTGCTGTTTTCAGAAGTACGACTCACGTGCTTGCCCATACGAGACCTGCCTTTCTCAAATTCACAGAAGACCTTAGTCAACACAAAACTGTTAATTCAGAATAGTGAGAAAAAAATGTTAATGTCGTAATTTTTCAAATTTAGCATGCCATTTTATGAGTGCTCAAGCGACTTAGCACACATCCAGCCTTCGTGGCCAGAAAGTAGCGCGTTAGTTGCAGTAAGCAAGAAAAATGTAAATGTGTGTGGTTCATTACAAAATTAAATTTGTGCGAAGTAGAGGTAGCGTATCAGGAATTTATTACGTGTGAGCATGACCCGCAGCAGCCGACGTGACATCGAAAAGTGCGTAGTCATACATTTTTAAGACCGCACTACTTGCTTAGCCTCCAAGCAATGTCTCTTCCTTGTGAAATTGAGCTACATCGCTGATCTGTCGAACGAATCCTCGCTTTCGGAGCCGGCAGGCATGCTTTTTAATCAGTATCTGGCATAGATCATAATGTTAATGCAATATCGGAAGCAACGACGTGATCAAAACAGATGTGCGCGATAACAATTCGATTCACATCGCTCAGTAAGAAGCCTTATTTACATTACGCATACCTATGTCCTACACACTTTTTCTTGGGCCAGGATATCTGTTTGCACTCCAGTCTTTCTCACTGATAACACAGCACCGCAACGAATTCGGAATATGCCATTCATGTGCGACTCGCACGGATACCGTTACTCGAACAGTGGCTGCTGTGGTCATTGCTATGCGGCCCTTTCAATCATTACACCGGACGTTGTCGGCACGTACTCAAGGACATAAAGTCGCATTTTACGTATTGAAGAACACAAGCCACGGTCACGCAGCCCGAAAACACAGTCAGAAACCTTAGCCGACATCACGAGTCAATCAGCAGCTTGGAGGTATACCTAAGCCTTTTACCGCACTTGGAAACGTTGCTCTTGCATTCATAGTCGTCAACAAAGTGATCACAGCTAACGTTCTTGAATCGCAGATACACTGAACTTCAGGTACGCCTATAACACTTTCTGCGAGGAAACACGGGAAACAAACTGACGAGAAGCTGTCACGGGACGCCACTTCACAGATGTCAACAGACCAACAGCCATGAGCGCTGCCGACTCCGCCGAACGCGGCTGGTCGCTGGCGCTGCGCATAGCCTCATGGGAAGCGCCACATGACCAACCTGTTTCGGTGGGGGGAGATTTTTACAACTCCTTGAGCGGAGTTTTCACAGGAGAACAAGATATTGAAGCGGAGTAAACTCGCGTCATGTCGCCTTAATCGTCCCGTAGCTATAGCTATCGGAGTGAAACGAGGGAATGCCTCTGTATTTCTCCCATAAATCTGAGTAAATATTCAAGGATGGGGACGTTTTAGGGCACATCCCCTGTTAAAAACACCCAGGTGGATTTATTTTCGTTTACAACGTAGTAACACCCCCACAAATGACATTAACGCTGTCTGTAACTGGTGCGACTTGTGGTAAACGCAACTAAACCCATCTAAGTGCAAAACCACGCATGTAACTCGTTGTGAATTTCCTCTTCCAACCTATTGACTTTGCAATGCTACCTTCAAGCCATTACATATTACAGGCGTTCATTTGACCTCTATACGTTCCTGGTCTTTACACATCGACAGCGTTAACACTAAAGGTGATCGCATGCAAGGTTACACCCATCGAAACTTCTCTTGCGCTCCGTCATCATTAAAATTAATGTTATACAACATGTTAATTAGGAGTAAAATGGAGCATGCTTCATCACTTTGGGACCCGTATGCTGAAACACTAACCCTGTCTCTCGAACTTGTTCAAAATAGTGCCTCGCGCTTCACACTAATAACCATACGGCAAGCGTAACTCCCATAAAAACCATCCGGCAGCTTGCACCACCTTCTGCTCGTCGCAAATGCTGTTGCCTAGCTCTATTTCATAAAGATATATACTTTCACATATAATATCTTCGCGATGATCTTACTTCACCCTAACCTACACCTCACCTGGCATTGATCATCATCACAAGGTTGAAATTTCGAAGTGTCGCAGTAGAGCTTGTCATGAGCATTTTGTTCTCCGGACCTGTCAAGAATGGAACCATCGTCCTGGGGCAATGGTTGCTATTGAAGATAACGCACATTTCCGCACGGGCACAATCGAAACCATCACTTCGGGCTTCACATGACAAAAGCTGCGTCACTTGCTGCCTTCCTTTGTTCTTTATTGTTTTGTAACTTTCTTCTTTTTTACCCCACTCCCATCCGTAATAATTTTGTGGTCTTCAGGGTATAATGAATAAAATAAAAAAAACTCAAGTACAGCGATGATTTGTGCACCAGTGCAACGTGCACTCTTTCTGTTGCCCCGGCGATCGTCTACTGCACAGCCATCGCCAAACCGAAGCCAAACTACATCAGAGGATCTGAAACTACGGAGTGAAAACGCCTGCATGCGTACAGCTAATATCATTGCACCAACACATGAGGCCATTGGCGCGTGATAATCAATTCGCGATGAAAAATAATGGCCAAAATATAGTATATGACAAATCAACTCTGCATATGGTCATCTGTACATGAAAGGCTGTTATTACCTTTAAATTTACACATGCGTAGTAACCAACGAAATAGCAGAGGAACAAAATACAAGGCTAGCAGCTTCTTTTGAAAATTTTCAGCATGATGAATTGTTCTCACTGCTCTGGGATTGTATGTGTATCTGCCGAGTGTTGTATTCTCAATATAAACCTTTTATCAACTGTAAAGGCGTTTATTAGTCACCGGAGTTCGGGCGCGACCGTTGGATCAGGGCACGGACTCCCAGCACGAGCGGCGTTCCCCGAGCAAAAGAGCTGAGATTGACCCACTAGAAGGGGCCTGAGGATGTCGTTCCTCTCCTTTGCTACAGTTATCCCCGGGAACGAGTAGGGAGCCGTCCAGCGACCTAACAGCTATTTACAATGAGTGGATTACAGTACGGCTTGAGGCGCTCGACGTTGACATTGTGTCGTCCACGACGGCGCATGTCCGAAGACGGCTCAACGGGTTCGATTACGTAGCTGACGGGTGATGTGCGTTAGACGATACAGTCGGGCCCTTCAAACTTGGGTAGTAGTTTTGAAGATAGACCACGTGCAGCGGAAGGAACCGAGAGCCACACAAGCGCTCCAGGTAGGAAAGTGGGCGCAGAGCTGGTGTCACCGCTAGTGCTCTTCTGACGCCCTTGGTCATTAGAGGTATAAATGCCCGAGCGAAATCGCGGCACTCTTCAGCATTTCTTGCCGTGGCCGAAATGAGCGCACATTCAGATGTATCCGGCCGGTATGGTAGAATTGGTAGAATTGTGTCGGTGGTGTGTGATGGGTGCCGTCCGTACAGTAAGAAAAAGCGTGAAAAGTAGGTGATGCTCTGCGTAGCGGTGTTGTGCGCGTAGGTCACGAAGGGCAGAATGACGTCCCAATGTGTGTGGTCGGAGGGGACGTACACCGCAAGCATGTCGCCGAGTGTACGTTTGAAGCGTTCCGTAAGGCTGTTGGTTTGAGGATGGTATGCCGTAGTTCGATCATAAAGAAAGAAGAGGAGACACTGGGCGAAAACTGGCAACCGGAAACACGTCGCGCCTAGCGGTAATGCCATGCGTTATAGCTGACGCGAGGATCGGGAAAAAAAGGAATGTGAAATGAACTTACACACAACGTTTTATTTTTTTTTATCCTTTCCCGCTACAACTAAAAAGCTTTGCGTAAAGAGCTTATACTTCGCCCGTTATCTTTCTTCGGTTACGTAGCAACAAGCTAGCGGCACAGAGGCGCCATATGATGCGTCAGACGCGGCCACCGAAGCGAGCGAGGCCGGCTGCGCATTGAAGTTCGCCTGTTCGACAACCCGTCTCTTTTGGATGTGTCCTGTTTGTTGGGCTCGCGGCGTTTTCTGGCGTTCCTTCTGCATTTCGACATGGCACAACCCCATTATTGGGTCACGGGAAGGTGAGAAATTTTGTTGGACCGTCTGCGACGTATTTCAGGCAAATTTAGGCATACGCGTCACAAAACCGAGACTAGTGACGCAGTTAGCGAAACACATCTCGGCCGTTCTGGCTCAGGTAATTTGAGGTAATGACTCGCATTGGGAAATGTTTGCGACGCTTTCTATGAGCCCCAACATTATTGTAACTTATTTCGGTAGCTTTTGGGCACGCTTGAAGCACTCGGGTATGTGTCGCTGTTAGCGAAATGCAGCACGACCGTGGTGACGGCTTAGCATGTACTGAATCTTACTGGGACAAGTTCGTGACGCTTTCCCTGACCCCCAACATTATTGTATTTCACAACTTTCTGGGATACTTCTGAGGTACGCGCGCTGGGCCAGGCGTTGTGCCGGAGTTAGCGAAAAGCCACTCGGCCGTATGCCGCAGTTTTGCGTGTGCTGAATCTTACTGGGACAAGTTCGTGGCGCATTCTCTGTCTCTGATCCGCAGAATTACTGTAATTAATTTCGTAACTTTTTTGGATACTTTTGACCTATGCTCGCGCGCCTGGGGTTGGGAAGCAGTTAGCAAAATAGCAAGCTGGTCGTGGTGACAGTTTGGCGTGTACTAAATTTTAAGGGGACTGGCTCTTTTTATGGCCCTGCAACAACATACACCTACTTCGGGTACTCGCGCTTGTCGAAAACGCGACGAGCGATTGCCAAGAGTGATAACACGGGAGTGTGTTGCTTGCGCCGGCAGGACGCGTGAAAAGATAACGCAGAGGCACTCAACAACCAAGAACTTGACAAATGTGTCTTCTGAGCGACTGAAAACACGCTTTGCACCCACGAATTTCTCTTGAGCGCGATAGAAGGCATTCTGCGAACGTGTGACATGGTCCGGCTGAGAGCCTGTGTTGTGGCCACTTCTGCGTACTTGGCGTACCATCGCGTCGACACCCGCCGTGGTTGCTCAGTGGCTATGGTGTTGGGCTGCTGAGCACGAGGTCGCGGGATCGAATCCCGGCCACGGCGGCCGCATTTCGATGGGGGCGAAATGCGAAAACACCCGTGTGCTTAGATTTAGGTGCACGTTAAAGAACCCCAGGTGGTCAAAATTTCCGGAGTCCTCCACTACGGCGTGCCTCATAATCAGAAAGTGGTTTTGGCACGTAAAACCCCAAATATTATTATTATCGCGTCGACTGAGGCCAACTTGTTTTGGAGACGCGCAGTCACCCGCATATTTGTGCTCTTGAAGTGCAGGAAGTAATGCCCGGGAAGGGAGGGATGCTTGAAAATCAGATGTTTTCTTCACATTTTATGGCATTGTAAGGGAGAAGTCTATTTGCTACGAAGTGTATGTAAATGGGAATTTATCTGCAATGCCATGCATTCACCACTTACGAACGTTTCGCCCCTACACGCAATATTCCTGTTAGGTCAATATACCAAAATGATACATGCTTGCAATTTACCTTTTTTTTCAGCTGATGGCATCCGATGGAGCTTCGTACAGCAACGACTGCTGCTTACCTGGTGCCACAACTTTGGATGAATGCACAAAAAGCCCGGAAGGAGCATTTATATAAAGCAATATAAACATTTCATCATTTCAGATGACGTCTTGCGGTTACTTTGCGAAATTTCACTTGACACAGATTCGGTGGAGGCTTGTAACGGTCGTTCGCAATCATTTTTACTAAATAACAAAACGATTCCGCGTGAAGGCTGCGCGTGGTTCAGCAGTAGTAGCGAAAAAAAAAATGCCGCGCCGATAAGCGGAGCTCGCATGGCGTGTACCAGCTGTCGTTCAAAAGGCGCACGCCCATAACCGAAACCGGAAGCTGTTAATCCCATCCGCTTGTTGCGCTACAGTCGATTCGGCCGCTGGGCTCTATGGGAGTGTCCACTCTTGTTGAATCTCAATCTCTATGCAGACTCGCCCAAATGGCCGGGTAGGGCAAGATAAGGTTGCAAGATCGCTGGCAAGAGGCGGGGTGAAGATTTACGGCGCTGACAATCGGCTCAAGAGCGAATTAACTTCTGAACACAGCTGTACATCCCTCGCCAGTTGTACCACTGTAGAAGACGCTGGTACGGTTTGAAAACTCCCGAGTGTGCACACTGTGTATCGGCGTGGAAAGCCGCGCATATCTCGGAACGCTGACTGCGAGGTTCTACTAACAACCAGTGGCACCCGTCGGTGTTACCAGTGCGTTGATAAATAAGATTCCGCGAATGGCGAAATGGTGTGCTTGACGACGCAACAACCTTTACGTATGCGTCGTTGTTAGCTTTTAGCCTACTATAAAGCCTAAGGCAACAATTGTTGAATCCAGAAAGTGTCGCCCTTCTGCCGTGATCGCGTTAGATTTGCATAGACGCGTTTCGCGAGACGTTGAAAGGTTACTTCACCTTGCCATTTCTGATGTCGGCCGCAAGAGATGTAGCAGAACGCAGCAGAAGCTTGTCGGTGGCAGTTGGCAATGGCAGAGGCTTTTTCCAGAAGAACCATAGCGCAAACACCAGCCTGGCCACAGTACACCACAAGTACACGCCAAGCTCCAATAGCAGCTCACGACAGGTTTCTAGGATGGAAGCCATCGCGCGAGAAACGCTGTATCAGACGACAGCAGAGTACGCAAGTAACCGCGTATCTCTTCACGTACTCCTTGAAGAGGCTTCGCGCTCTCTCGCTTCAGACGGGTGTGGGCAGTGTATACCTGTTTAAGCCTGTGCTCTCGATAGCGCAGACAGAAATAGAGGTCAACAACAAGTACACAGCAGTTGCCGGACTACACTCTCCAAGAAATGTACACCATTTCGGGTCGTATCTTGCCAGACAGCAATAATCGTCATCTCTCTTTCTTGCGTTTCCTCTCAGATGACGATTATTGTTGTGTGGCAAATGTACACTCCAAAGGGTGCACGTTCGCTTAACAGTGTACACTCTAAAAAACGTTTACACCCTTTGGGGTGTACACCTGCCACACAATAATGGTCATCTGCCTTGCTTGCATTTCCTTTCTTGAAAACCCCGCGACGGCTACTTTCCTGTTTGCAATGCTATGTGATGCTGATAACGCACATTCCGTTCGTTACTGGGAAATACCGGCCTCGCAGTGTTAAAGAAAGGAAATGCGGACAAGACAGATGACGTTTATTGTTGTGTGGCAAAATACGACTGAAAGGGTGTAAACTTTTCTCATAGTGTAGCAACACAAACGGCGCTCTTAAACACTGCGGCATCCTCAGGGGTTTAGTTTTGTCTACGTATCAGTAACCTTTATCAGCCTTGTGTGCATTTCATTTGCCTAAAGCTGCGCCCTCCCCACGTTCGAGTCAGGCGCGCCGTGTGCACCGAAGTGCGCGACGTTAAATAAGTAAGGAAAAAAGCCACGAGATCGATGACGAATAATGCGCGACAAACAGGGCTTATTAAGCATCATTTTTGAGTGGGTTTCGTATCTGCAACGCGTTATATCTATGCACTCCTGACTGGCATGGAGGGAGAACTTACAGTCGGCCTCAGAAGTTCGTGGGACACAGGATTTGCCGGAAAGCTGAATTTGGGCGAACACCAGAAGCCCCGAATTGAGAGCTGCAGTCTGGCAGCAGTTTGCGTGGCTTGTACACGTCGATCTATTAGAATCAGCGTGTGCTTTAACGCAGCGGAAGTTCATCGCTTTTATAGAACCCGTGCCCCGTGAACTTTTGACGACGAGTGCATGCCTTCACCGGAGCTTTTGGAATAGGGGGCTGCATGTCCGCTGGCAGAAGTGCGTCGCTTCTACAGAAAGTTAGGCTAGTTGGAACCATAACGATATGAAGATGATTTCGGCGCCTATTAAGTGGGAACGCGGAAGACAAAAGTATAGAAAGCAGCTCCACAGGAGGAATGCTAAAGGACAGAAGGAACGTTCCCTAACGTTATTTCTTTCCCATTGCTTTCTATGCTTTTTATCTTAATTGCTCATTTCTACTGAGCGGTGGAATTTTTTTGCAGTACACTGTTTCCTTCCTGGGAAATACATCTGCGACGCTGGCCGCTCGCGATGGTCGCACAAAAACACTCGCACGTCGAGCCCACTAAATCGAACCCATCGGAAATCTTCAGGAACTTTCGCACAGTCGTTTTACTTCGAAGCAGTTATTACGACTGCCGTGAAATGAACGTCCGCTTAGAGCACCCGCGCTAAATGCAGGTGGAAATTCGTTCTGTAGGAGAACCATTGTGTATAGCTTCAACTTGCGAAGTAACTTGAAGGAAAGGAGCTCATGTTCGTATGATGCGTGGGCAAAATTGTAAGTTTTTTCGTTGGGGTAATCATGAGCGTTTTCGTTTGACGTGCAACGTCACTCGGGAGATCCAGCACGCTATTCGACGCGCACTGTTTTTGTCCTTAATCCGTCTATGGTGCAATTATTTTTGGTCAGTTCTCCACGACTGTCCCGCGAGTCACAGTCGCTATTGGCTACAACGCATTGAAACCTAAAGGACGAAGGACAGTAAGGAGTATTAACTGCAGTTTTTTTTTGCTGCTGTTCTTTATAGCTTATGGATCAGTATTAAGCACTTAAACATTTTTTTTGCTCCAGCAGAAAATAAAAATTCCTGCAAGCTCTCTAATAAAACTTAGTTTACTTACGGTATTTTCCGGACGGTGGCGGCGTTGTCACTACGGTGCGCGGAGGACAAATTGCAGTAGGCCGAACGACGCCTTAAATGGCGTCGGTCATTTGTCTAAACAGCATTTCAATTCGCTGACCGCAGTGAACTCGCCAGCATTGCAGCAGATTAATCAGTTTGTTTAGGGGCCGATTACGGGACTAGAGACCATCAAGTGCTTCTGGGCTCGGATTCACAATGACCTCGTACGCTAAAACTGTTCGTAAGTGCAGATACATCAACCAATTCTGAAGCCTTGGCGTCCGGCCAATGCAAAACAGACACTGACGAACGAACAGCTTTCTGGATTCGGCCCCTGATTTTTCTCTTCGACCCAGCGCGTCACCCGCCGCGGTAGCCCATGTAAGACATCGCGCTTCTGAGCAAACGGTCAAGGGCTCGACACCGGCCCCGGTGGCTGCATTTAGACGGAGTTGGCATGCAAAAACGCTCGTGTACTTAGTTCTCATCATCACCAGCTTATTTTTATGTCCACTGCAAGACGAAGTTTTCTTCCAGCATTCTCATGTTACCACTGACCCGCGCTATAGGTGATTCCAAGTGGTGCCTGCAAATTTCCTAATTTTATCACCCCAGCCATTCCACTGTCGTCCTCTACTGCGCTTCCGTTCTCTCGGCACCGATCCAGTAACTGAAGGAATACCCGTTATCTGCCTTACGCACTGCATCTACTGACCATGCAGATCCATTTCGCCCTCTTATTGTCAACAAGAATATCCGGGGTACACGCCCCCCGCCCCCCTCCCTGGATCTGTAATCCACACCCCTATCGTCTTCCCTCATAATGTTACGCCTAACATTTCGCGTTCCATCGCTCATTTCACGTTCCTTAACTTCTTCTCAAGCTTCTTTGTTTACCTTGAAGTTTGCGCCGGATATCTTCCCTACAGGCAAAATTTGCTAGACCCAAGCACGGTAAGTCATCATTGGCCAGGCTGTCCATCATTGGAAAGTTATTGGAGGCCAAGCAAGGTCTGTACGTGGCTGGAGTGACAAGCCTACCATTGACCAAGCAATTGAAGGCCATGCATGGCCAACGATTAGAAAAGCCTCTTGCCATTGCTGGCACTGCAGTGGAACACCATGCAACAGCCAAGCATATTCTTGCTATGGAAACCAAGCATTTTGGCCAATGCAATTTCTATCCCCAATTTTTTATCTTTATCTTGGCTACATATAAATGCCCTGCTACTTTTTTGTAGATTTTTATCTGCACCACACCAAATATGTCACAACACAAACATTTTCGGTGTTTCATTTTTATTTTGCGCTGAAGAATACAGTAGCATCAGATACCAATGCTATTCACAGCGTGTTTACAGGAGGTATTCAGAGACCTGGACTGGGAAGAATTGGGGATAAAAGTTAATGGAGAATACCTTAGTAACTTGCGATTCGCTGATGATATTGCCTTGCTTAGTAACTCAGGGGACCAATTGCAATGCATGCTCACTGACCTGGAGACGCAAAGCAGAAGAGTTGGTCTAAAAATTAATCTGCAGAAAACTAAAGTAATGTTTAACAGTCTCGGAAGAGGACAGCAATTTACAATAGGCAGCGAGGCACTGGAAGTCGTGAGGGAATACATCTACTTAGGGCAGGTAGTGACGGCGGATCCGGATCATGAGACGGAAATAATCAGAAGAATAAGAATGGGCTGGGGTGCGTTTGGCAGGCATTCTCAGATCATGAACAGCAGGTTGCCATTATCCCTCAAGAGAAAAGTATATAATAGCTGTGTCTTGCCACTACTCACCTACGGGGCAGAAACCTGGAGGCTTACGAAAAGGGTTCTACTCAAATTGAGGACGACGCAACGAGCTATGGAAAGAAGAATGATAGGTGTAACGTTAAGGGATAAGAAAAGAGCAGATTGGGTGAGTGAGCAAACGCGAGTTAATGACATCTTAGTTGAAATCAAGAAAAAGAAATGGGCATGGGCAGGACATGTAATGAGGAGGGAAGATAACCGATGGTCATTAAGGGTTACGGACTGGATCCCAAGGGAAGGGAAGCGTAGCAGGGGCCGGCAGAGAGTTAGGTGGGCGGATGAGATTAAGAAGTTTGCAGGGACGGCATGGCCACAATTAGTACATGACCGGGGTTGTTGGAGAAGTATGGGAGAGGCCTTTGCCCTGCAGTGGGCGTAACCAGGCTGATGATGATGATGATATAAAGTATAAGGGGAAAGGGAAAAGGAGGAGTGAACACAGAAAAAGAACTTGGCCCCTGCGCATTGACAGCGCGCACATGACGCGGCAGTTTGATACCACAGTTTGCAACATTTCTTCCCTCTTAAAAACGCTGCACTGGCTTGCGGAATCTTGTGGAGCGTCGAACAGGTTGCACGGTTACTTGGTCTGCCCCGGATAACACGAGTGTTGGAACAACAGGTACCTGGTGGTCCAGGTCTCGAAACGCTTGTTGGGGTGAAGATTCTCCCTCGTCGTCGGGGGTCGCGGATGGCTCTTGGTAGAGTGGCGGTGCGCTCGAAGTAATGCATCTGCTGATCGAGCCTGGATCGGTTCTTGGTGGTTCATCTGGAGAAGATTCAGTACGGGTGCGCACTTGGTCGATGTGACGCCGCACGATTGCTTGAGGAGTCTCCACTGTGACCATACGTCCACCCGATGTCGTTGTTACCCGTCCTGGTTTCCATTTACCATTTGACCCGTAGTTGCGGACATGTACACTACAGTCCGTTGGAGGCAATCACTCGTCGTTTTCCTTTCTATAGTTAGACATAGTCGCCGCAGGGAAGCAGGTACCCCAGCAGCATTTTCGATGGCGAGTTTTCGGTTTTCTGGGGAGTCCTTCTGTAATTAAGCAAAAAATTCATAAGGTTATGCTCCAGATTTCCGCGTCTAATCTTCCGGAGACCCTCCTTGATTGTCCTTACTGCCCTCTCCGCCGCTCCGTTTGAATGCGGTTGATAGGGGGCGGTTCTTAGGTGTGTAATGTTGTTCCTGTCAGCAAACGTTGCAAATTCCTGGTTGGTGAACTGTGTTCCATTGTCGGATACGAGGGTTCTTGGTACACCAAAATGGCTAAATATATCCCGTAGGCAGTCAATGATGGTTGCCGAAGTAGCCTGGTTCAGTGGCACGGCTTCTATCCACTTAGTGTGGGAATCTACTACCACGAGAACCATATTACCTTCTATTGGCCCTGCAAAGTCGACGTGAACCCGCGACCATCTCCTGCTTTTGAGGCCAATTTAACGGCGGGGCCGTTGGCGGCATAGGCAAATTGGCAATGCAATTCTCGCATTGCGCTGCCGTGATCTCTACTTCGTGGTCTATTCCTGCCCACCAAAACAAGGACCGTGCAATTGTTTTCATTGCCTAGGACCCCTGATGTGTTTCATGCAATAATTGTAGCAAGCGCTTACGTGCTGCGACAGGTATGACAACACGGTGTCCCCAATAGACGAGCTCGTGTGCCAGAGATTTCTCCAACTTGCGATCAGCAAAAGGGACCAAGGACGGGTCAAGTCGTTCTGCGCCTTTCGGCCGCCCGTGCAACACGTTTTGCTTTACGCGAGCTAAGGTTGTGTCATTGGCGGTCAGCTCTTTCAGCTCACGTGTTCTGGCTGTCCCATCATCCAGGCTTTTCAAACAAAATACGTACTCTTCAGGGTCCAGTTCCGTAACGAGATCGGAGCGCCGCAGCGGCAGTCTGCTCAGTGCATCCGCATTCCGTAGCAGCCTTCCCGGAGCATATTCGAGCTCGTAACGGTAGTCTCCCCGGTAGAGGGCGCAGCGTTAGATACGAGCTGCAGCCATGGCAGGCGTCTGGCGGTCGGGCCTCAGCAGTCCCAGGAGTGGCTTGTGGTCGCTAACCAGGACGAACTCTCAACCTAAAAGATAATCCCGGAATTTAGTCACCCCAATAACAAGTGCCAGTGCTTCACGTTCTAATTGAGAACAATTTCTTTCGGCTTTTCTCAGGGTTCTTGAACGGAACCCGACTGGTCTGTTGGTGCTTCCAATTGTGTGAAAAAGAACAGCGCCTATACCACGAGCGGATGCGTCACAGTCCAACTTGAGTTACCTCGATGGATCAAAATGCACAAGGACCTCGGCGTCCTTAAGATGCTGCTTCGCCTTCCGAAATGCAGATTCCTGTGAGGACTTCCACTGCCAGCGCGCGTTTTTTTCTAGCAACTGGTACCATGGGAAGGATGTATATGACATATTCGGCAAAAACTTTGAACAGAACGATATCATCCCAAGGAACGAACGCAGCTCACTTAGGTTTTCGGGACTAGGGGCATTCATGATAGCATCCACATTCTTCTCAGTTGTGTGAAGGCCGGTACGATCAATACGATGCCCAAGATAATCGACAGATGGCTGGCTAAATTTACACTTATCGTATCTGAGCTTCACGCCGTGTTCTCTGAACCGTTCTAACACAATTTGCGATCGAGCTCCGCAGTCTTCAACCCTTTCCGCGACTAGAACGAAGTAAGCCTGAACGCCAGGTAACCCAGAGCGTATGGTATCAAGTTTTCTTTGGAAAATTGTGGGAGCCGAGGAAATGCCGAACGGAAGCCTATTGTAACAAAACAGGCCTTTGTGAGTGTTAATAACGCAATGCTCCGAGAGACCTCGTCCAAAAGCACCTGGTTATAAGCATCCCGCAAGTAGAGCGTACTGTACAACTGGCATCCTCCTATGACGCAAAGATATCTTGAATTACCGGAAGTGGGTACTGCTCCGTGGCGCAAGCAGGATTTAGAGTAGCTTTAAAATCACCACAAACTCTGACCGAGCCATCCTTCTTCAGAACGGGTACAATGGGTGTCGCCCAATTCGAATGCTTGACTGGTGATATTAAACCCAGCGACACTAAACGGTCAAGTTCTTGCGATACCTTGTCACGTAGAGCATATGGAATGGGTCTCGCCTTACAGAATTTGGGAACAGCGTCGCCCTTCAGCAGGAGGCTGACTGGTGGTCCCTTGATCAACCCCAAGGTTTCCGAGAAAACGTCCTGGTATGTGTCGCGAATGGCATGGATCCTGTGACAGTCCACTTGATTCGCCGTGGCCTCGCCTTCACCCGTCACTTGCAGTGCTGGAACGCGTGCTTGTTCCAGGAGCATTAGTAGGTCTCGGCCGCACAAGCTTGGTCCGGGGCAGTCTAGCACTACAAGGGCACAGTTAACAGAAATATCGCGGTATTTCACAGAAAGTTGAAGCTTGCATATCCACCACCGGCAATCTTCCCTTGTAGCAGGATAGCTTCACATGTGAAGGTTTCAAGCTTGGCCAGCATTTGCGATATTTATCAAAAAGCTGTCGCGATATTACATACACCGGGGAACCTGTATCTACTTCCATGGATAAATCCACGCCTCCCCAACTAAACGTTCATCTAAGTGGTGGCTCAAGAGCATTCTTTCGTGCTGACGCCAACGTCCAAATTTTCGCACTATCATTGTTGTCCTATTCTGAAGCGGCGTCTTCCACCGCCAAGGCTTTCGCATGATGGACTCGCCGATTGCTGGGAACACCATTACCATTGCGGCTGCGACACATTTTTGCCAAGTGACCCCTCTGACCACAAGAGTAATACAGGGCTTTAGCCCATCTACAGCTGTTGCTGTCGTGTCTAAAACTGCCACCACTTCCGCACTCCCATCGCCCTGCGCTTTCCGTGCTTGATCTCGATGGTAGCTTGCGACCTGCTTCCACTTTAACCACGGGCGGTTCGCCTACGGACATTGTCCTGGCGTCTTTTTCGGCAGGTTCAGCGGCTATTGCTATAGACTCCGCTTCCTCCAGCGTTAATTCCTTCTTTGACAGAAGTTGCTTTTGCACAGCCCTTGAGCGCATGCCACAGACAATTCTGTCTCGAAGTAGCCTGCTCAGCGAGTCACCAAAATTGCAATTGTCTGCTATGCGCCGAATTGCAGCGAAAAAATCATGAATGGATTCATTCTCATGCTGACAGCAGTTGAAAAACTGGAAACTTTCAGCGATTTCGTTGCGCTTTAGGTCATAGTGGTCATTTAACACCCTGAATGCCTCGTTATAGCTTAGGGTATTGGGCTTTGCAGGTTCTACCCTTCCCATTAGTATTTGGACCGCCGATGTGGTAAATGCAGCCACTAGAAGTGCCCCTCTTCTTAGTACAATCTGAAATGGCATTATCTTCAAAATATGCTTCCACCTTGATGAGGTAAGGCTTCCACTTATCTGCGACGTCGTCGAAGTTCGGGGGCATGTAGGAGGCCATCATGGTCAGCGGTACGGCTTTCTCTGAGTGCTTAGCGTTGGGTTCTACATTGACTGCGTGGGTGCCTTCCTGACTCGTCGCCACTGTAACATAGCAGCGGCAGCGTAGCTGCCATCAGCTGGTTGGTTTCTAACCTTGTTCTAAACCAACCATAGGGCCAACTTGGATCCTTGAGCAGGTGGTAACGTGTGCATACGTGTCGATCTTCAACGAACCTCGTTCACCGACAAGGGTCACTGTAGACGCGAGAATGAGTAGGTACCGTTGTTCGAAGAAATTCTTTGACGCTGACTTGGAATACCGGATACGGGCAACTCGGTCTGTGCTTATCTCCATTCAAGACATATGATGCCAACATGGGTCACTTCGTATGAGCTACTATGAATGTGCCCGACACCACTGACGACAAAGATCCCTTAAGTTTCCCCAGTGCTGAGCAGAATCATACCAACGTAACAAGTGTTATCAAGGACAGTGACCCGATAATTAGCAGGCTTCCGCAAAAATGCACTTTTTAGGTGCCATTTTTCAATGAACACCTTTCAAACCAACACTTTAGCAAGCTGCGCCATGAACGCGCCGGGTTTGTATACATACCCAGTGCGTGGTATATTACTCGTCAACGTACCTCATGCCAACTTTGCTCTCCGAGAACTTCGCTCTCCGAACCGGCGCGCCATGCATTTCGGAGGCCACGCGTAGGCTTTGCGGCGGTGGCGCTAGATGGCGACGAGTGTTCGGCGCCATCTAGCGCCGAGAGGAAGCTTTAGCTCGGGCCCAACTCCGACGCGGCCTATTCAAATACATGTAAAACGCAAAAAAAAACGTGTTTCTGAGATAACCCGTGCACCGATTTTCATGAAATTTGTTGCATTTGAAAGAGAAAGTTAAATTCTAGTGACTGCTGATAGCGGAATTTCGATTTAGGTCCTGAATTTTGTCAGGAAGATTTTCAAAAATTCGAAAGTTTGAAAGAAATAGAAGCACGATGTTTACAGATTTATAGCTCTGCATAAAAACCAGTATCGTGGTTCTGTAAGCGAAATCCATTAGATCATTGAAAGCGGACAAATTCAATATGTCATTTTATATCTTACATCAATTTGTTACGTTGTTTACAATGGTTCTGCAAAAGCTTTATTTCCATATTTAAAAAATTGTTAGATTAATGTGTAACATATGAATTTTGTCCGTTTTAGCTGTACTGTTAATGCAAGTCACGGAATTGCATTATCGATTTTAGTTGATGAGTTGAAGAGTTGTAAACTTGATAGTTTCGTTTTTTGAAAATTTCCGACTTTTGACAATTTTTGATAAATAATTGACGACCTAAATCGAAAATCCGAAACAAACAGTCACTAGATTTTAAGTTGTTCTTTTAAATGCAACACACCTTGTCAAATTTGGTACAGTGGCTGCCGAGAAAAAACGAATTCTCCTTTTACATGTATTTAGATAGGAGCACCCGAGTTAAAGCTTCCTCTTAAGGAAGTGCGAAAGAGGAGTTCCACTGTAGCACACGCCTCATCCATAACTTGTTTCGATGGTGGAAATAAGTCTCGCTTTATTGATTCCATGCTAACGCACTACCGTCTGCAGTCATTGTAAGATGAGCTCTGCCGCAATTGTCGTCTAAACATATGCTTGTATGCTTGCTCCGCATTCTCCTCAGAACATGTTTATTCATTGAGAACTTCGCATGACCGGCTCATTATTTGTGTGCTCTGTTTCAGTATATCTGCATGACACCCGTGAGACACGATCAGTTTCCGTTTATTTTTACCAAGCTTTATTCTATGGCTCTTTCATAACCATATATGATGTCCTTTAGGGCTCTGTAATTATATGCGATGAAATATGTATCCCCAAAGTGTTACCTGGACAATCTTTAGACGTTTGAAAATTAAAAAGAAATAAATATGTCCGAGGAGAACGTTGCGTCGCCATCGACGACTCCCGCCTTGTGTTCCCGCTTTCCTCATGTAATCGCCGGCTCTCTGCTACCTGCTGCGCTGCTTCTTCTTGAGACAAACGCAAAACACGCTAACTTCGCCACTGCGCTATTTGCAACTATCTCAGTGCTGATACAGCCCTCGATCAGGCGTGTTCTCCAAGAATGGCATCAACTGCAGATGACGAGCCACCGAGCAAGCAAGAAAAGAAAGCCGGAAGAAGTCTCCTTTGGCGGCACTACACAAAGCTCTCGCCGTCGACAGCTCGGTGCAAGTCGTGCGAACATACTCTTGAAATACCAACGGGAATGACCACTACTATTCAAAATCAGATGAAGCAGCACCCTTTGTTGATGGAAGAGTACAATAAAGAGGCCACTGCAAATCCTCCATTGAAAAATCAACCGACACTGGATGATATACTTCAGCAGATACAGCAGTCATTGTTTCCGAAGAAAGAAAACGCACTTCACCAGAATGTGGCAGTCATTCATTTCTTCACCATTTCTGCCACATCAGTTCAAAGCACTGGTCGAAGCAGCTGTAGAGTAGTGCTACAGTCAGCCACCTCGAACAAAATTGTCGCGTGTGCTCGTCCCGCGCATGTACAACGACACAACAGCAAAGGTACGACACGAGCTCCGAAAAGTACTTGAACATGGAACAAGCACTCTCGCTATTACGAGCGATATCTGGACGTCGCGTGCCAACGAGGGGTTTGTAAGCCTCACGTGTCATTTTCCTGCGGTGAAGTTCGACATGAAGAAGTTGACTTTGAACACGCGACATATGCCGGAGAGTCACACGGCTGTGAACATAGGTGCGTCATTGGAGCAGCTATGCACCGACTGGGAGATACCAATAGACTGCATGAAGTACATCGTGACGAACAGCGGCCGCAATATCCAAGCGGCCGCAATATCCGAACGGCTGCAATATCCGAGCGGCTGCCAGGAGACTGCCTTAGCTCCAGCGAGCCTGCTTTGCGCACACTCTGCACCTAGTGATCAGCAATGAAATGTCGTGTACTGCGGCAATTAACACACTCTGCAAGAAGGCGAAAGCGATTGTAAAGAACTACAAGTATAGCCCTAGTGCACACAAAAGACTGATCAATCTGCATACGTAGCGGAACAAAGACGTGTTCTATGTTGTGTAGGATGTTGACACCAGATGGAACAGTCAGTACCTCATCCTCTCAAGGCTCCTTGAACTATAAGAGTCCATCAGACTTCAACTCACCTTTTCGGACACGAGCTTAGATACCTTTAACTCTGCAAAGTGAAGAGATGCAGTGGAGTTTTTGGAGGCATCGAAGACCTTATTTGATTCAACTGTGATCTTAAGTGCTGGAAAGTACCCCTCATTGTCCTGTCAAATTCCAATTATGTTTGGAATGCTGCATTGCCTCGAAGATTGCAAAGGCAACTCAGCGTTTGCTAACAATCTCGAAAAATCGGCCAAGGGACGTCTCGCTGAGTGAGAATTTGACGAAGTGGTCAACCTGGCCTTGTTTCTTGATCCAAGCTTTAACGACACAGTTCATCAGGCGTCTGGTTAGATTATCTGGCTGAAAGACATTGCAGCAAGGGAGCTCCGCGCAGCTGGCGTAGAACCCAGTGAGGACACTGCCATGCCAGCGTCGAGTTCGTGTCCGCTGGTGTCCACTGTATGGAAAGCTTTTCACGGTCTAGTGATGAACAAGGAGAACGCACATTTGGTATCTGCCTCTCAGAAGGAAGTTACAGACTATACGGAAAAGCATTTTCTCGAAAAGGGCAAGGATCCTTGTGAGTGGTAGCACTCCATTGGCCGATTCACGTACCCGCTTTTAATTACACTCGCCCACAAGTACTTCGCCATCGCTGCCACCAAAGTTCCAAGTGAAAGAATTTTCTACCGTTTGAATTGTTGTCACAGTGCATACAGCGCGTTTACTTTCTGAACATGTTGAGCAGTTAGTTTTTCTTCATGATAATCACTAAAAAGTGCATTACTTGACTGAGAGCATTACCTGTCATTATCTGAGCGCATTATCTGTAATGAGTGCCATTTTAACCTGCAGCAGCGTTGTAAAATGCAATATTTTTAACAAGCGTTATAGAGCTATTGTTACCACATTTTGCAACTTTTTAATACTACGTACGTACATTCAATATTCGAGTCAATATTCGAAGACAGTTTTTTGCCTTATTCGTATTCGATTCGTATTCGAAAATTTCAATATTCGCACACCCCTAACAAACATGCTTTCAATTAGGAAATCGTGGGGACGACAGTGTTCGTTCATACGTGACATGTTTGGCGGCATGCTTGGAGCAAGTAGCTAGTACACACGTCTAGTGTACTTCCCGGGCAGGTCGTACATTGTATGGCCGGCTCGCTCCTGTTTAACGCACGATCCTGATACGCTGCAACAGCCAGTTGCAATGTCATTCGATTGCACGTACCATAATTTGGGGATGCGCTCAACGGACGGACCGCCGTACATCGGATTTTTTTCACGAAGGCAAGCATGACCTTTTCATCACCATCGCTTGCCCTTCTTAAGGTATGCCAGGACCATAGGGTACGTTTTAATGAGTGCGACAATAAATCGGAGCCGGTTGGCTTCTCAGGCTCGTCGGATTAGTGTAACGACATGGCGTGGGACTATTTGGCAATCTTCAGAAGTAACCAAATGGTGTGCGGAATCGACAGCACAAACTTGTTGACCGTCTTCTCCTTTGTGGTGCCCATTCCACGCAGAATATGTTTACTGCTCTGTGAACCCAAGTGCATCAGCCGGCAGGAGCGTCGGCGTGGTTAGGGGCAGCCTGACAAAATGTTCGGCTCGTTCTCTCGACCAAATAAACCTTAAAACGCGGCAGGATTTGTGAAGACCCACCCGCGTTGAGTAGATGTTAACGGCAGTGATCACTTCCTTCGAACAAGTGGTAGGACACCACTTGGAAAATTTGCATTCTGGGCGAAGCCGCCATGTTCCATCAATTAAAACTAAGTTATTCTTGCAGAAATTAGGTGCGCACCTTTGAGCGGATTCATCGACTACCGGGTCTTTGTCAGCGTGTGCTCCGCCAGCACGATTTAAGGTCGCCAAGGGCTTCTATGTTGGAAGGATTGTGTTCCTCGAATCCCGATTAATTCTGATCATCCGCCCCACCTAGAGGCGGGAAGCCGCGCCATGCAGGCAAATTAACAGAGCCAGAAGGAATGGAAAAAGGTGAAAAGAATTGTTCGAAAATGTGCTCGTTCTTAAAGCCGTTAGTGGCAATGCTACGATGAATCTTTTCCACCTGCTTCACCGCAGGACTGTCAAGGTCTAACAATCAGCACCTTGCTGCCGGCTGGCACGAAAATAGGCTCCCCGCTATCTCATACCGACATACTGCTCAGTTGGGAGGACGAAGACTCTTTAACAGATAAGGTAAGCCCTGTTACATCTAGGACTTTCACTTGCATAATCCCGTGCCACAGACTGCCCACCCGAGCCTTAACCCCCCGCATTCTCAAACCATCGTTGACTCCGAAGTTCTTCCTCCAATATACCGAGTTGAGTACAGCGCCAACCCTCAACTGAAGAAGATTCTACGCTTCTGAGGAACTGACGCGGAGAGTCACTGAAGCACCAGTGACGCTTAATGTCGAGGAGCGGCGTTGCCATCAACTTTCTTGAGTCGAGCGGAGCAGTGCGGAGGGACGTTCTAGGATGCGGTGCTTAGAATATTGTTGATAATGCTTCGGGGAACGTAGGGAAAGGGCTTGCCATTGGGCAGCCGCCAACTCTGAACTGCTCTGCCGTGTCTGTGTAGCCGTGAGAAAGCACTCAGTACTGCTCTAACAAAGCATTTTTAGCTAGAAAACATACACACCTAGAACTGCTCGTAAACTGCCGTTACAGGCTATGGCCACCGTCACGTGGCTTTCTGTGCTGCCCGTGTTCATTCACTGCACGAACACCGCAGGAATGTTCGCTCGCTGCACAACCCGGATGCATTCCCCAATCCTCCACAAACCCCGAAGAGAGCAGCGTTGGAGCAGTTCCAGGAGCGCTCCGTTGGAGCGCTCCTTATTGTCCACTGCAAACGCGCATAAAAATATGCATGCCCTGGTAACTTTACCACGTCGCCGACAACGGTTCCAAAGTGCGTTGTAGTAAACGAAGCTCTTCAGTTGCAATACAATATGGTTTTGCTCTTTTTTTATACGAGCGGTCTGGTTCTGTCGGAGGTACAACGAGGCGCTGCATCTGAAAAAACGTGGACCTTTTCAGCAGTCTATCGCCGCATAGTTGATGAAAGCGTAGAGAGTTAGGCGGTATTCGCATACTCTCTTGCATACTGGAAGTCCAAATACTACGCTGTGCCTACTGTGTATACCTGCGTTTGCACATATGCGCACTTTGGACATATGTGACTGAACGAGGCATGCGCGCACGCTCCCGAAAATAGGTTATTCGTTTCTTAATTTTTTTTCTCTCTATAGAACTACAGATGCGACGGAACACCATCAAAGGCTCTATGATAGCTGATGGGTTCGTTAATTCTTTAAGGTTATTGTTTCTTCAAATATGTTAACGCTAAGGTCAAGGTTTGAAAATTAGTATCGCTCATTGCTGAAGGCATGCGCATCTTTATGAATCCCGAGACTAGGAATATACTCGCAGACTTGCGGGAAAGCAGGCCTGTATTCGACGTACCAATTTCCCACAAAGCCTTTCTCTTACGGCGTGGGGCGACACTACGTGGAGCACTACTGGTATTATGATGTACCAGTAGTGTTCTAACCCTCTAATTTCTGGTGGGAATGTCTCAACTGTGGTTGGTGTCTCGGGGTTCCTAAGAGGTCATTTTTTGAGCACTGACGTCATTCGATTACCACAAAAAAGTGAATTTGGCTGTTTTAGTGCCTAAACTACGACATGATTATTATTCGCGCTGTAGTGCGAGAATCCGGCTTCATCCGGTTGAGTTTCTTTACCTTCCTCCTAAGTCAAAGTACACGAGCGTTTCTCTTTCTTTTGCACTTCAACACCCCCAGGAATCGAGCCTGTGACCTCGACCAACAGCAGCGCGAAGCCATGGCCTCATAACCAAGACGGATTTTACATTGCAGAATCGCAATAACTGTGATGGATCAAGTAATAAAAGGTGTGAAGGGCGTTGCCTGCTATCTCGACGATGTCCTCATCACGTCCGAAAGGGAATGCTTCGAACGTGTTGAAGCCTTCCACTTCCTTACTCGGTTTGGGAGCACGGCGTTCACCTCAAGCAAAACAAATGTAAGTTCTTCAAAGACTCTCTCACATATGTGGCTCATATTAGCGCCAGTGTAATTAAGCCACGCACGGGAAAGGTTGAAGTTGTTCGGAATGCGCCGGCAATCGAATTGAATGAGGAAGTTTTGACGTGCAAAAATCACGATCTGATTATGAGGCACGTCGTAGTGGGGGACTCGGGATTAATTTTGACCACCTGGGGTTCTTTCACGTGCACTTAAATCCAAGTACCACGAGTGTTTTTGCATTTCGCCCCCATGAAAATGCGGACGGCGTGGCCGTGATTTGATCCCGCCACCTCGTGCATAGCAGCGCAACGCCAAGTCGCTAAGCAGCTACTATACCGGGTATGAATCGGAACTAAGAGCGTACCTCGACATGCAATGTTTTATTCTAACGCTTTCCTCTTTGTCCTCTTTCTAACCTCTATCTCCCATCCTTAGTGTAGGGTAGCAAAGCGGAGATCGATATCTGGTTAACCTACCTGCCTTTCCTCTTCATCTCTCTCTCTCTCTTTACAGGGAAGCTGCCTACTGCTAGGATCACGAAATTTCTTCATGGCGTAACGTCGACAGAAAACTATCATCATCACTTGTTTGTACCAGCAAATACAAAGGCTCATACCCCCGTAAGGCAGAGGCTACAAGCACTCAGCGAAGTGAAGTGAACAGTGCGTACACTTATTTCCGATCCCGCATACAGGGGCCCTATAACGTAAGCCTATTCCAATATCTTTTTATTCCAATTTCCTGACGTCAAATTTACGTAACCGCTGGCGCAAGCACCGGGCCGCAGCGAATGACATTGTTTACATTTAGCGGCATTTCTTATCTAATTGGCTGACAAGAGGTAACGAGCACGCCCAAGTGGACAGGGTTTCGATACGGCCGAGCCAGCCCGCTTAAAATAGATAAACCGATGAAGACGGAGGAGCCGGTGTATGCGATAGATCCGGTTTCCCTTACTTAGCTTGCGGTGGCTTGTCTAAAATCGCTGCGGCATGCAACGGACAGTTAAAAATGCCGCTGAAACGGATCCTCAGCAAAGAAGAGCTGGCAGAGCAACGTCGTATACATGCCGAAAGGGCTCGACAACATTATACGGCCACGCAAGAAGTTTTTTTACACGCATATAAGACCATGCTCTCCGACAGGTGCGAGTATATAGCCAGTGCCTGAGCGATCAGCGGCAGTCATCTTTTATTCCCTTCGGAACGGGACAGTCTCCGACTAAAAAAAAATCTACTTTTGTTCGGAATATAATGCATTTGTAACGCGTAAACGTCACTTTTGCGCGATGAGTTTCAGCGGTCTCGTGACATCAAGTGACCGACAGGTGAAGTGGGTGCAGGCTGAAACATTTTGACCAATAGCCGATGGTTAATGGTGAAAAGGCGTCGAATCCGAAATAATTATTTCTCTTATGTCTGAGAGAATCAGGCATAATCAGTGTGTATACACATCATGTAAGATTGGGAGCTAGCGTGGTTTTTGTGATGGTTTTGTGACAATTTTTGTCACGTTTTTGTGACCAAAAAAGTTTTTGACCAATTGCGGAGCGCTTATTGCAGAATTGGAATAGAAAAGTTTGGAATAGTTTTCCGTTACAGCGTCCCAGCATACAAAACCACATAAGCGATAAGCTCTTCCCGAATATGTTTCGCGGTAAAGATGACTGGGGCCGTATAACGTAAAGCTATTCCAATACGTTTTTATTCCAATCTCCTGATGTCAAATTTGCGTAACCGCCGACGCAAGCATCGGGCGGTCACCCGCAGTGTTGTCTGTACAAGCCAATCAAATGCTCCCCTTTTTCATAGGAGGTAATTTTTGTTTGCTTGAAAAACGAATAAGATTGCCTGCACTGAGCGGCTTGTCTTATCTAATTGGCTCACAAGAGGCGAGGTGCGTGCTCAAGTGGACAGGGATTCGATGGGGCCGAGCCACTTCAGTGAATATCGATAACCGAATGAAGAAGGTGGTGCCGGCGTCTGCGATTGATCCGCTTCCTTTTACTTACCTTGTGGTGGCTCGTGGACAATCGCGGCGGCATGCAACGGAAGCGAAAAAATGACGCTAAAATGGATCTTCAGCAAAGAAGAGTTGGCAGAACGAGGTCGTAAACCTGCCGAAAGTTCTCGAAAACTGTACACGGCCACGCAAAAAGATTTGTTACACGCAAATAAACCTATGCTCTCCAGCAGGCCGAGTAGCTAGGGCCGCAGTGATCGGCGGCAGCCATCTTTTATTCCTTTCGGAACGGGGCAGCGTGCGGCTGTTCAAAAGAAAATTCAACTTTGTTCGGCATATTAGTGTCTCTTTAACGCGTACACGTCACTTTGACGCGGTAAGTTTTTGCGGTTTTGTGACGTCGCGTGAAAGGCAGGTGAAGTGGGTGCACCACGAAAACGTTTGACCAATGGCCGAGGGCTAATGGCGAAAAGGCGCCAAATCAGAAACAACCGTTTTTCTTTTGTTCGGTCAAATCATACATAGTCAGCGTGTACATGTCATATCGGATGGGGAGCTATCGCGGTTTTCAGGACATCGCCTGACAGACAGACGAAGTGGGGGTGACCCAAAAATGCTTTGGACCAATCGCGGAGGGCTGATTGCAGAACTGGAATAAAAAAGTTTGGAATAGCTGTACGTTATAGCGCCCCAGACGAGCATTTTGAAATATATGTAAAAGGAAGCTTTCGTGAAGCGGGCAATGATTTGCTATGCCCACTTCATTGCTCCGTCTTTGGCATGATAAAAACTTGCGCACGTGCTCTCGTGCGCTCCTGCATGTGCTGAAATTTGCATGTATGTGCAAACTTGCATGTGCTCTCGTGCGCTCCTGCTACGCCACGTGGCAACTCCTAAATTGGCCTGTATGTCTTCATTTCTTCTTAATTCTTTTAAATGTAACGGCCGCTTCTAGGCCGATCTCTCGTCGTGGGTATGTGCCATCCTTTGAAAATGATCATCGTAATCAGCACGCGGCGATCACCTGAAGGAGTTAGATGACATTGGCAGGATAGAAGTAAACGTGCGATCGTAGCCTAACCAATAAAGAAATATAAAAAAAACGACTGTGTCTTAATGACTAGAGCCTCGGGCTCCTGTGCTTGGGGAGGCGAGGTACAATACCTGCTTCGTTTTGTTATTATTTTTAAAAAGTGAGGAGTAATCTACCCGGCGAGAAGCCTACTAGGGACAGACCGACCGACCAAACAAGGCGAAAACGCGGGGATGGGAGCAAACAGGAAAATTCTCAAATCGGAAGACCAGTGTTACGAACGGCCGGCAAGGGTACCAACCTACAAAATTTTCCCAGCCAACTGCTGCTGCGGGGTTGACGCGCTTCCCAGAAGCGACCATAGAACCCTTCCCCATCTGCTGCGGCGACTCGCTTTGTAGGGCCGACAATGTGCCGCACCAACACCCGCTCGGCGCCTCTATGACTAAACGCGGTCGGCGGACCAAGCTTTATTAGTGGAGTCGCTGTCGCTGTCACGGCTTGTTAGAAGCAGTGGAAATCCTGGGAGAAGTCTTGCGGCCGTCTCACGGGGCTTAGAAGTAATGGAAAGACGCGGCGGCCATTAACATTGTGATGAAGAGGCGCCTGCTCCGGTCAAGCACCGTGTCTGCGAGAGCCCTCTCACCTTGGTGTGGTCAGTTCAACCTGTGCAGAAGTAAGTGCGTAAACCCTCCCCCTCAAAGGCGGATCGGCTACGAAAACTTTGGACGCACCGAATCGGTCGGCGCTGAACTGCCGCTTTCCCTCACCTAAGGATCTAGGGAGGACAAAGTGTAATTAAGTAGCCGTTGGCGGCTCCTCAATGTGCATCCCTCTTTCAGTCATGTTAGACTGATGAACTGTAACGTTCTCATGTAAATACTGTAAATAAATCCCATATTCTTAGTTCTTGATGAGAACAAGTCTCTCCCTTCAACAAAGTCCTCGGCGTGGATAAGTTGGACGACGGCATGGGCCAGCTACCATCTATTTGATGCCCGACCTCAACCATCAAACCAGTGGGAGGCTTTGCTGGTGACACAAGATCCTAAAGACCAGCTACATTTGATGAACAGAGCTCGGGTAGCGGCAGAGAACCATGGCAACATGCACTGAGTAGGCCACCCACCTTTGGGCCCAAGTCAATGAAGCCTGGTCAAATAGTAAAGTTTATTTTCTCTCTCTCGCTTCAGAACGCTTTAGAGCCTAGGGACGGTTTAGGCAACTTCATATATATTTTTTTTCATTCTGGACTTTCTTTTTCCGAGAGCCTCCGCTCTTGCACACAGTCCTAGGAATGCTTGCACAGCCGCGGATTAATTTTCCGTTTATTCAAGCCGATTTTCTTGATAAATCCTCACCCGCCACAGTTGCTTAGTGGCTTTGGTAATGGGCTGCTGAGCACGAGGTCGCGGGATTGAATCCCGGCCACGGCGGCCGCATTTCGATGGGGGCGAAATGCGAAAACACCCGTGTGCTTAGATTTAGGTGCACGTTAAAGAACCCCAGGTGGTCGAAATTTCCGGAGTCCTCCGCTACGGCGTGCCTCATAATCAGAAAGTGGTTTTGGCACGTAAAACCCCATGATATTTTTTTAAACTTCATGTGCGTGTTTTCACTGTGTCGTGAGGGGACGAAATTCAGAGCTCTTATTGCGAAGAAATGGCGTTCATGTACAGGAGTGGGATGAGGTACAGAAATAAATGAGCTGTGTGGCATGATTAGGGGTTAAATAAGAATTGGCAAACCGTCGTTCTCTGCCTTTCTCAAGGTGATAGTGGGTGTAGAATAATTAAAGGCTACGACCAACGCTCTGTCGAGGTCACTTCGCGAATGCGACTACAAAAACTGCTGCTGCGTGAGACTCTTTCGGGCGGCGGCGTATACAGCGGCCGCGCACACAGGAGCCTCGAAGGAACGATTCTCACTCGTCGGGGTTCGCTGCAAGACTGAACGTTTATTTTACAAAAGATATCGCAGTGACTAGAAAAGGAAGAGAAAAGTAAAATACAAAATCCAAGTTGTCCGTTGGCCGCACCGTCGCCTTCGTCCTTCTCGGAAGCGCCGGCCATTCGCGCCCAGCAGGGGGTCCGCCGAAAACACGGGGCACGGATCGGGTTGCGGGTCGAGGCGCCGGTCGGGACGCCAGCCCAGTGGGGCGCCCCCTCGTCCGTTCGCCGGCTCCCTCTTGGTGCGTCGCCGGGCCCCCAACAACGGTTGCAAGAAACGTGCGACGGTCGCTAGCAATTCTCAACAGTGGGGGCGAGCTCCACGAGTGGAAAAGCTGGCGCCACCGTCGGAATGACGTGGCATGATGGATCACGCGTACACAGCGGCCGCGTCGGCTGCTTCGGAAGCGCCGAAGCGAGCTGAAAACGAAAGTTCAAAGTCCCACCTGCGTTGCGGTTCTGATTAAGTGGTGAGGCTTTACCGCCTTGGGTGCCTGCTTGACAACATTTGAAAGTATTATAGTAGGTTGTGGCTGCCTTTGGAGGCGTGCCGCATGGTAGGCTACTGCTCGGTGCCGCAGTGCCGGACGTATACGCAACGGAGCCCGCTGCCAGCCTTATTCCCACGTAGCCCCATGACAAGGGGCTGCGCGAAGCTCCGTTCGCGTAACTTAGAACCGGCAGACAGCCATCGGCTACAACTGCGGTATGCAGCAAGTACAGACGCGAGGAAGATTTCTGCTACGGCGCCGGGACTGCGATGCTCGGTAAGTAGCAAAAAACGAGCACTGAGACGCTCGCCCGCGCCTACTGCCCGGCTAATGTCATGACGGTTTGGTCTATGAACTTGTTGATGCTAGATACTGGCAAGTTCACTGGAACGGAAAAAGAGCGGTTAGACGCACATTAAAAAAAGGCATGGCATATGGTCATGTTTGTATTATGAATTAATGCACTGGATTACGAAAAAGAAGCAGAGGGAAATCGCACGCTGAGAATACCGATAAACATACAGTGCGACGCAACTTGAGAAATAATATTGAAATGCCCAAGAATTTAGAAGACAAAAAAAGATTGAATCGTCGCGACGGCACATCGCAGACGCCGTATAGGCGTCGAAGTCTCTATAACGAAATTATTTCTAAACAGTTCTGATAGCGTCCACGCAACAATGGCTGCTACTGTGCTGTCAAATGCTCATATGCTGCTGTATAAAGCTCACGGCACGGTGCGAAAACGCGCTCACAGCAAAAGCAAAACGCGCGCGGACATGCATGCAGGCGCGCAGTCAGTCGCTGCGAACCCGTGCGATAGCTGCATTGAGGCTCAGGAATCATGTTATAAGTTGTCTATGTCTTCGAGCTCGCGCAGGTTTCCATTGTCACATGCCTCCAATGTCAATGACGGTTCAACTGATAGCGGGGCCTTCTCTTTGATGTCCGGCCTTAATCTCTTGCATGTGAGGCAGTTCTCTTTTGCGTGGGCTGCTCGTATGTGGGCTGCTCGTAGAGATACTCCAGAAGATACGGCAAAAGATTGTGGGTACCGCGTCAGACTGAAGTGCAGACTTTCCGCGCTGCGTAGATACTTCCTGACCTTCAATGACATGCACATGGTGCATCAGTATGTACTTTGTATAAAAGTGCAGCTCACAATGAAGTCTGTGGGTTCTAAAGGGCCGATCGGTGTGGTGAAGATTGAGCTCCCGCACCCCGCGCCTTGAAGAGCGAGAGCTCGGTCTGACCTTCCGATCTGCAGTATATTGTTTTGCAACCCACTACACAACAGTAGTTCTTTCACTGAGGTGTGCTCATCCTCTCATCCTTCGAACAGCCTGCCAAGTCGCCGAGTTACCAGACGCACCATAGACATATGCGCGAGCCGTCTGCACGCGTATACATCGTGCAGACGGCATCCTTTGACGGTAGCGAGGAACCTCAATTCGTGGCAAAGCAGTAATTTTCTTGTAGTCTCTTTTCTTTCGTACATACTAGGTGCACAAAAAAAGAACAAAAACACGCAAGCATGACGATGTGTCGAAGACGACGGCGCCGACGCCCCGTCGAGCAGACGACAGCTCGTCGCCGCCGGTACGTGCGGTTCCGCCGGGTCGCCGAGACACCGGATTGGCCAGAACTTCAGAAGGCGATGGCAGCGCCGCCGCAAATTTCAGCGTTTTTGTTTTTGGTTTCACTCTCGCCGCGGCTTTCCTTGGGCCCCCTCCCGCATTCCAGTACACTTTAAAGGCGCTTTTCTCCGTGCAATGGCTTCCATCCTAGAAAGCTGTCGCGAGCTGCTAGTGGAGTTGGGCGTATACTTGTGGTGTATCGTGGTCAGGTTGGTGTTTGCCTTGTGGTTCTCCTGGAAAAAGCCTGTACCACTGTCAGCTGCCACTGACAAGCTTCTGCTCCGTTCTGCTACATCACTTGCGGCCGACATCAGAAATGGCAAGGTGAGGTAACCGGTAACGCTGAGCCAAGTTGGCGACACCGCACTTTCTCTGTCTCTGTCTTCTGCGTGGGGTTGGCGCTGCTCGCTACGTGCTTGCGCTGACATTTCTGAGCACAGATTGGTGTGCGCCTGCCATAGAGCTACTATCCTGACTCTAGAGGACAAGCTACCCATAGTGCCCATGCCACGGAGGAAGGAAACTAAGGAGAGGCCCTACCCCCTCCGCGCGCTAGGAGAAAAGTGTGGCGAAAATGACGTAGTAGGTTCTCATTTTTGTGCTGCTTTTTTATTTATTTTTTTGCTGTATGGCCACGCCTTCTGGGCCAAAATGGCGGCGTTGTTCTGATTTTGAGCGCTCACACGTGTTGATCTGGTAGGTTTCGTGCCGTGGCAAAGGCGCTGTGGGGGCGGGTTTGCGTTAGTCACCGTGTCTTGTTGCGTTATGTTACCTGCACCGTGCTCGGCCGGATGTTGCACGAGCGCGCGCGGTCCGCGCGCGAGAACACGCGCAGCGCGGCGTGGTTTCGCGAAAGATGTAAACAAGAGAGGAGGGTGGCACAAAAGGCGGAGCATCGGCATGAGCAACGCCGACTTCTGGCTTCACTTTTGCTTCACAAAGAGTGACGTCAGGGCCTCTCCTCAGTTTCCTTCCTCCGTGGGCCCATGCCACGGAGGAAGGAAACTAAGGAGAGGCCCTACCCCCTCCGCGCGCTAGGAGAAAAGTGTGGCGGAAATGACGTAGTAGGTTCTCATTTTTTGCTGCTTTTTTATTATTTTATTTATTTATTTATTTATTTATTTATTTTTGCTGTATGGCCACGTTTTTTGGGCCACAATGGCGGCGTTGTTCTGATTTTGAGCGCTCACACGTGTTGCTCTGGTAGGTTTCGTGCCGTGGCAAAGGCGCTGTGTGGGCGGGTTTGCGTTAGTCACCGTGTCTTGTTGCGCTGTGTTACCTGCACCGTGCTCTGCCGGATGTTGCGCGAGCGCGAGCGCTCCGCGCGCGAAACCACGCGCAGCGCGGCGTGGTTTCGCGAAAGATGTAAACAAGAGAGGAGGGTGGCACAAAAGGCGGAGCATCGCCATGAGCAACGCCAACTTCCGGCTTCACTTTTGCTTCACAAAGAGTGACGTCGGGCCTCTCCTTAGTTTCCTTCCTCCGTGGCCCATGCATTAAAATCGGGAACCGCAAGAGCGCCGCCATGTTGCTACGCGCCGAGGTTGCCAGCTCCTGAGACGCTTGCTAGACTTGGTGACAGTAGTCAGTTTTAATCCGGCAACCGTAGCAGCGTAACAGCATGGCGTCTCGCTTGTCGTGTCGTGATGTGTGCGTGCAGCCGTGTGTTTGGGCTTTATAAGTTGGTTCTTTATTCTATGTTGCGGGACGGTGCGTGTGTGGTCCACGTTGGCCCTACAGGTGGCAGTCATGCAACTGAGGGATGATCCTGTTGAAGTTTCCGGCGGTATGCGGTTTTCAGCGGTCACGCCTGTTGCAGGAGTGTCACTCGACGAGGTTACGAGCTCGAAGCTGTGGTCAGATTTCTCGTTGGCGTTCCGTAATTCTCTTCGCACGGGCGCGGTATGTTGCAAAAGCCGCTTTCGCGATCTATCGTCGCAACGATAGATCGGGTTTTTTATTATTATAGGTATTGATCCAGATTTAGGGCACTTGTAACCGACAAACGGAAGTCTCAGGAGAGCACCTGAGATTATAATAAAGCAGGCGGCGCAGGAACTCCAGGGTACCCAAGGGACAGTGGGGGGATCAAAGCTTGAAGCAGATAGGTACGTAGGTTGGGTCCGCCGAGGCAGGTGTGTGTGCCAGGGAGTGCTCGCACAGACAGCTCCCCTGGCACGCGCAGCAGTGCCTCGCAAGGTCGAGATATTTTAAAAGCACCTGCGCCCATGCTCTTTCTTTTGCCTCGGTGCAGTGAGCACGATTAACGAGAATAATATGGAGGGCATCCGGTGCAGTCGCGGATGCGTCATGGCAAATGTAGCTCGCGTCGCCTGGCGTGTGTATAATATCAGAGTTGGTTGTATGAACTCTATGCATTATACGCTTTGTTACGGTACCTTAACGGAATGGGTCTAGAGCACGGTGTTGGTACATTTTTTCGTACCGCCCTAATCCTATACCCCCCACTACGAACACACACACATACCCCCTTTTTTATGTATACATACAATTCCTTGCCATGACGGATCACAGCCTCCTTTATTTTTGAAAAATAGAGGAGGCTATGGACGGATTTACCAGTTCAAGTTGTCGACTTGTCAGTAACTGTCATAGGAATCACTGTAATAAACAGAATTCCACCATCGGGTTGTTTACTTTCATTTTTTGTTGTAACACTGAGGACTACTTAGAACTTTATTTTGTATATGTGAGAGAAGTATGTGGATATCACGAGCTTAAGCCAATGTGCGATACACAGACAAAGCAGCTGCTACAACATGAACTGCATTGAGGGCCACACAACACATACGTAATTAAAGGTGCAAAATATAGGGGGAAGCTTCATAATACACTCTGTAGCACTGCAAGGTATAACATATATTGTATGTGTGCAATAAATGTTTAAAAAAACAATGCTTCAATGTCCCATTTTCCTTCAAGTTTATTATCAAGTTCAAGTTTACTGAAGTTTATTATGAGCATATGTACAACAGGAATCTACTGACGCACCCGCAGTCAAGGTGGCTGTCCGAGGTGTGCTGGCTGCCTCAGTGTAAGAAAAAGAAATTGGGTAAATGTCGACACCAGTGCCACTGCTTCTTGCCTCTGACCTGCACGTGCCTCCGCGGCATCTTTGTGCACAAGTGTGCTGGCGTGGCGAGGCATAGAAGTCACCCGAGAGAAAGAGTATCGTTTACATGGAAAAGTGGCTCTTCACATTGCCTGTCGCTTTCCCTGAAATGCTTCCTTGGAGGGTGACACACCCGCAGTCAAGGTGGCTGTTCGAGGTGTGCTGGCTGCCTGAACGAAAGAAAAAGAAAGAAATTAGATGAATGCCGATACAAGTGCTATTGCTTCTTGCCTCTTACCTGCATTTGCCTCCACGGCCTCTTGGCTTGCGGAGCCTGTATGAGGGAGCTGCTGTGGCTAGGCGTAGGCATTGTCTAAGCAAAAAGAAAAGGCCATTCAAATGGGTAATTATGGAAATAAATGCAGCTGTTATGTCTTCTTCTTGCACTCTTCTTGCATAGAAGTTTTCAAACATGGTGTCCAGTACACAGCGGCACTTTCACTGCTTCTGCTTTTTACCTGCAGGTGTTGCTTCGAGATCCTTAGTATGGCTGCGTGCAGCATTATAACACTTGGTGGAGGCATTTGAAGTGGTAGCCAAAAATATAAAGAATCATCCTTGTCTGCATGAATGCTTTCAATTTCTAAATGCAGTGGTAACTATCAGTATTAGTGCAAGGCCCCCCACATCTATGCGGCAAGTGCCATAGCACGAAACTGAATTTTTCCTTTAGTGTTTCACAAGGCGTCTGATATGTCCACATTAGATGTGATGTGTTTGTTTTTATTTAGCCCAGTGTGGAGAGAGCATCATTAAATTGTGTTTTTTATTTTTGCGTCTCTTGTTTTTTGGTTTATTTCTGAATTTATCAAGCAGCAGTCTCATGATGCTAAAGTGACTTATGTATTGGCAATCAGCTTTCGTTTTGCAGAAAAGCAACGCATTTCCTTACCCATTGTTTGAATCCCCTCACTCGCATAATTTTGCAGACTATTCTACCTATATTGACTTGCTTGACCTGCACTAAAGAGCCTTGCATTTTCAAATACGACTGTTTCCTTAAAATCATTCGACACTGCTCATAATTTCTGTACCTTGGGCTTCTGATACTCTGCATTCACCATTTTTGCTTGTTTCTGACTAGAAATGTCTTCTTTAATTTAGAGCTTAAATTTTACCTTTGGAACACACGGAAGGGATTGCCATTGCATATCTGCATAAAAGGGAAATATGTTTCATTAAACATTTGCAAAATCCAATTGAAGATTGATGAATGCAGCTTGCAGTGTGATATGACTGAATGAGCCATAAAAGTAGCTCATCTCACTTGGTAAATTAAAGCACATATTAGTGTGATGTACAAGATACGTTACACTAACGTGGTGGGTTCTCTTGCTTATACAGCAAAATAATCGGTGCGCGAGAAAAAAAAAATTATTTTTGCATACCCCTTGTACACACTGATTTCAGGATAATGAGCTGGAGCTGTCCACATGATTTACTTATTTTACCTGCGAGTATGGTCAACAAAAATGTGTCCAAGCTGCGTAGTGGTATTTGAGATTATGTCAGTATTGCATATGTGCCTGTTGTCTAAAATAATTGAATTTTGAAAATGCTCGCAGGGATCTGCAGTTTATGGATACATGTAAAAGACTCAGCATCAAGTGCAAGTGAATGGTCCCACAGGTCCGGAGTCGATCATGCAAATAGATTCGCTGCACAAATTTGTGACCAGAAAAGATATTCCACATGAAATGGCATGCAAGGAAGTGTTGAAAATATTGCGCAGTTAATAAAACGCCTACGCGGTGGGTTGATGCACTCGTTATGCAAAACGGAGGTGAGGCGTGCAGACAGGACACAAGAGTAGAGTATTTACAAGCAAACAGCACGAGCGCCGCCCACTTCTCTACTCTTGTGTCCTGTCTGTACGCCTCACCTCTGTTTTGCATAATGAATCCTTACCAACTAGCTCAGCTTTCTGTCGTTCTAAGTCTCGATGCACTCGATTTCGTCCGCATTAGGCACTCGCCTCTTGATTACTTCGTGGCGCAGAAATACTCGGCATCAGGCTGTTTTTCTGCTGTGGCCTTTGTAGAAGCATGATCGTTCAAAGTGCAACGATTCAACAGATTCTTTGAGTTGCTTGTGGCTTCGCCAGTACAATTCCGGTGCACTGGTCCGCCTGTCCAGCAATTTCCTACTGAAGGGAAACCTGCAAATAAAAACACCGTTCCGCATGTATCAAAATGCTCTACTGTGACGCTTCTCAACCGATTGTGATGCACCACAAGAGCTGCCTACTCGCGTGATATTCTCAACAAGGAGATACATTCGTTTACTTACATGTGAAGGTATATGCCAGAGCACTTCGGGGCTTCGGTGGCACACAAGGAATGAGTGTGCCATAGCGTCCGATGTCGACGCGCGATCGCATGTCAAACCTAAACTGTACGAAACTACTACGCATCCAAAAAAACGGATTCGAAAGCGAAATGCGCGTCATCCTTTATTGCATGAATGCGTACATCATGATTTACATAAGTCACGGACTTAGCGATTGCTTTCTGTGAACCTAATATTAACGCACCACCTTCATAAAGCCATCAGGTATGCGTTTTTAGGTGACAAAGCATTAGGTGACCTGTACTTGTTCTCAGCTCTTTCAATAGTAATTGCGCTGGCCACATTGACCAGTAGCAACAGGGCGGCGCCCTAGAGGTTCCCACTTTTCCGGCCCAGCTTTTCCTCTAGAGTTGTTCTACTAACTCTATGGCGCCTGCTGCTCGCACTAGGCTTTTAGTAGATCACTCGCTGCTCGCGCCGGAAAGCGCCGAAACATGCAGTTCTTTGCCGCGGCCTTACCCTTATGTAAGCACGTAGGAATTCCGGAAAACATACAAGCAAAGGGACAGAAAACTACGCTTTATTTTCCTTTACCTTGTTATGTACTTTCACACTGGGTAGCGCCCAGCGATAGTTTCTGCCGCCGCAGCCACGGTCGTCGAATAGGAGATGCGGCCAAACGGCGTCGCATCGTCAATGCGCCGCGCAATACGCGATGGCTCTCGAGTTGCCGCCGCTTTGCGTCAGGTGGCAGCAGGCGTAGTCTGGACTCATTTCTCCGCTCCACCGTGCTTAGCCGTCCGACGTTGCGAGCATTCAAACTGTATTTCTAGGTCACTGACGTTTGAGAAAGAACTCTGCATCGTTGTGCTGTAGACTATACACATCGTCAATTGCACTAAATATTTACGGCCGCTTAAAACGCGCAGATTTACGCGTGATTTCAGACGCGTCGTTTATTCCTGGTTTATTTGATTGTTTTATTTCTTTGTTTCGCTGGATACAGATTGTTTCTGAAACCTATGCAGGTAACTAATGCGTCATTGTCAAATGAATCACGTTTGAAACGTATATCTTTTTGATATGTTCACGATCAATTATATAAGTACCTCTGTCTCTTTTTCCTTACTACAATATTAATAAAACATTGTTTATTAGCACGTGCGACTATGCAGAAAGAGTATTTACTGTTTTCCCAAAAGTACTGTTGTCGTGTTAACCAATATATATATATATATATATATATATATATATATATATATATATATATATATATATATATTGATATATCTATACGTTTGCGTTTGCATTCTCTGATCGCAAGGAAACGATTATGGCTCATGTGCTGCGCTACTACGTATC
Organism: Dermacentor albipictus; assembly: GCF_038994185.2. Taxonomy (NCBI): domain Eukaryota; kingdom Metazoa; phylum Arthropoda; class Arachnida; order Ixodida; family Ixodidae; genus Dermacentor; species Dermacentor albipictus. The sequence goes on from NC_091823.1 coordinate 121,157,236, forward strand.
AAAGAGAATGAGCGTCAGTATGCAAAAGAAAAAAATCGCAAAGCTCAAGACAAGACTAAAAAAACTAAGGAAGCTATCAAAACTGTTTTGAACTACTGCTTCGCAACAAGCGCGGTGGTCGGGGCATCCCGAGAAAAAAATTGGAGGACGCTTAAGCTTTGCCTTTAAGAGTGCAACGCAATAGCGTCCAAAGATCCCTGACAGCTTCTCACACTCACCGGCAACTGGAGCCTATGTAACCGTAATGTTTACCGGGAAACGCTGGCTGCGACCGCTATGGATGAAGGCGGGCTTTGTGGTAGAAACGCGGCCTCTTGCGTGGGCCGCGATAAGGTAGAGACGAGCGCCAGCTGGAGGTATTGCAAATAACCGGGCCCGCCGCTCTATGACCTCCAAGACACCTAAGACACCCGCACGCCGGCGCGTGCAAATGGCAAACGCCGTGGCAGGTCTGTGAATCGTAGAAAAGCTGAAGAAGGGGATTGTTTAAGTTTTCGTGTAAGAGACTTATGTTTTCTCATTTAGTCAAATTAGAAACCGTAAGCTATCATGTCTGTAGGTTGCTTGTAAGTCGTAATTTACGATTCTTCCACTTATTTTAGTTTGAGAAATTCATCATACCTTGGTGGTGAAGCAGCGCACTGACAAGGACAAGGCGAAGCCACACACTAATACACGACACTCTCTGCACGACACTTCTGTGTCTTCGCCTTGTCCTTGGCATTGCGCTGCTTCGCCACCAAGGTATGATAGTTAATCACGAACTCGCCCAACTTTCTACATTATTGAGAAATTCAGTTTTTCTATAAATTCAAATTTTTCAGAAACTTTTCAGTACCCTCCGCTGCACCCCTGCGCCCAAGGGGTGCATCAAGGAGAGAGAGTATGAGGAGATACAGATTCGGTACAAAGAATGGCGGCGCCATCTCCATCGTCAAACATAATAGGGTGCTGGCACCCTACATTGAGTCAAAGGGAACCAACAGCGAAACTCTTAGAAAACTCGTTACCAAGGTCACTAACGCCATTAGGTTGATCAGGAGAATCATGAACACATATCAGGGAATGAAGAAGGCTAGCATTGTTAGGCTCAGTCACTCTTTTGCTATAAGCCACATCATTTATGTAGCTGTGTACCTTAACTGGTTGGCAGGAGAGCCAACAAAGGACGTTATGGTCAGTGATGATGCTCAAAGGACGACTGCAGAGATAAGGACGAAACTTGCCCAATGCCCAAATGATGGCTAAGCATTCCATCTCTCTAATGGTGTAATTCATCTCGGCTTTTTTAAGGGTACGGCTGGCATAAGCCACGAAGTATTCCTTATTCGTGGCTTTTCGTTGGGCCAAGACCGCACCAAGACTGACACCACCGACGTCGGTGTGAACCTCTGTTGGCGCAGTTGGGTCGTAATGGCGAAGAATCGGCAGTGAAGTCAGCAATTAGTGTAACTTGTCAAAGGTTTCATCGCATGCTGATGACCACGCGGAGATGCCTTTGCTTGCGGTAAGCAGCTTCGTCAAGGGTGCGATAATAAAGGCGAAGTTCCGCATGAAGCGTCGAAAATAAGAGCACATATCTATGAAACTTCGCAGCGTCTTGATAGATGTGGGCCTCGGAAACTCGGCGACTGCGCGAAGCTTGTCGGGATCATGAAGGATGCTGTCTTTCGAGACAACGTGGCCGAAGACAGTTAATTTTTCAGGCAGTGAAACGGCACTTCTTGAGGTTGAGCTGTATGCCAGCTGAAGTGGGACAGGTCAGGATGTCATGTAGATGGGCGAGATGTGTCGGAATCACGACGCGCGTCTGCTTCATTACACAAGGCAGAAAAAGACAAAATTGATGCACTCATAAGGAAAGCTTTTAAGCAGGCCATAGGCTTGCCCGAAAGCACCAGTACAGAGAGAGATTAATGCAGCTGGGCAGGCATAACATCTTAGAAGAACTGATTGAAGCTCACCAGATAGTTCCGTTGGAAAGACTAGTCGGCACCTGGACTGGCAGAAGTACACTTGATAAATTACGAATAAATTACCATAACCAGCATGGACCCGAGGTTGCGCTGGCCACAGAGATTAGGAGCAGGATTCAAATCCCAAATTTAGCCAACAATATGCACCCGTAATTCAATCAGGGCAGTAGAATGAGCAGAGCTAAAACTCTACTCATACACCATGGCAATAACGAGAAAGTGCTATTCGTTGACACCGCGGATTATTCAAATCACCAAGCGTTTACAGCAGTAGCAATTAATACAAAGCAAGAACGCTTGCATGCGTGTTCGATCAAAACCAGGGTATCTGAGGTTGCGGAGGAGGTTGCCACGGCTCTGGCTATCGTTTTTAGGGTTTCTGAAGGTTGGGATGTTAGCGTTCGCTCGCAAAGGTGTTATTTACAACAATTCGCAACAAGCTCTTGCGAAACGCACTAGACAAATGTTGCTTGCCTAACTGTAACGTATGCACACATATACGCTCCAAGAATTATGCCTTTAGGGCAAGTCTTTATCGCAATAAATAAAAACTGTAACGTACGCGATGCATTCGTGGTCCTCATGAGATGGTGTTAGCGCTGTATTAGATACTTAAAAATAGTTATCAAAACAGGAACAAAAGTTGCCTTTACTGAATTTGTATAATCGTCCGTATAGAAATTCCATGCTGTACAAGGACTTACTCAGGACTAGAACACCAACGCGAGCGCTCAAAGCGCAGGGCCCTGCTATGCGCGCATTCACTCTGCGAAAGTTCGTCTGCTACGCTGAAGTATTGTAGGCGGCGCCACGGTCGAGGAGGGAGCGCGAAAGTGAGGAGAGGAATGAGGAGCATCGAAGGTGGAGGAGGAGAGTGTCACTAATTACGAAGTTTCAGGGGTTTTAGGCACAATGGGTCACCCAATTGTTGACGTTCTTCACTTCAAGATTGTTGGCATGTTTACGTAAGCGGTCGTTCCTAGGAAGCAGGAACCTGATACACCACTTCTGCCTTCAAGAAGACAGGGAGAGTTGCATGATTTCTTTTCCCCCGTAGATGGGTTACTCTAAGCGAGATGCATTCACTCGATTGCACAGTGAAACCAGCTTTATGGGCGCCTAGTAGACAACTTTTACTCCCCCGCTCGCAGCAGCCTTCTTCACCATGTGGGAAACGCCGTGCAGGTAGAGGATCACGGCTGCTTTTACCCTGCCAAAATCTGGCAGAGCTTTCTTTTTTTGGCAAACGGGATTCTCGTATAGTTACTTCTGCCTGCCCTGACAGAAATTTCTCTGGAAAATCTGCCTTCGTCAATCTATCAACTTGATGAGTGTAACTCGGAGCGACTTAAAGGGACACTAAAGGTTAATATTAAGTCAACGTGGACTGTTGAAATACCATCCCAGAAACCTCGAAACGCTTGTTTCGTGCCAAGGAGAGACTTATTTTAAGAGAAAATGCGTTCTGAAGCGTCCGCGTACCTCTAGCGCAGTTCAAATCGCCCGCCCTCCGATCGAGGAGTAGTGACATCATGGTCTCATAGTGACGTTGCGCCATCGGTGAGTAGAAAGGCATGCGCAGACGGCGCTACGGCTTTTCTGCGCAAAACGCAAATGCGCGGCCAGAAACAGAGCCAAGACAGAGCCGACAGCAGAGCGAAAGCGAGTGTATGGTGGCTGCTCCAAGCATTACGTCCTACGGCACACGGAGAGTCCGTTTTCGTTAAACTATAGGCTGCGGCGAGCTCGCAGCGTGGTCGGCGTGGTCTGTGAGAAGTGACGAGCCTTTTCGCGCTCGCAACAGGGCATAAAAAAGTGCGAATCGACGCAAAACTCGGCCTAGAAACGTGCTTCGCCACAGCCAGGGCTCAATACGACCCAAGCTGGTACGACACAGATGTCGTTTCCCGCACCGCCACCAGGCGCCGCTACTATACCTCAAACTCCAGCGCAAGACGCCCATAAGCTGGTACTTCATTCTATGACGCAAACTTCGACGCTCGTCGCAATGGACCCTGACACCTACAGATTGGCTCGCGATGGTGGGCTCAACTTCAGCGATTTAAGCACTGACGAGCGCGACCTGCTGCTGAGGGCTCGCGCTGCCGGCGTCGTTGCGTACTACGACGGCGGCCTCGACACCGGCTCTGCGGAGCGGGAAAGCAACGAGGGCTTCCCACGACATCACATGGACGTGGCATTCTCGCTGCTTGTTACAAATGAAAGTTTCGCGAGCCAGCAGAACCCTCACAGCACGACGCGATAACCAAACTACTGAAACCCCAAAGCGTGCGCGGCGCTGAGTCGAGCGCGCAGAGTCGAGCGAAAACGAAACCTTTCGAACACCCATATTACTGAAGGGTAACGTCAAAATGTTATTTTTTCTTAGTAACGAATAGACGTAGACAAGTAGCATTTTTTTCTGTCTTATAATCGAATGAAATGATATTTTTAATACGAGTAGTTGAGTATTAGTAACACAAATTATGAGGAGTCCTTTCGTCATCGGGCTAGTACCGGAATGTCGCTGGGGTGTCTCAAATCGTGTCATGCACTTACCTCAATTTCTCGGTTACTAAAGCTCTGTTCGCGATTATATTGACGCCTTAGACGTTCTAGAACATTGCTCTACCACTTTAACTTGAGTTTCTGGTAACCTTTAGTGTCCCTTTAATGAGGACAGAAACGACCTAAGGCATTCTTCATAATGGCTATTGCGATAGCGCGTTTCACGAGCTTCGTGTGGTGAGATTACCCAAGGTAGAAGGTCTACGCGTTTCACCCACCCCCTTCTCTCTCCAGGTGTGCCTGTACATTTGTGCTCGCAAAAATAACCGTTTTGTCGGTAGACAGTGCCCCGTCCTGTCCATCTTTCTTGTCTTGTTGTTGTCGCAGTGTTCCCCCGTAGTGAAATCATACCAACAAGCTCAAGTTCAAATCCTTTTATATCTATGACACCATTCGCCAGGCTAGAAAGGCCGGTGCTCCATGCCTAAGAGCGACATGAATCCACTTGGAGCTGGATAATCACCAAGCCACCATGAAAGTGTACCTCCCAGCATTCGATAATATCTCCTAAATGGTTGTATTCAGTGAGATGCATCGCAGAGCTTGAAAACCTGTTGGAGATATACCTGGTTTTGAAAGGTCGCTGCGACCGAGTGTTTCCATACAGGTAGTATACGCAACTCGGTCCACACAGCATGCATTATGCGCAAGAAAGTGCAAATGGCCACCCTTTCTGCGTTTTTAACCCTTTAACTGACAAATTAATTCCTGAAATACGTATCCAATTTTCCAATTCTTTAACAAATCGTTGAGGCATCATGTATACTGTACCTCGGTCGGCGGAGAGTTGGCTGATGGTTGTTGCTGCTTCAGGAAGAAACATGCTGCCACTTGGTTTGCAAACTCATCTGATGTAAATTTTATGGCCAGACGAAGGAATTGCTGCTGGTGGGTCAGCAGGATTGGCACTACGTTCCATGGCGCAGAATCTGCGCCGTAGCTTTTTATTTCTGACGTTCACGCACCGTTAACGCAGGCGCAGCACCTGTTTCTCGTAACGCCGCGCACGCGCCATGTGCGGTTAACCAGAGCCTGTTCCTCCGGTTTCTACGATCGTCGTAAGTGCACCGCTGTATCGCCGAGCCAGCGCTCGCCGCCGAAAGTTCGTCAGTAGAGTTCATTCCATGTGGGTAGGCCTTAACGCTCGGTCTGGCGGCACTGGGCCCAGAACTTGAGTTCTGGGCCCAGTGGTTTGAACGCAAGGCTTCGGCTGCAGTTGCAGTAGTGGTACAGTCCATTAATGTTTATTGTGGAGTTTAGCGACGGCAGGACTCATCGCAAGTCGCTACGCTCGTTCGCCACAGCGGACTTCGTGACGCCGAAATGACCTTCACGCAGCAGACGTAAAAATTGCTGCCTGCAGGGTTATGGAACGGTCACACCAGTTCCATACCAGAGCGAGCCATTACCGAGGGTGAGATGGTGTTTGTGTTTAAAAAAGCTTTTTGTCAGGAGAGAGGTTGCGTTTGTAAAGACATTCTCTTTGCACAGCATGCGAAGCTATGTGTCTTCTGAGCTTGTCGAAGTAGTTGCAGATAGTATGTTTTGGTCGGGACAAAACTTTTCACGAAACAAGCAAAAGCATCGACCTATTTCATGTCCTAATGACCTGTCCATTGTAGCAGGAATCTTGAGAGTAGTTCTCAGCTGCTTGGAGTTCGTTGCTAGAGTCATACGAAATCTTACAGCTGTGCCTTATCGTCTTCACCACCAGTCTCCGACTGTGGTTTCCGACTTTGCTGAGCAGATAGCTCGGGGATGTCGTTCCCGTCCAAACAAACGACATAGCGTTTTTGACACCTGCCTTGCTGGATGGCAGATGCTCCTGTTCCCTGTCCGGCTGAGCGTGCTGAGTACGAGTGGTGCTTTTAAGGTTTTTTTTATACTACGTAGCTGTCCAACACGATTTTGGTCACGGCGCGTTCCTCTTGGTATAGAGTGCACCTGTGCGCATCGTGTGGTTTATATGTCTGGTGTTCTTGTGGAAGAATGACTCTCAAGATCGACACAGACATTCATATGTGCGAGAAGATGAAATCACTTAATTGCTATAATAGGGTAGCAAACTGATAAAGTAAAAAAGTGGAACACGTGACAGTAAACAAAGAGTAACGCAAGGGGGGGATGGATGGAATAAACTTCACAGCCAGGACAGAGCCTGCATGGCTGTGTCCACAAACTTAAGCTATTATTCAAGGTCCTGACGCGTACGTCAGCAGACCCTCCCACTGGTCTTCTGATGCTTGCTGTACTTGTTAAGTCTTCCAGTCGTTTGTGCATCTTTATACCATGTGAAACAATAAGATAAAAGAGAAGAAAAATAAATTGTCTACGGTAGAGAAAACAATTGAAAAAATAAATCACCGACTACTACGATACTCCCTAATGCGAAATATGAGCGCACTGCTATACGTGTTTTCATTTCGCGATATATTGGCTGGCGCGGACAACCTGGCTCGCGCCAGCCAGTATATACTTCACACCATACTTCACAGAGTGAAGTATGGCGCGACTGCCTTGCTAATCTGGAGATCGTGAGTGCCACTGCGTGGGTGACGCGTGGGCGGGATTCATAGCAGCAGCCGCCGCAGGCAGACCTCGCAGACGACGCGCGCTGTTGTGGCGCCATCTCGTAGCCATCGTCGCCGCACTGCGGCTTTCTTCTCACAGTTTTCGCAATATACTCCTCCTCCACTTTCCAGCTCATGGTTCCGCTTCGCGCTCCTCCTCCGTTTCCCTCCTCGTGTCTTTCATCCTCCGCTGCGCTCCGCGTTCGTTCTTCCATCCTTCGATGTGCCAGTTCCATAGAGTTTCTCACTAAATTACCTAGAGGGAAATCTGGCGCTGCTGCGCTGTGGTATGCATGGGAATGCCGGTATATTGTGGATTCGGATTGGCATCGTTCTCGTAGAAACAGGATACCTTGAAGACGCACTTGGCAAGTACCGTTCCGTCTGTCACAATGATTCATTTTCTACTAGAACAGCGCGTGAAAAGCTGTTTTAGCTTTATTATTACGCGAAAACATGCTTTGTTTAACTATGAGAACTTGTTATTGTGTGTACGACTACATGTTACGTAAAAAGTATCAGCGGGCCGCTAAAGTTGGAGGACAGACGACAAGGTTCGCGCTCGCTTTGAAACAGTTGGTCGTTTGTTCTTGCTTTTCTTCGCTTGTTCATGCATCGTGGGTGAGTAAAGATGTAATATGCGTGAATGGAAACATTTTATGAAGATTTTGCTTTGATAACGCGTTATTTGCGTAGCCATATCCACGTTTTAGACGAAGCCTCTTACAACACCAGCCAACACGAGCCTCGCAGACATATATACCGTCATTCCCATGACAGCATGGTGCCCCCTTAAGAAACTCCTATAGACGGTGGCGCCAGATTACCCTCTAGGTGTTATAGTGAGAAACTCTATGGCCAGTTCTCTCGATGACGCCAATGCCGACGCTCGCCGCAGGAACAGGCGACACGCGGTTAATCGTGTGCGCCTGGCTACGCGTCACGCGTCTGCGAGGCCGTGCGCGCCTGTCCTACGTGTATAGAGAAGGCAGACGCGCAGGAATCACGCGCGTCAAGGAGGTATTGATCTTGGGCGTCATTTTGAGCGTACGCGACGGAAGTGGAAGCTTGTGCACCGACGTCACGTGGGCCGCATGTACACGTCCGGCTGTTCGGAAAGTTTGTTGAAGTTTCAGAATCGTACGGAGACGTCGGCAGTAGCTGCTGGTTTCGTGTCGCTAGAGCACAGAGGCTACGGAGGTGATCAACAACGAAGCGCTGATCGCCTGCGTTGAGGCTCGACCTGCGCCTTTGTGGCAGGCGAAACACAAACGCCACAAGAACGAGCACATGACGAGGTGCTCGTGGACCGTCATGCCCAACGCAACAGGTGAGTGCTCGGAATTTTATACGGGCGTCATACCGGAGCAGTTGCAATCGCGATCGAGCTCGGTCGGGATCGGATTTTGTGATCACGATGGCGTGTACTGCGGAATCTGCGTAGAACCGATCGTGATCGAGAAATTTGATCGCGCTCGATCGTGATCGAAAGCCTGTGTGGAACCGGTATAAGCTGCCTCTCTCATGAGCCGACTCGCAGGTGTCGAAAACGCGTTTCATCTTTGCAGATGACGTTATCAAAGCGCTGCAGAAGTGATGGAAGTCCTTGGGGAATAAGTTTCGGCGCCTTGGAAGACGCTTCGGAAAGAAAAGAGCCGCACCGTGCCAGACGACGTTCAGGACGACGTCATCTGGCTGTTTTTCGACGAGATGATGTTCCTGTGCTACACAATGGACCGTAAGTAATTTGAAGTTTCCATCTTAGCCGGCTTGTTAAAAATGAAACACGGGATTCTAGTGCTTTCTCTTTACCACGTCGACTGGCGATGCCGTATGTTTGTATTATAGCTGGCAATGCGCCGCATTTATGGGGATCGACTCAAAATTGTGCTCGATATAACGCGCAGTATGCATTATATTCAGCTTTGTCTGATTGACGATAAAAGATTTGTGCGGCATCGCTGCTGTGATTATCGCATATTTCGTTAAATGTGATCCGGTAAGGGGACATATAAGCAGTACAATGATAGCTTTCTATATTTATTTATTTAAGTACCCACAAAGCCAGTTTGGCTTTGCAGTGGGGATCAAAGAAAGCAGAAATACAGGTACAAAATAACAAGTAAAATAGCACATAAAAACCTAACATAATAAAGCACAAGACAGAAGTAAAGAGAATATCACGTACAGACTAGCAGGTTGAATAAAAAGAAAAGGACTTGCATGAGGCACAAACGAAAACAAAACACAAAAGATGGAGGTAGTTTCCTTTGATTCTGTGCACCGTTCCTAGAAGGCAGCATGCAAGTCAATGGGCAGTATTTAGCCGAGCATTGAATGTTGCTATGTTCGCATGTGTCTTGGGCATTGCAATGGACAGCTTTACATTTGCATTTTGTTGCTTGCCAGCAGTGTGCAAATCTGTGCTTCATCACAGACCCTCAAATTGTAGCTAGCTTGCTCAAGGATTCATTTAGTGCCCTCATGCTGTAGGAATAAGTGCACCATAGTACTAACGACATTATCAGCTGTGTAATTGATAATGCTTGTTTTTGTGTCTGCTCAGCAGTGTCCTTACCTAATTATCTGCTCACGGTTATTCTGCAGATGCCAAGCACTGTGGTTACTGGTTTAAGCGAAGCTTTCGCGATGTTTGCGGAGAATGCTGTTCCTGCTTAGCAAACTTTCCAAGACTAGATGATCCAGTTAAATACATTTTCACTGGGCGAGAAATAATTATAGAAGTTTTACATGCCAGAACCACGATCTAGTTACATTATTATATTCGGTGTTTGCACTATGTCCGGTACTGGTCACTCGTGCAAGACAGTAGCCAGTAGTCAGCGGGGATGACAATGGTTCAACGACTACATTAATATCAGTATGAGGCATTACGTAAGAGCTATTTGGCAAGACAGTAGCAGCAGTGGTGGGAAAGCTCAGAGAAGAGGCAAAAAAAGCTTAGCTTCAAGAAACCTTCTGGAAGGGTTTTCTCGCTAAGATCAGCTTTACTGGGCCAAAACACCCTTTACAAGGCAGATGGCAAGATGACAAACATGAATATACGTAACTTCCTAAATACAAACAACAAATGCACAGACTACTACGTACACAGCTTCACACTGTGTTTAGACACATATTCAGTTAAGAAAAACAGTTTAGAATGAGATGAAGTTTAAAAACAAATGAAAGGAAAACAAAGTTACAAGCCAAGAACGTTTGAAGTAGAAAAACTGGAACAGGCGAGAGCCATATGCTAAAGCAAGACCCAACAATACTACTACTCTGTGTTTAGAAAGTGCAAGCTTTCTAATCACAACATGATATTTATTAATTGGTATCACTGATTAACTGTAGTGGAATGCTTCCTGATAATTATTTCGAAACTGATACATTCCAAATACAATTCACTGTTTTGAGTAAAAGGTATCACCAGGCTTTAGGCATGCAGATTTCATAAGAACTGCTTAAATGCATCAGAAGCAAAAACAGAAAAAAAATACAAAAGCTACACTTAAGCGCATGCAGAAACTGTTCATTCTGGTTGTGTAGGCAAGCCACTTTTGTCCCTACAAAACTGACTCAGCTTCGGCGTTCTCTAATGAAATGACACCTTAATACAAATGTGGACGGGCTTGAGCCTTCATCTATTTTTGCATTCAGACTGGCACATTATTTACACATTGACAATATGTGCAAACCTTATTACGCTCACATGCAGGATGTCCGCCAACCTTCCACCAGTGCCCCCATCGAGTGAGGAGGGAAGCGCTGCAGACATCTTAACGAAAAATGTGCCAGTTTTCCGATCTGGCAACACTTGAAGTGCCATCACCGTCAAGAGAAGAGTCACAAGCACCAGCATTGACTCTGTCTTCAGCGTCGCACGAGTCTGTGGAGTCTCAGGACATTTTGGAATCTCTTGAATCACCGATGCTTCAAGAAGTTCTGGTTCCTGAGGCTTCTGAGGCACACAACAAGCTTAATATATGACAACCAACGCGTATAAAAAGGTGTTATTGAATCCATGTGTTATACTAATGGCACAAACATAACTATAGCAGCCCTTAATTTTTTTCGTTGGAGTTTGCTAATACTGAATAGCAGATTTAGAATCGAATATAGAATCAAACGAAGAAAACATCAGCTGGATATCTAACGAACTATTGAATATAGCAGAAAATTTCTTACAAAACATAATTCTTACAAATTTTGTGCAAGAGGGTGCTACAATATCTCTGTATAAACAGTATAGTCTACTGTTAATAATAAAGAGAGCTCCACATTAGTATTCCAGCAGTTGTTACACCTCTGTTCTAGTATATGAAGGTCTGGAAAATACTTCTTTTATTAACAGATTGTCTATTGAATAAAATGAAGTGCTTCTTCCACTCTGAAACTGAAGAATTAGTGACGGTGTGTTGTACTGCATACACGAGTTAAACAGATGCCTGTTATACATATACAATATATATATATGCCTGTTATCCCATATACAATCTGCATGCCTCCAGCGGCTAATCAGCCCGATCTTCGCCTATGCTTTCCCTCCTTCCGAAGTACACCCTGCTCTCGTCGTTCCCTCTGTTGGCGTGCGTCACGTTATCGTTTCGATCAGTGCTATCATCCTGAACGGACCTTGTACCGACGAAGTGCTGCCGTTCTGCGAAATGTGGCGTTCGCGCGCTGCGAGCAGTGGGGGGAAACTCCCCGGTTTCGGTGGAAGAGGTAATTGGCACCATCTATGTATTGGGCGAAACCGAAAATACGTTTCGCTTGCATGGCCTCGTAGATCATCGCGCGCACGCGCGCCGATCCAGGTGACCGAGCCCTTCCACCCGTGAACTCCTCTCCAATCACTAGAGAGGTACCAATCACCCTCCCTCGTTACTCCCTCACCTTCGACTGTCTCCGCGCGCACGCCGTTCAGCCTCGCAGGCCCGGCGCCAGCTCAGCCCGCTGCATGACGTTTCATGTTTCGTTATCTGCTGTTATCGCGAAGCGTGCGCTGCTGTGCGTTGACCGGCGTGGGTAGTTTCGTCAGTTTCGTGGTTCTAGGTAGCTGTGTGCTTGTGCGCCGCCATGTTTCACCCGTTTCACGACTCGTACCGCTCGTGCATCGTGCAGCGGTACACAAATACCTCAAGAAGCCCTACAAGGTTGTTCCGGGTGCCTAAAGACAACAGGTGAGCGCGCAGACCCAAAGACATCAGAAGGCGCATGTACAGGCTCGCCCACTCTTAGGGTGAACACGGCTCACCGTCTCCGCGTAAAGCCCCTTTATGGCCGCGCTCCGTGAGGCGCCAGTGCGTCCGGCGCGGCGGCGCATCGAAGCGAAGCGGCGCAGGCGCACACGGACCTGGGGGAGGTGCTTCGCGTCTCTGCTACAGCGCTGGAGCGCGCCGCTCTGGCTTTGATGTAAATTAGGTACACTTCGCTAGACCCAGGTGATTGAGCGACCGAAGCGGCGCTGCGGGAAGGCGCACTTCAGTAACTGGAGCATTTTCCAGCTGGTTCGGTCTACAGCTTGTGAACCGCCTGCTTAACCAATATACATTGACAGAAACAAGCTTCTCACCGCATAAATCACTTAGCATGTTTTTAATAAGTGATGAGGGTAAAAATAGTCATTTTTTCGCGCTCTTTATTAGGCTGGGGCCATTTTATTTCACTCTCGCAGCACTTGGTGTAGTGCATACCGAGCAACCTATTAGGTGCGCTCTTCTTCGCTGGAGTCATCATGTGATGAGCCTAGCGCGCCGTTTCGTGCGTGTCTTGATGCTAGAACGAATTTGCTTAATTGACCTAAGAAAGCGACCGAAACCCGCAATAAATTCCACAGAAAGTTAGAGAGCGGTTGTTCAATCATTCATCATCATGTTTGCCATCGATTTTACCATTAAGGCGGGCAATAATATTACTTCGACAGCAACTAAGAAGTGACATCCGCTACTTCGCGACTCTCTTATTGACGCGTCAATGTCGCTGGTAGGGGTGCATGGAGCGCTTTACGCGATGTAGGAAAGGGCTCTCCCCGGCATAGCAACTCATTTAGCGGCAATTTTACTCCCCCTTTTCATCTTTCTACATCCTATAAAAAAAGAAAATTCATTTTTGTTGTCACAGTTTGGGTAATATCACCAAAGCGGTGCCAGTCCTTTGATGGCTACCTGACGCGAGAAGTAACATTCTCCTTTAGAGGAATCGTCGGTCAATTATTTGATTACATTGATTATATAGGTGAAGTAAAACATGCGGCGGCTTCGTTATTTTGGTTGTTTGTTTTTTGCTCCTTGGAGTCAATGCACGCCGCATGCGAATGCTGTTTCTGTCCGTTTCGAATAGGTAACTGGAGTGGAAAATCTATAATCTACATGTCTGTTTTCTAGCTTAAATTACGTCTTACCGGGTATTTCAGTTGTTATTCGCTTCTATTTCATTTCAGTACTTCCCCGGAATAGGTCATATGCATATTCTCACTAGCATATTATAATTTGTTAATTGCGCGGTATACGTCCCGAGGCGACACATGGCCTCAGCGTTACGCCATATTAGTGGGCATCGGATAACTTTGCAGAAAAGGAAGAATTGACTTTTTTTTTTAGGGTTAAGGGGGGGGGGGGGGGGAGGTTCGAGGCTGAGTGGGCAAAACCCAAATATGAATACGGCACAGGAACGCTTCCCACGAACAAGCGATGCTGTTGCCGCCGTGGGGAAGTGGCCGGTCTGTGTGTTGGACGAACGCGGCCACGATCGTTTAACCGGTGGTCATGAGGCCGGCCCGGTGTCGTCTGCCGACAGCATGCCGGTGGTCGACCAATGGGCTCGACATTTGTAAAAGCCAAGCCCGGCCCAAGCCAGATTGCTGCGGTCGGGCAAGTCTACTTTCTGACCATGTGCGTCAGCCAGATCTACCGCCAAGCACCCCCCCCCCCCCTTTTTTTTTGTTGCTTAGGACATGCTAGCCCATCTTAGCTTGATATGGTGATGCGGTGCAGCCAACGCCTGCTCAAGTGAGTGACTGGCCGCTCACGAGTTAAAGATTCTGGGATGACTCGTCAAATCGAAAGACACCAGAGGTGTTTCCATTAAACGCATTTCTGCCGACTTGCATGATGAATTGCATTTTGTTCGGTTGCTGGTTGCCATGGCACTTCAGCGATAAAAACGCTGTAACGGTGCAGGATAATTTTATTTCCCCGGTGCACTTTCGGAAACTAGCCATGTCGCGGGTACCGGAAAAAGAAAGACGACGCATTGTAGATCTGTGCCTACAAAACTGTTATCAACGCATTATATCGGGGATGACAAAAAGGCCACTGAAATCTGTGAATCGAATCGTCCAGGCTTACAAGAAGGATGGAATAATCGCGGATGCTCCCCGTAAAGCCCGGCAAAGAGCGACCACTGAAGCTGAATACATGAGACCATTGTTGCGGCGGCTGCTGCAAACCCGACCTCCACCGTTCGGGAAATTAAGAACAGCCTCAGGCTGGGTGACGTCTCTGACACTACTATCGAGCGTCGCCTCTACGCCCCAGCCTGATAAAGAGCGCGAGAAAATGACTGTATTTTCACTTATAAAAACTGTATCACTTATATCACTTATCATTATCATTGTCATTATCATATCACTTATCATTATCACTTATCATTATATCACTTATAAAAACTGTACGGGCGCCCCGCGGACCGTGGCCATAAGACGCGGCCACGGTGAGCCGTGTTCACCCTAAGAGTGGACGTGCCTGTACACGAACACAGCCCTGTCCATGTGTGTGCTCCATGAGGCTCCGGACGTCGTTGCGCCTTGATTGTGCTACACTTGCCTCTTCCCGGTAGAGAAAGCTGACAAATAGATGTTCCTGCTCATTGTCACCTAGTCCATGACTCGTGTTTTTTCTGTGGCGAGTCTCATTCTGCAACTTCAGTAACTTGCCCAGCTTTCCATACCGCCGTCAGTGCTTTTTCTGCGTGTCACGTTCTAAACACGTACTAACAGCTGAAAAATTACTGCTCGTGTCTGTGTACTATCTCAGTAACCGTCGATGGGAAAATCGCGCGAACAACGTTCATGTGTAGGCATGGTACGCTTTTTTTTTTCTTCTGGAAAGCATGAGCATTGCAAGTGTCCTACATGCAGATTTTTGCAGTTCGTGTGTATTATACAAAGGAGTGCCAAGTAGGTGCGACTTAGTGCCTTAAGTGACGTAATTTTACAGCTAAGCATTGCATTCGGGGCGAAGGAAAAGTCGTGTTGTTGCCTTATTTTACCTGGTCTTTGATTGAGGAATAAGCCTTTTTGCGAATCTTTTCTATGTGCTGCTGCAAAAGCCGACTACATTCTGTTCCCCTTGCCACCGTTACTCAAGTTGTGGCCAAGTGCAAAATAATGTGATAATGTGTATTTCAGTTTTTAATACAATATGTTATTTTTGTTCTGCCATGTCTCTTTCAATTTGTTCAGCAGTAATGAACATGTCACGCATTTCATATACTTGCGTGCAGATTTATAAGTCAGCTCTTTTTTTTTTGGTATGGCTCTCAATCAAACAATGTTACCATTTTATTTTATTTTTTTAGGTATTTTGCGTGTCATTGTTTTTGCCATTACCACTGAGTTTTCCCTTTCTATAGTTGTCATGACTATGTCATACATGTCCATTTTAGTGCAATATCTTAGAGCATATATCAGAAGCTCGTTACATTTCGGTCTTTAGGGCGTTATATAATAATCTTGTTTATTTATGTGTGTGCACATGAAACGGCCTTCGCGTTTTCCAGTGCTTTTTTTTTGTTATTTCACCGTCTGTGAACTTTTGTGTTTAGTACTCTTGTATATGTCATGCACCTTTCACTTTTGCTCATTTTTGAGCGGGTATCACACACGTTATAAGAAAGATGTTTTCGGAAACGAAGTCAATAAAGCGAGACCTGTTGGAAGTTGGAAGTGGCATTTTTTTTATGTCCCGGCACATGCTGGTATAAAAAATGGCTGTGGCTTAGCTAAGGTTAAGCCCAGGATGCGAAGCATACTAGCCTTTATTTTAGTTGTTGAACCACTGTTTAGCCTGGTGAAGTGCTGTTGCTTGGCTATATTTGGTTCGGCTAGACGAAGAAACAACTCATGTGTTACTCTGCTTCGCCTTCAAGAGTGGAACGCGACAGCGTTCCCGTCGACCCGCCAAGGGGTGTAAGACAATGGGCTACGGCGCAGCGACTACGCGCCCCGTATTGGACGCGGTGAGCGTCGAGCAACGCAGCGTTCGGCGCGGCAACGAAATGTGTGCCTGAGCAAGCGACGCACGCTTGAGCCTTAGAAAGAGCTCGTTTCTAAGGCAACACCGCATTCACTAGAAGCGCTTTTGTACCGCTTTGAAGCATCGTACTCGTGGCTCAGTGGTAGCGTCTCCGTCTCACACTCCGGAGACCCTGGTTCGATTCCCACCCAGCCCATCTTGCAAGAATTGAGCCAAAGCCACCTAGAAAATCAGTCTCTGTAGCACGCCGCAACCTTCGCTTCTCATTCCAACGAGCAGCGCTGTCTCCAGGAGGCATCTCACCTCGTGAGTGTCTAGCAGAGGCAAGCGCAGCTGCTTATATACCGCCGCGACGCCGCGAGCGACGGCGTGAGTTGGAGCCCCGTTTCTCCTCTGTCGTGACGTCATGGTGTCACGTGGTATTGAAGGCGACACCGCCGCGCCTGAGGAGCTGGGTTGAGCTCTCGTAATATGCTTCGCATAAAAAATTGGAGGACGCTTAAGCTTCGCCTTCAAGAGTGGAACGCGACAGCGTTCCCTTCGACCCGCCAAGGGGTGTAGGACAATGGGCTACGGCGCAGCGACTACGCGCCCCGCATCGGACGCGGTGAGCGTCGAGCAAGGCAGCGTTCGGCGGGGCAACGAGATGTGCGCCTGAGCAAGCGACGCACGCCTGAGCCTTAGAAACAGCTCGTTTCTAAGGCAACACCGCGTTCACTAGAGGCGCTTTTGTACCGCTTTGAAGCATCGAACTCGTGGCTCAGTGGTAACGTCTCCGTCTCACACTCCGGAGACCCTGGTTCGATCCCCACCCAGCCCATCTTGCAAGTTTTTTATTCATGAAGTGCCTGCTGGGATTTATCGTTCACGGCCAACGCCGCTGACGCCGACGCCGACGACACCGGCTTTTCTGCGACACGAGCTCCTTAACGCTATCGCGTTAATATAAGTATGGGCAAGACTGCGTGCGTGCCAACGCATAGCCCACGGCGCACCACGCTCCAGCTCGCAAGCAATGCCAATGAGCTGCGAAGCGTGCGCATTGCTTGCCAGCTGGCGCGTGGTGCGTCGCAATTACAGTGAACTAGAATGTATGTTCTAGTTCACTGTACCGTAGTAAACGCGCTATAAGAACAAAGGAAAACGCGCCGCGTACACGTAAAAAAAAAACAAGTAAGCGGTGTTCGCGGCATGAGGAAAGAAAGGAAGTGAGCGGAGCGAGTCGGCATAATAAAAACAAAAAAGAAAAGAAAAACGTTTGGGAGAGGCGGCGCCGCGCGGCTGCTGTTCCTGTTGCCATTACAGCGTAAACAATCGTGTGCGCTGCCGTTTTGCTTCTGCGTCGCCCGGCGTTTAGGGCCGTACCATAACTGAAGGTGACTGAACGAGACCTTGGCGCTAGCGTCGAAAGAGCGTTCTGCTCGAAAACAGGCAATGGCAGCCATGCGGAGATTCACCCCCCTGCTGCGAGTACGATCCCCGCGTTATTATTTTAACCCTTTCACTTATGTCTCGTATATGTGCGCACTTAAAAACGCCGATATGTAATTACTGTCCCGACGAAAATAAGTCCCCATGTCCAAACACTGGCTCCTAGTTACACCACTGTAGAGATCATCGAAAGGAAAGAAGTTGCTCACAGCCGTAAAGTCCTTCTTCGTTACGCCGTTGAAAGACGGGCCGGCCCTCCCGCCGTCTTTGCAAGAGCAGCAGCAGCAGCAAAATCTTCTTTCTCGTGTGGTACATTGCGGGCAGAGAACGCCGAAGCCGGCGAAGCAAACGGCTAAGCAAAAGCTTGACCGCAGCGTCGTGCGAGGCCGCGCGCAGTTGTCAACTGCAGTCGTGGGCAAGCAGACGCTATCGCGCGTTATGTTGATATCACTGATGTAGCTTTGCTTACCATAAGAATGTGTAGATACAAACGGCGCACATTTCTCAACTTAAAAACTAGTACACTAGCTCTAACATTGATAAATTAAATAAGAAAGGCTAGCCATTATGAAATTAAGGATAAGCTTTTCTCAAAGCCAAAGACGACCGTTTCCGCCATCGCTGGTCTGTCAGCCCTGTGCTACGCCCAGCGAAGCGCGCACGTGTGCGCGTATCGTGTGGCTGGCCGCCCTGCCCTTCGTCACACGCGTACGTGCTCGCAGACGCGTACGCTTGCGTGTACGCGTATACTGTGCTGCGTGTGGTTGGGCCTGAAGAGGTGCGGTCATGGCCTTGTACGACCACCGATAAACATGTTACTCGCACCACATGCGGGGTGGCCGGGACAGGCCTATAGTTTTTACTGCCGTATATGTCCCACCTGACGCTAAAACAGCTTGTGACTGCTAAAACTCTAATTGTGACCTTACTTCTAATAATAAATTTTTGATTCTGATTCTGATTCTGAAATATTGACGGTGCAACATATGATTCTAAGACGCATAGGTTCGGTCGTGAGAGGCCAGACAGCCGAACACCGTAGTTATTAAAATTGTACTTTACGCCGGGTTTTTTGTATCGTTCTTTTCTTTTAACAGCTTGGCCATAATGTCAGCTGCGACCAGTGGCGTAGCTATAGGTCGTCTGGCACGCGGGGCCGATAGCTCTTCTGTTACATACCCCCCCCCCCCCCCCCCCCAGGTGTGGTCGAGGAAGGCGAGGATATCAACAACTTTCGGGTGTCTTCAGACGTAACCTGAATGTGTCTACAGAAAACCGTATCTAACATCAACCAGTATGTCCGAAAATATGCTCACGCTATAGTGAGAGAATGGTTAATAAATACTGCAGAGGTTAACGGAGCGAGACGGTCGGCATGCTACTGCAGGTTTATGATAGCATAAAGCTTGAAAGAAAAAAATAAAAGCATAAAATTGCACATGCGCACAGTTAACGGAGGCCAAAGTTGTTGCCATACGATGACCGCAGTGGAATGTGGATCGAGCTATATGGCCACGTCAGCAAACAAAATTATTTCTGTCTTATGCCCCCTTGGCACCATCAGTGTACATTCTGCTTGACAACACCGAAAAAAAGAAAAAAGACAGAAAGCTACTGCTGGCCTTAGGAATGTTTGTAATGAATTATTTCACCGAAAACCGCAACATCTTATCCTTTTGTTCACTACTGCATATTGGTTTAATAACAAGCCGCACGCAGCGGAGATTGCACCGAGCGGCGGCAACTTTTGCGATGCTGAAACGCTTTCCAAAACAGCACACACGCATTCCTCCTCACCCACCCTTCCCTATAAGTGAAAAACAAGCTGCATTATCTCCAGTACTCTGGCAGCCGCAGCGCAGTCTTGAGTGGCCGCTCTTTATGCGCTAACGAGAGCGGCTGATAAGAAAGTTCACACTCTCCACCCCCGTCTGGAAGATGATAGCCAGAAGCCTTTTCACCGCGTGTGTGCAGCGATAAGCCTTATACTTGTATACGCTTGCGTCGTCGGACACAGCGTTCTTCGTGCGATGGCTTCCATCCTGGAAAGCTGTCGCGAGCTGCTAGTGGAGTTGGGCGTATACTTGTGGTGCGTCGTGGTCAGGCTGGTGTTTGCCTTGTGGTTCTCCTGGGAAAAGCCTGTACCACTGCCAGCTGCCACCGACAAGCTTCTGCTCCGTTCTGCTACATCGCTTGCGGCAGACATCAGAAATGGCAAGGTGGAGTAACTTTTTCAAGGTGGCCTCCCTACCAAAACAGCGTTCGCAAAGAAACGTTTCAGTGCGCTGTTCTTTTTTTGGGGCGCGCTAAAACACAGCATAATATAGCAACGACGCTGAGATAAGAGTTTTAAAAAAGTTGCTGAGCAGAATATGATAACACGTGGCTGATACGCGGACTACCACAACGCGGTGACGACATTTCAACGCGCTTAAATCTGTGATACATTGCTGCTCGCCTTACATTTTGTTGCTGTCTAATTCTTTGGTGTCTGCAGGCGTATGACTTTAAATACAGGGTGCTCCAGCGAACACTTTCAAAATTTTTTTTTCCTGTGCCTGTAGGAGATAGCACCATTCTAGTCCATGCGCTCGTCTACTCGAAGAGGCGGACATTACTTGCAAAGTGAAATGCGCCTTGAACTAATTAACAAAACATCACTAATTAAGCTTCGAGCTGATTACTTTATGGCACATATTATAATTTGGGATCTCTTTCGGTGAAACTGCAGGGCATATCAAATTGAAAAGAATAGTGTGGATGACACCACTTACGAAATATGCATCATCGAACCTGTAAAAATGCGCCGTCGTTCCATTTAACAAAAGGTCACTTTATGCATTGAAGCAAAAAGTTAATTGGACCGCCAATGCATTTCTCCGCAAAGTTCGAGAATTAATATCTCAAAACTGGTGACATCCTCAGAATTCTTTCCGACTGAACCCGCCTTGCAAGCTCCCCGGCTAGAATTTGCAAATTTCGATATGTGCGCCATAAGGTAATTAGTTTGAAACTTGGTTAATTTTTTTTAATTAGTGGATTATGCATTTCATTCTTATGTTGTTTTTTTTTGCAAGTGATGTCCACCTCTTCAAGTAGACCAGATCATGGAATGTAATTGTGCTATCTGCCACAGGAAGTTAAAAAAAAAAATGAAAGTGAAAGTATTCGCTGAAACACCTGGTATATATACTGGGTGTCCCAATTAACTTTAGCCAGAGTTTAGAATGTGCAAATGCCACGTAGCTGGACAAAACAAATGTAATGTTGTTTGCCGTCACTTGGAAATACTCAAGAAGTTTATTTAATTCTGTCTAATTAATTGTTAGCCTTAATTAATTCACCAGCTTTTCAAATATTTTAGTTAGATGAAAATTGTCGATGAGAAAATTCTAGAGCGACATGAAAAACTCCCGATGCAGCTTTCTGTTGCTCAATACGTGCTGCAACGGGAGTTTTTCATGTCGGTCTACAAATTTCTCTTTGACACTTTTAATCTAATTATAATATTGGAGAAGTTGGTGAATTAATTAGTACTGATTATCTAATTTGGGCGGAATGAAAAAAAAATAGTTTGAGTATCTCCAAGAGACGGCAAACATTACTTTTGTTCCGTTCAGCTACGTAGCATTTGAATATTTTTACACCCTTGGCTAAACTTAGCTGGGAGACCCTGCATATTGTGCAGCTGACGGCGGTCTGCTCCGGACCACCGTCGATCGCACTTCGCTCCTCAAAGAGGCAGGACATGTGTCGAGCCAGCTCCAGAACGACACTTTGCTATGTGGTGAACCCGGTTTGACTCGTGGATCCGGAACCTTAAAGAGATGCGAGGTAATCCTAACGCATTTATTTTGCATTTACCACCAAATAGCCACAGAATACTCATAAAATAAAAATGAACAGAGGACTTGCCATCGTTTGCTAGCCAGTGCTGCCCTTTTCCCTCGTTTGCGTGTGTTCGTAAAATGGCATTAGCTCTGCGCATGCTGGATTTTTCGCGCCGCAGTTCCAGATCATTCCAGCGTACTGTGGGCGTGATTTAGCCGCGGCTCAAAAGGTAGGTCACCACCCTCGCTATAGATTGTGCGAGCGTTCGATCGAAGCGTAAATTATCGGCGCGGTTGTGTTATTATCAGGTTATGATAATACCTTTTTTTGGGAAGGTTGGCACGAGATTAGCGAAGGTCATCACCTTCGCTATAGATTGTGCGAGCGTTCGATCGAAGCGTAAATTATCGGCGCGGTTGTGTTATTGTCAGGTTATGATAATACCTTTTGTTGGGAAGGTTGGCACGAGATTAGCGAAGGTCACTGAGATTAGGCTTTTATCGGCTGCAGGTATTTCTATCTAACATATAGAATTATCGCATTTCGTAGGCTCGCACAGCAACTGTACGCGATCATTCACGTCTGTGTAATGGATGCCTTGAGTTGTGTCATTGACAGGGTTATCTTGCAGGTATCGAACGGTGCAGATAAGAGCGGAACAGTCTGAATGCCGATGCCGACTAGCAGAACCTCTGTATGCCCGGTATTCTATTATTATTAAGGAGTCATAATGCGCCGCGCGTCAAAGCAAAAAAAAAGAAGCGATAGCGTCTCGAGAAAAAGCGAACAATGTATCAACAATACAAGCTCTCACAATTTCAATAAATCAATCAATGATATAATGTGCCCTGGAGCAGCGCTTAGGTCTGAGTGCGTTAAATAGGAAAATCAAAGCAATATTACCGGCAAATAGAAGTAAAAATCCACAATGTATAAAAGGAACAGTTATGAAAAGAAGATCTACGAACAACAACGCGCAAGGTAAATATAAAAGAAAAAGAATGAGAAAGGCTGTTGAACGATGTGGGAAAATATAAAAGAACAACGCAAAGCTTGGAGAACAACACTGACAGTGAGTTGTGAAAAACGGCATTAAAATAAGCGTTATAAAGACTCAGTGCTGCGTGTACGGTTAAGTATTGGGGCTGACCGGCAGGAGCATAAAGAAGGCCGGCGTTTTCCTGTGATCGTGCCCGTATTACGAAACATGATACAACTCGGGAGTTCGCTGCAGTTGCGCATGCCGTGAAGTATACTCTCTGCAGTGAAGTAAGCTTAATGACAATGATCCAGCAGCGTTCGAGCAAGGTCCAGTGTCCGTACTATTCAAGCAGCGATGATACGTGCTTAGAAACGTTTTAAGCGCAAGCTTACATGCCCCGTCGGTGAAATCGGTGAGATTATGTGTCACCGCGAGAGAAGCGTGCGCCGGAGGAGAAAGGCTCCTGGAGGTGGAGAACAGAATTGCGCGCTGAGGACAAGTACGGGGACGCGCGCTGAGCACACTAAGTTTTATTCGGGAACCTTGCAGCGCACGGCCAGGGTTGCCAGATGGTCTCCCCAAATAATAGCCAAATGATCTCAAAATGTGGTCTTAAAGTACCCAAACGCGAATTTTTTCGTGAGCAAAGAGCAGCCAAAAACATAGCCAAAACGTTTTATGATGTTCTGCAGGTGGCTTACACATGCTGTAGATGGTGTCCGAATCTTGCAGCGTATTTTTCCAGCTCTAAAGTTACTTCCACCGCATGCAACTAGAGCAACACTGGCCTCAAGATCTGCGTAAAGAGCTCTAGTAAGAGCTGCCGCTCAGACGTGTATTGAGACACCACTTATTGTTACAATTAACCGAAGAATTTCTCAGGTTTAATCATGGCATTATCGTTATTTACTGAGCAACGCTTTGAGATAACTTTAGGTTAGGCCTCGCT
The DNA here is from genome assembly GCF_038994185.2 of Dermacentor albipictus. Taxonomy (NCBI): domain Eukaryota; kingdom Metazoa; phylum Arthropoda; class Arachnida; order Ixodida; family Ixodidae; genus Dermacentor; species Dermacentor albipictus. The sequence continues at coordinate 121,180,803 of NC_091823.1, forward strand.
TTACTCAAGGAATTTTTCTATAAGGCTCGGGCAATATCATTCCAGTTGCAACCTCGAGGATCAGATTTGGCTGGTGACGATCGAGTGCCCAAGAAGCTGTCACAACTCAAGGTATTAAAATAGGGATGCCTTTCCTATACGCTTGATTTATAAAATAAATAAGTTAGTTCTTTCCCAGTCCCTCTCGCCTCTCTCGACTTACTCGAAAGCAGCTCGACGCTGAGTGAGGAAAGGCTGCTGCTTGGAGGCACACTGGACTCTGGAGAAAACTTGAAACCTTCTCTCATTTTCCTCGTGCGAAGAAGCGGCAGTTGTGACTGCAATTTTCCTTTGAGTGGGAAAAACCAGAACAGCTTGCTGGCCCATAACAGAGTAGGTGAATTAAAGTTTATGGTTTCAATTGCCACCTGAATTACGGCGCTGACAATAATCCAGGTGGTATGAGTATAACTGCGCAACATTGTAACAGAGATTCGCAGGCAAGTCTATGGCAATATGAAAACGTGTGCGTAAGAAGCTGTGATTAAAGGCATGAATGCGTTACCAAATTTCTGGGGAGGGCTGGGTATCTTACAGTTTGTGCGATTTGAAATTTTTTTTCCATCACAGCTCGACAATACGCGTGAGTAAAGTAGAATTTAATGAATAGTAAGACGAACGAAGAGGAATTACAATGGTCAGAAAGTAAGCGCATAAAAAAATAAGCCATAATCGCAATTGCTCGTACGCGCATAGTCTAACGAGAAAAACATTGTCGCAGCAATACGGTATGAAAATCGACGAGTTATTATCCTGACGTTGGCAAGGCAATCACTCGCAAACCTTTGGTGACCAATTGTCTTGCCATCTTCACTGTGGACGAACATTCTTTTCATATATTTACAGAGCTTATCATTGTAATCATAATATTAAACGTTCACAAAGCATCATAATACAATAGCAACTTTCAATTAATACAAAGCCGCTTGACTAAACCAAAGAACGAAAAAAAAAACATTAGGTAGAGTCCAAGTTGGCACTTCTCCTACTGGGGATTTACATAAACTGAATAAATATACAATCTAGACCCATTTGAGTTTACGCCGACTGCCACTTGGACGATATAGAATTGCCGAGTTGAAACGCGACAGAAACTGTTCATCTGGCTGAAAATCTTTGCAGCAGTTCCCACTCTTTGCCAGTACCAAACTTGACGCAGTGTCTCATTCGACATGCGGTTTCTCAGACAATTCCTTGTGAACGAAACCTGGCTGAACAACACGCTTTCAACGGCTGCTTTCGAAACAGGCAGCGCAGATAGGGACAAAGCAAGCTCAGACAGCAGAGGGAACATTAAATTTTCGGCAGTGACTTTTGCATTCCTCATGGTAGCCCATAACACGGTGATGCTTGGATATTTCGTTTAAATCTTCAGTCGAGAGTACTGCGCTTCGCTGATAATGTACAGTGCGCGTCACGCCTGTGTAAAGCACAGAACGGCGGCCGCCGGGGCGCGCCGCTGCCAGCCAGTGACGCCCGACGGTAGTAGCTGGGCCCGAGATTATATGCGCCGGCCGCTGCGTGTCGACACAATTCTTATCTCGCGCCCAGCAGCTACCGTTAGACGTCGCCGGCTGGCTCTGGAGCGCCCCGGTGGCCGCCGTTCCCGCACTCTTAAGCAAAAGTTACACCCTTTGGGGTGTATATTTGGCACACAGTTACACCCTAAAAAGTTTACACCCTTTGAGTCGTATCTTGCCACACAACGCTCTAAGAACAGTTTACAACCTTTGGCGTGCCCCTTCTGCCAGATAACACTCTTAGAAAAATTTACACCCTTTGGGGCGTATCTTGTCCCACAACAATACACTCTTAAAATTTTACACCCTCTGGGGCGTATCTTGTCCCACAACAATAATCGTCATCCGTGTTGCCCGCGTTTCCTTTCTTTAACGCTGCGAGCCCGGTACTTCCCAGTCACGAACGGCATGCGCGTTATCAGTGTGACGCAGCATTCTCGACAGGAAAGTTGCGAGCGCCAAGTTTTCAGGAAAGAAAACGCAAGCAAGCCAGATGACGTATATTGTTGTGGGACAAATATACACCCCTAAGGGTGCAACCGTTTTAAGAGTGAACGATAATCGTCATCTGCCTTGATGCGCTTCCTTTCTTTAACGCTGCGAGCCCGGGACTTTCCAGTAACGAACGGCACGCGCGTTATCAGCATAGAAAACTTTACACCCTTTGGAGTGCCCCTTCTGGTAATGCGCGTGCCGTTCGTTACTGGACAATTCCGGGCTCGCAGCGTTAAAGAAAGGAAGCGCATCAAGGCAGATGACGATTATCGTTGTGTGGCAGATGGGGCACGCCAAAGGGTGTAAACTGTTCTTAGAGTGAACAATAAACGTCATCTGTCTATCATCTGTTTAAGAGTGCACACTCTGCGAAAGGGTGACGCGCATTCTACGTAAATAATCGAACCGTCACGTTTCTCGTTTAGGGAGACTTGTGAATTTTTTGCGCAACGCAACCAGATAAATAATGCGTTAGTCTGCACGAAAACCAAGCGATAAGCTTCGAACAAGCCTTGATAAACGTTGAAAGACCACGGGTAAAAATTACGCGCCGTGACATGCGTACGTACACTTTAAAAACAGTTGCACCCTTTGGGGTGTATATTTGCCCCACATTTATAATCGTCATCTGTCTTGCCCGCATTTCCTTTCTTTAACACTGCGAGCCCGGTACTTCCAAGTCCCGAACGCATGCGCGTTATCAGCGTGACAAGCATTCTCGACAGGAAAGTAGCGAGCGCAGCGTTTTGAAGAAAGGAAACGCAAGCAAGACAGATGACGATAATTGTTGTGGGACAAATATACACCCCAAAGGGTGCAACTGTTTTTAGAGTGTATATTTGAGCTGTTGTATAAGCACACATAATAATTTGCCGTATAGCTGCCGGCAGCGAACACGTACTCGAAAGCTGTCAGCCCCACTCTTATTGAATCACGCGTGAACCGTCAGCAGATGGTGCCGAATACAAAACAAAAAGAAGAGGGCTTAGCAATGGAATGACATATAAACATGGCAACCATGACTAAATGCCATCCTCTCAGCGCGGACATTGCCTAAAAACACATCCTTAGAGATTGCCTGCACAATTTTGTAGCAGCAATGAGCTTTGGCTTTCATCAATGGGCGTTGCCGAATTTTGCCAGTGTTGGCGTGGTCCTCGGGACTCGGAAGACGTTAAGACAAAAATAGCCCAAATATAGCCATGTAGCCAACTCTGAATTTTCGCATCATCCCGTATAAAAGGTAGCCCAATTTGGCTACTAATCGCCCAATCTGGCAACCCTGCTGACGGCAAAGCAACGCCACCTAGAGGAAAGCCTAGGTGGTACTGAGCGATGCAGGGAAGGAGAAAGGAGGCGAAACGTGGCGGAGGAGAAGGGTAGGTGGAGGCGCGCTGGGTTCACCTCCTCCGGCAGTTGCTACGAGTTCTGTGTGCACTATGGACGTTCCTGGTTTGTCTCGTGATCGAGAGGCGGAGCTCTGAGCGAGATTGCTGTGGCAGCGGCGCAAGCGGCGGCAGGTCAAGCGCGAGTGGACCGACCCCGAAATGGTCGCCAAGCGCCGGTCATGAGCTAAACAAGTCCGAGAAATGTGCTGGCTTGCCCGGCAGACTCCACAAGATGAAGAACAAGAAGAGCAAAATGAATAGTGGGAATAGTACATTACCAAATTGCTTGAAATACTAAACACTGCGCATTTCCTTCCAATGCCTTACCATCTTTCCTAATTGCACATTGCACTTTATAAGAATAAAGAAAAACGGTCGTAAGACATTAAAAAAAATATAAGCCTTGAATAAACCGCTACACTTACACACGATCAGAAGCAGCAATTGTAGTGAGAGGCAAGGCACCAGTGCAACCAGTACACAAGCTCTCCCAAGTAACAAAAGGCCTAGTAAATAAACGACAAAGAATCAAAGTGTCCAACTCAAGAGATAAGACAGAATTCGCAGAACTGTCAAAACTGATCAACAAGGTGAAAATAGGTGAAGTTCGAAACTACAACGGGAGAAAGTCTGAAGAAGCCGTTAAAAATGGACGCAGCCTGAAATTGGTGAGAAGGAAACTTGGCGCAGGACAAACCAAGATGTATGCACTGAAAGATAAGCAGGGTAATATCATCAGAAATCTCGAGGGTATAGTAAAAGCAGCGGAGGAATTCTGTATTGACCTGTACAGTACCCAGATGAGTCAGGATACCTACATTGGAAACACTAACGAACAGTATGCACAAACTCCTCTTATATCTAGGGATGAGGTCAAGAAGGCATTGCAAGACATGATCTGAGGAAGAGCGGCACGAGAAGATAGAATAATAGTCTATTTAATCACAGATGGAGGAGACATAATGCTTGGAAAACTGGAAGCTCTATATACGAAGTGTCTATCGACTGAAAAGGTCCCAGAAAACTGGAAGAATGTAAACATTATACTAATCAACAAAAAGGGAGACGGTAAAGACTTGGAAAATTGTAAGCTCATTAGGCGTACTCCCAGCATTATACAATATATTCACCAGGATAACCTCCAATAGAATAAGGACTACACTGGATTTTAGTCAACCAAGGGAACAAGCTGGCTTCTGGAAGGAATACAATACTATGGATCACATCCATGTCATTAATCAGGTAATCGAGAAATCTGCCGAGTACAATAAGCCTCTCTATGCGGCTTTCATAGATTACGAAAAGGCATTTGATTCAGTAGAGATACCAGCAGTCGTAGAGGTATTACGTAATCAAGGTGTACAGACCGCTTACGTAAATACCTTGGAAAATATCTACAGAGATTCCACAGCTACTTTAATTCTGTACAAGAGAAGTAGGAAGATATCTATAAAGAAAGGGGTCAGACAGGGAGAGAGAATCTCTCCAATGCTATTCACTGCGTGCTTGGAAGAAGTATTCAAGCTACTAAACTGGGAAGGCTTAGGAGCAAGGATTGATGGCGAATATCTCGGCAACCCTCGGTTTCCCGATGACATTGTTCTATTAAACAACACTGGAGACGAGTCACAACAAATGATTGAGATCCTTAACAGAGAGAGTGTAAGAGTGGGGTTGAATATTAATATGCAGAAGACAAAATATTGGCAAGGGAACAACATTTCGGGATCGCCAGTCATCCTCTAGAGTCTGTGAAGGAGTACGTTTACCTAGGTCAACTAATCACAGGGAACCCTGACCATGAGAGGGAAATTAATATAAGAATAAAAATCGCTCAATTGGATCATATATTGCAGACATTGTCAGCTCCTGACTGGAAGCTTGCCATTATCATTGAAGAGCAAGGTGTACAATTAGTGCATTTTACCCGTGCTGACGTATAGGGTAGAGACTTGGCGATTGACAAAGAAGCTTGAGGGTAAGTTAAGGACCGCACAATGAGCGATGGAACGAAGAATGCTAAGTATAGCGTTAAGAGACAGAAAGAGAGCGGTTTGGATCAGAGCAAACAGGTATAGCCGATATTCTAATTGACATTAAGAGAAAAAAATGGAGCTGGGCAGGTCATGTAGTGCGCAGGGTAGGTAACCGTTGGGCAATTGTGGTTACAGAATGAGTACCAAGAGAAGGGAAACGCAGTCGAGGACGGCAGAAGACTATAAATGGAGCGATGAAATTAGGGAATTCGCGGGCGCTAGTTGGAATCTGTTGGCGCAGGACAGGGGTGAATGAAGATCGCAGTGACAGGCCTGCGTCCTGCAGTGGACATAAAATAGTATGATAATGATGATAATTATTATTATTACAATGACAATATGGGGAAGGAACAATCTCGTAATATTGTACAGTACGTCGCGCACCTATGTCGGAACATACGCTGGCCCAAAAGATAGCAAATGCGAGAAGAAAACTGAAGCAGCTCGGTTGGCCAACCACCATGTGTAAGCGGTGCTGCTATCAAATACAAGTGCCTACAAGAGTTTCGCTATTCAAGCCTCACTCGGTTTCGCGATTACTCTTGCAGTCGCGGTTACGCAAAGAAATCGCAAACGGCAGACGAAGCTTAAGCAACACGGTTAATCGCCGAAGGTGCGTTTTAACCGTCAACGGAGACAAACCTTCCCGATTCCTAAAAATAGAACACGCGAACGAGCAATAGTCGAATAAGTGTAGCGTAAACGTTTCCATCATTGCAGAGAGCGGACACCTAAGCAGGACCTCACCATCATACTAGCACGCATCCGACATATAAATAAGGAGCAGTTTAACAAGTCTCTGCCCAAAAGTTTCGTTATTTTAATAAACACACATGCACAGCATTGTTTGCAACGAGCAACACATCGGCCTAAACAAATAAAATAGAAACGCGTGGGAAAATTCAGCAGCGAGGCCAATCAACCATCACGCCATCGCGATACAAATGCGCACTAAAATTCAGTTATGCCACCCTTACGCTATTTTACGATGGCTATCGCAAGTGCGGTTACGCAAACAAAACGTTAACGACAGCCGACGCTACAGTAGGAGTACAGTGACGGCAGGTGCCATCGCAAATCTCTAAGCTCGCTCGTCACAGCGGACTTAGTAATGTCGAAATGACCTTCACGCAGCAGACGTAGAAGTTGCTGCCCGCAGGGCTATGGAACTGCCGCACCAGTTCCATGTATACCTGAGCAAGCCATCACTGAGGGTGATATGATGTTTGTGTTCAAAAAAGTTTTTTGTCAGGAGACAGGTTGCGTTTAGAAAGCCATTCTCTTTGCACAGCATGTGAAGCTGTTGCAGGCCGACTCTGTCTTCCGAGATTCTCGAGGTAGTTGCCGAGGATATGTTTTGATCGGGGCAAAAAATTTTAGAGCGCAGCTCTTTGGCGTCCGTTCCTGGGTTTCGCGTCGTCGTCGGCCTCGTAACCAGCTCGCCGACGAATCTGCTCCGCCGCCGCGCATGCGCGCTGTCGGCTCTCCGGGCGAGGGAGGATGATGGAAGGGAGGAGGAGAGACTGTGGAGGAGGGCTGGCTACACAAATGGCTCTTTGGCGTCCGTTCCTGGGTTTCGCGTCGGCGTTGTCGTCAGCCTCGTAACCAGCTCCACCCCCCTTTCATCCCCCCAGCGCTAGCAGCGACCGACTGATACCGCTTTCGTGAGTCCGCTACCGCACTCACGAAAGACGTCGTGCACTTCCTGCAACTCGCATTAACCGTCCATCGATCCACACCGATGTTAGTAGTGGGGGACTTTAATGTTGACATAAAGACAAACAGCAATTTCCTAACACTTATGCGGGAGAACATCCCGTTCCTCTCGCTCGTAACGCGTCCCACGGCTGTGACAACCTCGCGAGGCACTTGTATAGATCTCGTCTTTGAGAATCAAGCATTGGTGTACCAAGTCGAACATATATCAGTCTATTTCTCCGACCACAAAGCTTCCTTCATGACTGTCAAGAACTGTTAGTGGAGTCTTTGTTAAAGGAATACGTGTGAAAAATTAAAAAAAATTCTGTGATAGCGCATACATGTGTTGCTCGATTTCTTTGCCTCAATCTATCGAAAAGGTGAAACAGCTTATTTGCTGCGCTCAAATTTCTCATTAGGAAGTAACGTTATCGTCGGTAATTTTTTTCATTAAACGAACAAAAACATCGACTTACTCTATGTCATAATGGCCTGTCCCTTGTAGCAGGGATCTTGAGAGCAAGTCTCAGCTGCTTGGAGTTCGCTGCTAGGGTCATACGAAATCGTACCTCATCACCTTCACCTTCAGCCTGTGCTGAGACTGTGCTGAACAGATAGCTCGGGGATGTGGTTCGCGTCCACACAAGCGACATAGCGTTTTTGACACCAGGCTTGCTGGATGGGAGATGCTGCTGTTCTCTGTGCGGCTGGCCGTGCTGAGTGCGTGTGGTGCTTTTAAAGTTTCCTTGTACTACGTAGCTTTCTGACATGATTTAGGTGACGGTGCGCTCCTCTTGGTAGAGTGCACATGTGCGCACCGTGCGGTTTGCATGTGGGGGGATGTGGAATAATGAGAGACTCTCAAGGTAGACACAGACATTCATATGTGCGAGAAGAGAGAATCACTTAATTGCTATGACAGCGCATCAAACTTATCAACGAAGTAACAAAGTGGAACACGTGACAGTAAACAAAAAGCAACGCAAGAGGGGATCGATTGAATAAACTGTATTGGGACGACGAGGCTCGTGTTGGCCCAGGTGGGCAGGTGGGTGGCGTCCTTATTCTAGGAAGGCGTGACTCTCTGCCGACGACCTCGTTCTGCCAGCAAAAATAAGCCATTAGTCAGGGTCCTGGCGCGTACGTCAGCCGACCCTCCCACTGGTCTCCTGATGGTTACTGTACTTGTTGCGTCTTCCGGTCATTCGTGCACCCCTATACCATGTAGAACAATGAGATAAAGGAGAAGGAAAATAAATTGTCTGCGGTCCAGAAAACAATTGAAAAAAAATTCCCCGACGATTAAGGTACTCCGTTATGCGCAATATGAGGGCAGTGCTACACGTGTTTTCATTTCGCGATATATTGGCCGGCGCGGACAACCCGTCTCCTGCGGGACGTTGCTAACGGAGCGAATTATGGCGCGACTGCCTTGGTAATCCGTAGATTATCAGTGCCGGCGCGCGGATAACGCGTTGCAACAGCAACTACCGCAGACAGACCTCCCAGTCGACGCGCCCTACTCTGTTGGTACAATCGTCGCCGCACTGGGCTTTTCTTCTCACGCTTTCGCCCTATCCTCCTCCTCCGCTTTCCCACTCATGGTTCCGCTGCGCGATCCTCCTCTCTTTCCAACCTCGTGTCTTTCATCCTCCGCTGCTGCCCGCGTTCGTTCTTCCGTCCTTCGCTGTGCTCGTTCGCTCGGTTGCGCCAATGGGCGCCTAAGAGGTGCGCTCTAAAACATGGCCTCGCACGACCACCGACAAACGTGTTAATCGCACAACATGCGGGGTGGCCGGGACCGGCCTAACTTTTACTACCGTTTACTAACCTGACGCTAAAACTGCTTGAAAATTGACGCTGCAACATATGATACTAACGCGCATGGTGTTCTGTCGTCAGAGGCCTGACAGCCAAACACCGTAGTTATTAAAATTGTACTTTGCGGCGGGTTTTTCTCATCCTTTTTTTTATTTTAGCGGCTTGGCTACAATGTCAGCTGCGGCACCCTACATATTGTGGGATGAAGCACACGCGAAAGAAACAAAATTTAACCTTTGAGAACTGCGGGCTGAAAACAAAGCTCTTTACGGACACTAACGTTGCTAAGCGGCTGCAGCGGCCGGTGATGATGCGGCTGAGTCGATTCCGGGCTACTTTCGATGGTACCGGTAGTCGACATTAGGCCGCACGAAACGGATTGCCGCACTACGGAGGTACACGAGCCGCTCTCGACTCCTACTCGAGCCCATGGCGCAACACTTCTTCCGCTTGCCGTCTATTGAAGGTTGCCCGGTGTGTGACGTCGTCGGAGACGTTATTCCCGAAGTATAGGGGACTGCGGCACTAGTGCGGTACGCAGTTCGCTGCGCCCACCGAGGCAAATCCGCGACGGTGCTTCCGCCCGCACCGAGCGCTGACCAACCGTCGACTTCCCGCAAAGCCGCAAAATTATGCTGTCTTCGTCTTTGTTTATCGCAGCCTCTCATTGCAGCCCCTAGGCGCAAGAACAGCCAAAGCCTCTAGAGTCAGGATTGCAGGCAGGAGGCGGCATGAAAAAACAAAGGGCGAAGCAGCCACGCACAGAAGGCGACGGAATGCTCCTAGCAGTGTTCGTCAGACGCGCTTTTCGACGAAACCTGAATGCGTCTACGGAAAACCGTATCTGACCTCAACCACTACGTCCGAAAATATACTCACGCTATAGTGAGAGAATGGTTAATAAATACTGCAGAGGTTAACGCAGCGAGACGGTCGGCATGCTACTGCAGGTTTATGATAGAATAAGGGTTGAAGAAGAATAAAACACACAATTGTTCAAAGCCAAACACGTTAACGTAGGCCCAAGTTAGTACCATAAAGTGAGCGCAGTGGAAAGTGGATCGAGCTATATAGCCACAGCAGTAAACAAAATGATTTATGTCTCTGTCCCCTTGGCACCATCAGTGCGCGTTCAGTTTGACAACACCGAAAAAGAAACGAGACAAAAAAGTTCAGTGTTTGACGGAAGCCCGTCTAAAGCTACTGATAGCCTTAGGAATATTGGTAATGATTTATTTCACTGAAAACCGCAACATATTATAGTTTTGTTCACTACTGTATATTGGTTTCAAGAGAAACGATATGTAGCGGAGATAACATCAAGCGACGGCAACTTTTCCGATGCTGAAACGCTATCCAAAACAGCACACACGCATTCCTCCTCGCCCACCCTTCCCTATAAGTGAAAAACAAGCTGCATTATCTGCAGTACTCCGGCAGCCGCAGCGCAGTCCTTGAGTGGCCGCTCTTTCTGCGCTAACGAGAGCGGCTGATAAGAAAGTTCACACTCCCCACCCCCGTCGGGAATATGATAACCAGAAGCCTTTTCAAGGCGTGTGTGCCGCGATAAGCCTTATACGTGTATACGCTTGCGTCGTCGGACACAGCGTTCTTCGTGCGATGGCTTCCATCATGGAAAGCTGTCGCGAGCTGCTAGTGGAGTTGGGCGTATACTTGTGGTGTGTCGTGGTCAGGCTGGTGTTTGCCTTGTGGTTCTCCTGGGAAAAGCCTGTACCACTGCCATCTGCCACCGACAAGCTTCTGCTCCGTTCTGCTACATCACTTGCGGCAGACATCAGAAATGGCAAGGTGGAGTAACTTTTTCAACGCGGCCTGCCTACCAAAACAGCCTTCGCAAAGAAATGTTTCAGTGCGCTGTTCTTTTATCGGGACGCGCTAAAAACACAGCGTAATATAGTAATGACGCCAACATAAGAGTTTTAAAAAAGGTTGCTGAGCAGAATATAACACGCGGCTGATACGCGGACTACCACAACGCGGTGACGACATTTCAACGTGCTTAAAGCTGTGATACATTGCTGCTCGCCTTACATTTTGTTCCTGTCTAATTGTTTGGTGTCTGCAGGCGTGTGACCTTAAATACAGGGTGTTTCAGTGAACACTTTCGAAATTTTTTTAATATGCCTGTAGGGGATAGTACGATTCTAGTCCATGCGCTCGTCTACACGAAGGGACGGACATTAATTGCAAAGTGAAATGCGCAATGAAGCAATAAAAACACTTCACTAATTAAGCTTCCAGTTGAGTACTTTATGGCACATATTATAATTTGCGAGCTCTGTCGGTGAGACTGCAGGGCATATCAAATTGAAAAGAATAGTGTGGATGACACCATTTACGAGATATGCGTCATCGAACTTATAAAAATGCGCTGTCGTTCCACTTAACAAAACGTCCCTTTATGCATTGAAGCAAAAAATTAACTGGAACGCCAATGCATTTCTCCGCAAAGTTCCAGAATTAATATCTCAAAACTGGTGCCATCCTCGGAATTCTATCCGATTGAACCCGCCTTACAAACTGCGCGGTTAGAATTTGCAAATTTCGATATGTGTGCCATAAGGTAATTAGTTCGAAACTTGGTTATTCTTGGTTAATTTCTGGATTACGCATTTCAGTTAGTTGTGCAAGTGATGTCCACCTCTTCAAGTAGACCCGATCATGGACTACAATTGTGCTATCCGCCACAGGAAGTTAAAAAAAAAAGGAAGTGAAAGTATTCGCTGAAACACCTGGTACATATACAGGGTGTCCCAGTTAACTTCAGCCAGAGTTTAGAATGTGCAAATGCCACGTAGCTGGACAGAACATATGTAATGTTGTTTGCCGTCGCTTGGAAATACCAAAATGCTTATTTAATTCTGCCTAATTTGATATTTAGCCTTAATTATTTCACCAGCTTCTCAAATATTTTAAGTAGATGAAAAGTGTCAATGAGAACATTGTAGAGCGACATGAAAAACTCCCGATGCAGCTTTCTGTTGCTCAATACGTGCTGCAACGGGAGTTTTTCATGTCGCTCTACAAATTTCCCTTTGACACTTTTCATCTAATTATAATATTGGAGAAGTTGGTGAAATAATTAATACTGATTATCGAATTGGGCGGAATGAGAAACATAGTTTGAGTATCTTCAAGCGACGGCAAACATTGCTTTTGTTCGGTACAGCTACGTAGCATTTGAATATTTTGCACCCTGGCTAAACTTAGCTGGGAGACCCTGTATATTGTGCAGCTGACGGCGGTCTGGTACGGACCACCGTCGATCGCACTTCGCTCCTCAAAGAGGCAGGATACGTGTCGAATCAGCTCCAGAACGACTCTTTGCTATGTGGTGAACTCGGTTTGACTCGCGAATCCGGGACCTTAAAGAGATGCGAGGTAATCCCAACGCATGTATTCTGCATTTACCACCAAATCGCCACAGAATGCTCTTAAAATAAAAATAAACAGAGGACTTGTCATCGCTTGCTAGCGAGTGCTGCCCTTTTCCCTCGTTTGCGTGTGTTCGTAAAATGGCATTAGCTCTGCACATGCTGGATTTTTCGCTCCGCAGTTCGAGATCATTCCAGCGTACTGTGGGCGTGATTTAGCCGCGGCACAAAAGGTAGGTCACCACCCTCGCTATAGATTGTGCGAGCGTCCGATCGAAGCGTAAATTATCGGTGCGGTTGTGTTATTATCAGGTTACGATAATACCTTTTTTTGGGAAGGTTGGCACGAGATAAGCGAAGGTCACCACCTTCGCTATAGATTGTGCGAGCGTTCGATCGAAGCGTAAATTATCGGTGCGGTTGTGTTATTATCAGGTTACGATAATACCTTTTTTTGGGGAGGTTGGCACGAGATTAGCGAAGGTCACCACCTTCGCCATAGATTGTGCGAGCGTCCGATCGAAGCGTAAGTTATCGGTGCGATTGTGTTATTATCAGGTTATGATAATACCTTTTCTTGGGAAGGTTGGCACGAGGTTAGCGAAGGTCACTGAGATTAGGCTTTTATCGGCTGCAGGTATTTCTGTCTAACATTTAGAATTATAGCATTTCGTAGGCTCGCACAGCAACTGTAAGCGATCATTCACGTCTGTGTAATGGATGCCTTGAGTTGTGTCATTGACAGGGTTATCTTGCAGGTATCGAAAGGTGCAAATAAGAGCGGAACAGCTTGAATGCCGATGTCGACTAGCAGAACCTCTGTGTGCCCGGTATTCTATTATTATTAAACAGTCATAACGCGCTGCGCGTCAAAGCAAAAAAAAAAATGAAGCGACAGCGTCTCGAGAAAAAGCGAGCAATGTATCAACAATACAACCTCTCACAATTTCAATAAATCATTCAATCATTTAATGTGCCCAGGAGCAACGCATAGGTCTGAGTGCGTTAAATAGGAAAACCAAAGCAATATTACCGGCAAATAGGAGTAAAAATACACAACGTATAAAAGGAACAGTTATGAAAAGAAGATGTACGAACAACAAAGCGCAAAGTAAATATAAAAGAAAAAGAATGAGAAAGGCAGTTGAAGGATGTGGGAAAATACAAAACAGCAACGCAAAGCTTGGAGAACAACAATGACAGTGAGTTGTGAAAAACAGCATTAAAATAAGCGTTATAAAGACTCAGTACTGCGTGCACGGTTAAGTGTTGGTGCTGACCGGCAGCAGCATAAAGAAGGCCGGCGTTTTCTTGTGATCGTGCCCGTATTACGAAACATATGATACAACTCGCGAGTTCGCTACAGTTGCGCATGCCGTGAAGTATACTCTCTGCAGTGAAGTAACCTTAATGACAATGATCCAGCAGCGTTCGAGCAAGGTCCAATGTCCGTACAATTCAAGCAGCGATGATACGTGCTTAGAAACGTTTTAAGCGCAAGCTTACATGCCCCGTCGGTGAAATCGATGAGATTATGTGTCACCGCGAGGGAAGCGAGCGCCGGAGGAAAAAGGGGCCTGGAGGTGGAGAACAGAATTGCGCGCTGAGCACACTACGTTTTATTCGGAAACCTTACAGCGCACGGCCAGGGTTGCCAGATGGTCCCACCAAATAATAGCCGAATGATCTCAAAAGGTAGTCTTAATGTAGCCAAACGCAAATTTTTTCGTGAGCAAAGAGTAGCCAAAAATATAGCCAGAACGTTTTATGATGTTCTGCAGGTGGCTTACACCTGGTGTAGATGGTGTCCGAATCTTGCAGCGTATTTTCCCAGCTCTAAAGGTACTTCCACCGCATGCAACTAGAACAACTCTGGCCTCAAAATCTGCGTAAGGAGCTCTAGTAAGAGCTGCCGCTCAGACGCGTGTTGAGACACCACTTATTGTTACATTTAACTGAAGAATTTCTCAGGTTTAATCATGACATTATCGATATTTACTGAGCAACGCTGTGAGCTAACTTTAGGTCAGGCCTCGCTTTACTCAAGGCATTTTTCTATAAGACTCGGGCAATATCATTCCAGTCGCAACCTCGAGAGTCAGATTTGGGTGGTGACGATCGAGTGCCCAAGAAGCTGTCCAAACTCAAGGTATTAAAATAAGAATGCCTTTCCTATACGCCTAATTTATAAAATAAATAAGTTAGTTCTTTCCCTGTCTCTCTCGCCTCTCTCGACTTACTCGAAAGCAGCTCGACGCTGAGTGAGGAAAGGCTGCTGCTTGGAGGCACACTGGACTCTGGAGAAAACTTGAAACCTTCTCACGTTTTCCTCGTGCGAGGAAGCGGCAGTTGTGACTGCAATTTTCCTTTGAGTCGGAAAAACCAGAACAGCTTGCTGGCCCATAACAGAGTAGGTGAATTAAAGTTTGTGGTTTCAATTGCCACCTGGATTACGGCGCTGACAATAATCCAGGTGGTACGAGTAGAGTATAACTGCGCAACATTGTAACAGAGATTCGCAGTCAAGGCTACGGCAATATGAAAACGTGTGCGTGAGAAGCTGTGATTAAAGGCATGAATGCGTTACCAATTTTCTGGGGAGGGCTGGATACCTTACAGTTTGTGCGATTTGAAATTTTTTTCCATCACAGCTCGACAATACGCGTGAGCAAAGTAGAATTTAATGAATAGTAAGACGAACGAAGAGGAACTACAACGGTCAGAAAGTAAGTGCATAGAAAAATTAAGCAATAATCGCAATTGCTCGTACGCGCATAGTCTAAAGAGAAAAACATTGTCGCAGCAATATGTTATGAAAATCGACGAGTTATGATCCTGACGTTGGCAAGGCAATCACTCGGAGACCTTTGGTGACCAATTGTCTTGCCATCTTCACTGTGGACGAACATTCTTTTCATATATTTACAGAGCTTATCATTTTAATCATAATATTAAACGTTCACAAAGCATCATAAAACAATAGCAACGTTCAATTAATGCAGAGCCGCTTGACTAAAACACAGAGCGAAAATAAAGACATTGCGTAGAGTCCAAGTTGGCATTTCTCCTATACTGGGGATATACACAAACGGTTTAAATATGCAATCTAGCCCCATTTGAGTTTACGCCGACTGCCACTCGGACCCTATAGAATTGCATAGTTGAAACGCGACAAAAACTGTTCATCTGGCTGAAAATCTTTGCAGCAGTTCCCACTCTTTGTCGGTACCAAACTTAACGCAGTGTCTCATTCGACATGCGGTTTCTCAGACAATTCCTTGTGAACGAAACCTGGCTGAACAACGCGCTTTCAACGGCTGCTTTCGAAGCGGGCAGCGCAAGTAGGGGCAAAGCAAGCTCAGACAGCAGAGGGAACATGAAATTTCCGGCAGCGTTTTTTGCATTCCTCATGGTAGCCCATAACACGGTGATGCTTGGTGATACTAGAGCAGAATATCTCGCTGAAATCGACAGTCGAGAGTACTGCGCTTCGCTGATAATGTACAGTGCGCGTCACTCTTGTGTAGAGCGCAGAACGGCGGCCGCCGGGGTGCGCCGCTGCCAGCCAGTGACGCCCGACTGTAGTAGCTGGGCCCGAGATTATATGCGACGCCGCTGCGTGCCCACACACTTCTTATCTCGCGCCCAGCAGCTACCGTTAGACGTCGCTGGCTGGCTCTGGAGCGCCCCGGTGGCCGCCGTTCCCGCACTATTAAGCAAAAATTACACCCTTTGGGGTGTATATTTGCCACACAGTTACACCCTAAAAAGTTTAACCCTTTGAGTCGTATCTTGCCACACAACAATCTAAGAACAGTTTACACCCTTTGGCGTGCCCCTTCTGCCACACAACGATAATCGTCATCTGCCTTGATGCGCATCCCTTCTTTAACGCTGCGAGCCCGGAACTTTCCAGTAACGAACGGCACGCGCGTTATCAGCATACAACAGTTTACACCCTATGGAGTGCCCCTTCTGATAATGCGACAGGAAAGTAATGTGACAGGAAAGTAGCGAGCGCAGCGTTTTCAAGAAAGGAAACGCAAGCAAGACAGATGACGATAATCGTTGTGGGACAAATATGCACCCCAAAGGGTGCAACTGTTTTTCGAGTGTATACTTGAGCTGTTGTATAAGTACACATAATAATTTGCCATATAGCTGCCGGCAGGGAACACGTACTCGAAAGCTGTCAGCCCCACTCTTATTGAATTACGCGTGAACCGTCAGCAGATGGTGCCGAACACAAATCAAAAAGAAGAGAGCTTACACTCTTAAAACAGTTGCACCCTTTGGGGTGTAAATTTGTCCCACAACAATAATCGTCATCTGTCTTGCCCGCGTTTCCTTTCTTTAACGCTGCGAGCCCGGTACTTCCCAGTCACGAACGGCATGCGCGTTATCAGTGTGACGCAGCATTCTCGACAGGAAAGTAGCGAGCGCCGAGTTTTCAAGAAAGGAAACGCAAGCAAGGCAGATGACGATTATTGTTGTGGGACAAATATACACCCCAAAGGGTGCAAACTGTTTTTAGAGTGTAGCTATGGAATGACATATAAACATGGCAACCATGACTAAATGCCATCCTCTCAGCGCCGACATTGCCTAAAAACACATCCTTAGAGATTTCCTGCATAATTTTGTAGCAGCAATGAGCTTTGGCTTTCATCAATGGGCGTTGCCGAATTTTGCCAGTGTTTGCGTGGTCCTCGGGACTCGGAAGACCTTAAGACAAAAATAGCCCAAATATAGGCGTGTAGCCAACTCTGAATATTCGCATCATCCCGTGTAAAAAGTAGCCCAATTTGGCTACTAATCGCCCAATCTGGCAAGCCTGCTTACGGGAAAGCAACGCCAGATGGTGTTTAGCGATGCGGGGAAGGAGAAAGTAGGTGGAGCGGGGCGGAGGAGGAAGGTAGCGGAGGCGCGCTGGGTTCAGCTCTTCCGGCAATTGCTACGGGTTCTTTGTGCGCTATGGACGTTCCGGCTTTGTGTCGTGATCGAGAGGCGGAGCTCCGACCGAGACTGCCGGAGCAGCGGGGAAGCGGCGGCAGGTCGAGCGCGAGTGGACCGACACCGAAGTGGTCGCAAAGCACCGGGCACGAGCTAAACAAATCCATCCCAAAAGTGGGAGCTTGCCCGGCAGACTCCTCAAGATGAAGAACAAGAACGAGAAAATAAATAGTGGGAATAGTACATTATCAAATGTCTTGAAATATTAAAGACTGTGCATTTCCTTGAAGTGACTTTCCATCTTTCCTAATTTCGCATTGCACTTTAAAAGAATAAAAACGGACATAAGACATACAAAATACGAAATAAGCCTTGAATAAACCGCCACACTTACACAAGATCAAAACATTTTTTTAAATGTTCTACGCACATTGCACAAAAACGGGAACAGCAACCGTACGCTTGCGCGCAACCCGTGTTCACGAAGTGAAGCGTCACTGTAACTTTTGTGCACCCGATCTATACTGTGACTAATGGGTCTGGAAATGGCATTCCGGACGACCGATGTGTATTTGAGTTGACGAAAGCAGATTGTTGTGCACTACTTGCGGAGAGTAGGTGTCGGAGAATTGAATTTCCTTGATAGTCTGGATCGCACACCCCGCATTGTAACACGTTTAATGTGAATAGAAAATGTAAGGTCATATCAAGGCGTGCACCAAGATCGTTGATTTCACCGACCTCACACAATGGTACAGAATCTATAGAATAACCACAAGTGATGCTCGTTTGCTTTGCAAGTGACAATTGAGACGTTTGTCTTCGCTTCATTCAAAGCGAGGTTATTATCTTTCTAAAATTTAGGAAGAAAAAGAAACAGGTCACACTGCAGAATGCGACAGTCTTCAACATTATGAATTTCCTTAGAAATATTGATGTCATCGGCATATAGAAGGAAATAGTTATTTTGAATAGGTGGAAGAGACATCATTAATAAAGATTAAAAAGAAGTGTCATCCTAATACAGATTGTTGAGGGACGCCGCTAGCTGCCATGTAAAGGGAAGACGTTTGGCCATGGGCGTTAACGCAACTTGACATATCATATCAAGACGATGACTGTGCGGGAGATTGAGCAGTGACGACTCAACACCAAAGTGCGTAAGCTTGACTAGGAGCAGCGAATGGCTCATTACATCAAAAACTATGGTAAGGTCACAGTAAATGGTATCAACTTTCTCCCACCAAGTGATTCTATCAGGGCCCAGGATAGGGAGCGCTACAAGGGCCTAAGACCCATTCGCTGATGCATTTATAGATTTCGGCAGAAAGATAAGTGCATCATTAGGCGAATGAACATGTTTTTCTTATTATTATGCCGTTTCTTGCGCAGCCAAGTTAGAATTTTGTTTATTTCTTTTGCTGCCTTAGTCGAACTAAGCCTAAGAGGAGATCCCCATGCTTGCAGGTCAAAAGCGTCGACCTCGTCTCGGCCTACATCGAGCGCATCCGGGAGGTTCAGCCTGTCATCAACGCTGTCGTCGAGGAGAGGTTTGAGGAAGCGCTCGAGGACGCCAAGGCGGTCGACAGATTGGTGGCATCGGGGGCCTTGAGCGCAAGCCAAATGAGCAAGGAAAAGCCGTTGCTGGGGCTGCCGTTCACCGCCAAGAACAGCATTGCCATCAAAGGTTATTTTTTTTGTTGCTGGCATGCGATGCCGGCAATATTCGCTCTTAAAGAGACGTAACATCATTTATAACGTGAATTGAGTTAGTCCAGCCGGTGAAAAGCTCGTGCTTCGTGTTGATTGAAACAAACACCGGTTTCTTAATGAAACGACGATTTTTGCTTTTAATTTTTGACGAACAGTTGGAATCAATGACTTTGTCACGCGGCAAGAACATTACAACAAGTACGATGCCCTGTCTAGCTACTGCCCTTTATTGTACGCGGATCATGGGTGTATTTTGAAAATCTTTGAATACAATGCATAATATGGATTATAAGTGTCTTTTCATAATTACTATGCACAGCTTTATTTTTGACTGTTGCGAGTAGAAAAGTGGTGATACCTTCGCATGACGCCTTGAGGTGATGCTGTTTTTCAAAATCTGGGTCGTCGGTTTCTTTGCAGTCGTCCGGGGAAACATCGCGGTTTAATTGCGTAGCCAGGAATATTTTTCCCGAAGTACACGCACTTGGCCGCGGGTGGGATAGGTGGACGTAAAAAGTTGGGAATTGGGAGAGAGGCACGTAACTGCTGCGGGTACAAACACTTCCGTGAACGCATGAGCTTTTCGTTGTGCCATAAAAAAATAATGGGTTCATAAAAATCAGTTATTCCCTTAAAAATAACTTGAAAAGATCCTTTAGCTTGAAGAAAAATTGTGCATTAAACATCCTGGAGCACCATCAACGTTTCCGCCATTCGAGGCTCGTTAAGTTAGAAAAGAACAAATAAAAGGCAGCTGACCTCTGAAAGGCCACGCTAGCATCCATTCTAACACTTTCGAGAGTCCACGGGTCCCTTCTCCCTTCGTGATATGTTTTCAGGACATCCTATAAACCATCCGCAGCAAAACTCACGAGCATTGCGGGGCACTATCCCAAGAACATCCAGGCATTCGGAGGCTTCACAGTAAGAATACCCATGGGCGAGTTGATGAGTATTGACACTGGCCAGTATTGTTCAGCTTTTTCAGTTGTACAACACTTGCAAGGAGGCACACGATGTAAAGTTATGAAGGGCGAAGAAATGGACGATTTGAAACCGTTTATTGCTGCGTGTAATAGCTACTGGCAACTAAATAAGAACTTTGGTCAAGTTGGTCACCGCGTGTGAACAGAAGGATGTAACAAGTAAATCAGAAAGAGCAGTTGCTTTGAGTTTTCTTTATTATGCCATTTGTTTTACGCATTGGTCTTGACAGACAACGGCCGCCACTTCTCTTCAAGCGAGCAAATTTTAGTGGTAGGTCCATAGAGAAGTGGTCATGGCCGTCGTCGTTCGAATGCTGTGCTTGGGAAGTGCGAGGTCTCTGGTGCGAAGCAAATATATATAGCCACTCGGACGTCTTCTTAATTCTTTCATATTGTGTTGCTGCCTTTGAACTAAAGCGTGGCAAGCAAACGTGCGAACCAGTAAGATCGCCAAGTTTCGTAATTTATATTGTTGCTGTGCGGAGAAAAGAAACCAACTAGAAACTTGCCTTGCTTCTGATTTCGTTTTTGTGCACGAAACACCCGTTACACGACCGTTAAACAGTCGCCTGTGAATATAGTGGCAAATAAATCCTTCCACATGAGCTGCATTCTAAACTTCATAGTGGAAAAACCCCATCATGCCGTTACAGCATGTCCTATCCACGTTCAAAACATTTTAAAAAACGAGGACAGGTACCAGGATTAGTGCTCTGATATCGGTACGACGGAGCGTGTGCCTGGATAAAGACCTGCCACTGTCATAAGGACTGTTACGTGCGTTCTCATGTTCTGCATTTGCATCCGGCAAGCTCCCCTACCATGTCCCTTTTGCACTTTATAGCAATTGAGCGGCGAAGTATTTTGGAAGACAAATAAGAGCCTCATTCTCTTTAACAGCCATTGAATCCATTCCGTTCGCAATTTATAAGATTTCTTTGCATGGCGGCCTTGATTCTGGCATTGCACTGACTGCACGCCTCTGTGGGGCGATAGAAGCAGCACAGTGCACTATACGTGCTCACCATTGCCTGCTTCTGTGTTTACATTATGGTCATGCAAAGATGACTGGCTTTACAACTGTTCGCTGTCGCACAATTGCTCACTCCCGGGTTTTAACTGCGTAACCATGTTCGATTCGCAGGTTTACGACAGGACGCGGGCTCGACGTTCTGGCACGGGCGGCTCGCCGAGGAGGACGCCCCGAGCGTGGCGTTGCTCCGGGCAGCGGGCGCCATCCCGCTGGCGCTGACCAATGTGTGCGAGCTGTGCATGTGGGACGATGCGATGAACCTGGTGGACGGCTGCACGCGCAACCCGCACGACACTCGCCGAAGCCCCGGTGGAAGCAGCGGTGTGTACTTCGATTGTGTCTTCTACAGGCCTCTGCCGTTGTTTGTAATATACGCGGTTTCGTATTACGAATACGCGGTTTCGTCATGACAGCAGCCCCTTACTCTATCAGACCGTAGATGACCCATTAGACCATGTTGGAGAGAAAACGTAAAGACCATGAGCTGCCCTAATAATGTCAAACGGTCACTTTCGTGACGGCCCTCAGTTATTTAGCTACTAACGCTTCAACTTGGGGCACATACGCAGTCGGTGCAAACATATCTGGTCTCATCACTTTCATATGCCTGTATAACCTTACTCTATCACCATTCGGGGTTGCTGAGTACCTAAGGCGCTAGTGTACTCAGCTCAAAATTTGGGCTAATCCCCGGCTCCGGAGATTGTAGTTTGAATGGAGGCAAACTTCGAAGGCGCCCGTGTGCATCGTACCGCACGTTAGAGATCTCCAGTTGGGCAAAATTTTCCGTAGACCTCCACTACGGCGTCTGTGGGACGTAAGAACACTATTGGCTATAAAATTATCATTACTCGGCCCCATTTTTCCCAACAAATTTCTATTCTCGACGTCTAGTTAGGAAAAGCAAAATGCTTTTTTTTTCTTTCTACAGCCAACAACCCATCTAGCTAAGAATTATCTTCCGTAACAGTGAGAGCAGACAGAATGGTGGTGTTCTCAAGGTTGCCTGAACGCCTCTCTTTTTTTTTGTATAATAGACAACTTGACTAATTTCCTTCCAATTTCACTACACTGAAGTGTGGTTCATACCTAGTGATCCATGATCGGGTCAACAAAGTTTATTGAAGAGGGGCACATACCTTCTGGCCCATGCTCAGTGACCCGAATCCTCGTCACGGAAGTTCACTGAAACCTGGTACTCGCCTAGTTTCGCATACCCAATTAGGCAAGTTAAAATGAGCTAGGTTGGTTGAAGAGAAGCACATGCCCAGTGGTACCTATGCAGTGATTGAAATTCACATCGACGTTCGTTGAGTTCTGGCACTAGCCTGCTGTCACCTATGCAATGATGCAAGTTTGGCGGAGCCTGTTTTGTTGAAGAGGAGCACAGAAACCGCTACGGTATTTCTTTCTTACGCCGTCGCATTGAATAAATGCGTTGTTCACAAAAATAGTAAACTTTTACGTGCTCGGTGGATATAAGGGCGTCCCAACGGATTCTCCAAAGTAAATTGTGGTGGTCTTTGTACAGCCTAAACAAATCTCTCGAAAGGCCAATCTTGTGAAGTATTTGTGCTAATAAAACACGTGGAGGCACTGCAGATTCAAGTGGATGTCCGAATTCCCTCTTCCCCGCCTATAAAATTGTAAAGAAGGTTATCCTGCGATCACCCTCTTAGGGTTGCAGTATGTACAAAAAATAAAAAAAAAACTACCTTCACTTCTTCACTTCAATTTATTGCCTTAAAGACCCCAGTTATGGGGTATTACATAAGGGGTGAGTTTACAAATCAAGGTTACAGAGAGTGATCTACATGAGAAACAAATGTAGTCAAGTTACCCGCAAAAGTTGATGGACACGTGATAGCTGCAATGTCACGGGGAAGGCCATTCTAGTCCACTGCTGTGCGAAGAAAAAATGAGGCCGCAAAGCACAGAGGCGGGCGATTGTGTGCGCCAAACATCCGACTTCCGAGGGGACGTGCCTCTATCGTCGATGTACTGGACTGGTTACTCAGGATGATGGGCAACTGGAGCGGCATGAGCAAAGGGAAGCGGCGTGTATCCAGCTTCGCAGTACGATATCGGCTGCGCCGACTGGAGTGACACTGTAGGAGGAGTACGTACGAAGAGCGGCGGAGATTCCGCGTAGGCCGCACGGTGGTATTCACTATGTCTTGCCGTAGCATTATCAGGTGGCAAGTTATCACGGAGAGGCTGGTGCAGTTCGTCCTTGATGACGCTTGTAAGGGAACTTATCGTAGGGTGCGGTTTTCGTGAGACGCCGGCCTTTTGTAACTCTTCACACACTACAGAGCGGATGACCTCTTTCAGACAGTCACTGTTGCTTCCGATGGTCGTGAAAATGTCAGCAGCGGACATGCTGTTCACTTGCCACCGATGCAGGAGCATCTTTTCCATGGTCACAGCCTCGGACAAGAACTCCGCGACCGTCTTCAGAGGACTCCGCACGAGACCAGCAAAGAGCTGCTCCTTGACCCCGCGCATCAGATGGCGTAACTTCTTCTCCGTCATTCCTGCATCAGCTTGTCTGAAGAGGCGCGTCATGTCTTCGATGTACGTGGTCACAGTTTCGTTTGGCAACTGCACGCGGGCCTGAATTGCTCGTTCCGCTCGTTCCTGGCGATCAGCACTGGTGTAGGTCTAAAGAAGACGACGACAAAATTCGTGCCACGAGGTCATTTTCTCTTCACGGTTCCGAAACATGTATGCGCGCCGTCCTTCAGGTAGAAGTGTACCTGTCTCAGTTTTGCTGCGTCGTTCCAATGGTTCAAGGCGGCCACGCGTGTGCAGTCGGCCATCCATTCTTCGACGTCTACAAACACTGCGCCATGGAACGTCGTCGGAACCCGTGGGCTCTCAAGTGTATACCGGTTCAACATCGTGCCCTCCGTACCGGTTGGGGCGGGTAGAGTGGAAGCGCTGGTCACACCGGTTGAAGTGGTGGGCATAGCGTCGACGACTTCCGGGGATAGTTCCCTGATCCTGCGGCTGGCCCTATGCACGGGAGTGTCGACTGGCACTGGATTCGTCGAGCGGATCCTTGGAGGTGTTCGCAACATCCGTGAGGGCTACCCCGCACCTTCACCAGTTTGTCACGAACCTCCAGATTACTCTTGGGGTTTTAATAAACCGGAGAGCAGCGGGCTCTTGGAATGCACGTGCATGATAAGCTCGTACAAAGCTCAGTTTACTATTTCGGTCAAATAAACGCGACAGAGTTAGGGCTAAGTAAAACACTCTATTTTACTGCCGCTTTCAAGTGTCTTCTCTTGACGTCAAGCATGATTTCTGCTTGTATTCACAGTTCGACGCTTGCACCATCATCTACGACAGGGTGTAATTACGGTAAGGAAATCACATACTCATTGTTGCTCGGACAGGATGTTCTGCTTATTTCCTGTAAGCGTCTCATTTGTCCACGAAAGTACACGCCCTAGACGTGTATTTCTTTCATTATTTCATCTTTCATTATCATCTTTTTTCGCAAACCATAGGTGGAGAAGGAAGCCTCCTGGCAGCGGCTGGCTCCCTGATTGGCCTAGGAACAGACATCGGCGGAAGCGTGCGAACACCAGCCGCCTATTGCGGGGTCTTCGGCCACAAGCCAACAGCCGGTGATTACAATTCAATTGCCTTTTTTACTGCGTTAGCATTAGGTGCGTCAACGTGGAAAAATATTTGTCTCCAAAGCGTGGGAAGAAGGTCACGTGGTAGAGTTGGAGATGGCAGAGCTCAGAAGAGCGTATATGTATGTATGTATGTATGTATGTATGTATGTATGTATGTATGTATGTATGTATGTATGTATGTATGTATGTATGTATGTATGTATGTATGTATGTATGTATGTATGTATGTATGTATGTATGTATGTATGTATGTATGTATGTATGTATGTATGTATGTATGTATGTATGTATGTATGTATGTATGTATGTATGTATGTATGTATGTATGTATGTATGTATGTATGTATGTATGTATGTATGTATGTTGCTACTGAGGGCAGTCAGCTCTGGACCACCGTGAGTTGAACTTCGCTGCTTGAAGAGGCAGGAAGTCTGCCGAGTGAGCGCCTCGACAACACTTTGCAGCGAGGTGAATGCGGTTTAAATCACGGAGCCTGGACCCCGAAGAGGTGCAAAGTAGTGCCAACGCCTTTGTCTAGCACTTACCGCTAAATTCC
Organism: Dermacentor albipictus; assembly: GCF_038994185.2. Classification (NCBI taxonomy): domain Eukaryota; kingdom Metazoa; phylum Arthropoda; class Arachnida; order Ixodida; family Ixodidae; genus Dermacentor; species Dermacentor albipictus. The sequence goes on from NC_091823.1 coordinate 121,206,090, forward strand.
TGGTGACATTTTTCCCCCTCATTAAGTAACTTAATTCTCTTCTCTTCTTCCCACCGTGATTGTTAAGCGGTACGGAGTCGTGCTCATGGCATGTTAGTGTACAGACCTTGCCTGCAGCCTTTCGACGGAGCTTGTGACGCGAAAGCGTGCGTGATCACATTTGGCCGTACATTTGAAGCCCCGGGGAATCACAAATAAAGTGGGCATACCGAATATATCACCTCTATTAGCCATAAACTCGATTTACGTGGAACGCTATCAATACACAACTAATTTCGTGTGCCTCTCCTGTCATAACTATTTATGACCCCTCTGCTCAGAATAGAGGCATGAGCTAGCTCCATTCACCCTTTCCATGTTAAAGGATTCAGAAACTTTGCAATTGGAAAAAAAAATGGGTTTACATGGTGGCGATTATGGCACTACCGTTGTTGTGCTGACTTCTGACCTTTATACACTACCCTCAGGTGTGGTTCCCAACACTGGCCTGCTGCCAGATGTCGGGGAAAACCTGGTGCATTTCAACTGCGTGGGCCCCATGGCCAGGTTCGCGGAGGACTTGCCGCTGATGCTCAAGGTTCTGGCGGGAAGTCCAACCAACGGGTTTCGACTAAATGAACAGGTGTGTACGATTCTGTGGGGTGCTGTCATAAAGTGAGTCAACGAGCCGTCATTGTTGCGGACCTAATGAAGACAAGGGCGAGCGAATAAGAAAAAAAAGTACAGAGGGTCAAATGTGTCCCAAATTCGCGCAGTTTGTTCTGAGGAATAAAAAAAATATTTCATGTGGAGAGCGTATACTAGCAAACGTCACGGCTCTTCAAAGCGTCGAAAAAAAAAAGCCCTGACGGAGCGTATAGACGATAGAACGAAAACAGCTTTTTTCCCCCTTGTTTGCAATGATTATTGATCTTTGCAAGACTAGTGCGGAATGGAAATGAGAGAAGAATACAGCAGGCTATTTCAAAACATTGAAAAAGTGCCGATAACGCGCGAGGATTAGTGTGGAAGAAACAATAATTTCTGCTTGCAGTCATTGTTCTTTTCCTGAAGGGAACTACGTAAAGGTGCTAAAGCTGCGTATTGGAAAATAAAACCCCTATTTCATGAAAAACCCGCTGAATTAACTTTATCAAAGCTGTCGAATGAGTGGGAAATTAACGCGGCTTGCTTTATTTCTCCACGAATTGTAGGAAAGTTCAACTCCGCGGTATCAAGAAAAAAGATGTTTAGATGGGCGAGGCCTTGCCAAACCACTCACTCCACTGAAACACATACAAGACATGTTTGAAAAGCAACTGACCTTGCTAATGTTAGAAAAGAAGCGTCTCCTGGCGTTTTCGTCATCCCAATACCATTAAAAATAGTTTCCTCCTTCTTCGACGCGCACCCTGTCCCACGGTCTTTCCTATTCGCGAAATAGTTCTGGAATACCTCCTCGGAAGCGCTGTTAGGGCTGCCGTCGCATTGCGCTTGATGTTTCTTCAGGTATTATAGTATTTTCCTATCAAGTGCTTTATTGATTTTCGGGAACAGCCAGATCTTGCATGTAGATATGTGCGCACACTGAGAAGATTGACGAATCAACCGAATGCTGCGCTTGATAAAAAAATACTGAACCAAGCGAGCTTCATGGACGGCAGTGCCACTGCCCTCGTGCCGCTGCCTATTCCTCGAACGCCTCCGAGACACAAACTTTGGAGGCAACCGCTTAATTCCCAAATCGTATTCAAAATTGCATTCACAGAATTTTGTTTTGTGCACTAGGTGAACAATCTTTTTTCACATTTCCCCGAAGGTCTCGTATTTCCAAGGTTTCGCATTTTTTAAACAATTGCTTCATTATGGCTTGTTGATAACCTCACAAAAGCATAGTTCACTCTCCACAGATGTTTCACTTTTCCTGAGGCATTACTATCACACATTTATGGAGTCCGTAGCGTCATCTCCAAGCGCTGTTTCAATCTTCTGTAATGCTTCTGCTTGGCTATATCCAAACTTCTCACAGAATGTTATATGGTAGCTTTGTTCGACTCGTTCTGTCCTTTACGCTAACTTAAAGTCGCACCGAGTTGAGACGACGATACTCAATACAATTCATCATGCACAGCAGAAAACACAAGTGAAGGTCAAACTGCCTGTACGCTAAACACATCATGGGCTCTCCTCCCGCTTCGCAGTGTGACCAACTTGAACCCTCTAGCTTTCGTTAAAATAAATAAAATAAGATATTTTTCAGGCCGGCCCACTAGTTTCTGCATAGGCACGCAACATCACGTCAGCGAGGGCACATCTCTTATTAAGTGAAGCAACACCATCCGAAAAACAAAACTCGACACTATTTTCTTTGTTTAGGTAAATATGAAGACGCTGAAGCTGTATTACATGGACACGGAAGGAAGCTTTTACATCAGCCGTGTGACCACCGAGGTTCGTCAAGCAGTTACACGGGTAAGTATTTTCATAAATGCTTTAGAGGAAGCCCCCCCCCCCCTCTGTTGAACATCTAATTAGAAACAAAATGACCAGTGTTTTGTTTTGATAGGTGTATGGTGTACTATACCGAGCCATCGCCTACGCCGAAAGACCTTATACTCCTATTGTTCTGAGAAATACATTTTTCTACAGCTCCGCAGTAGATGGGCTTCCTAGCCGACAACTTCCTCCGCCGTCCACCGCCCCCCTCCCACACACATACACACACACACTCACTCTCCTTCTGCCTTTTACCTCGTATTCTCACTCCTTTTCTTGCTGCTACGAAATTCTTTGTCCCTTCATTTGTCCCATACGCATCACAAGAACACACGCATGGTGCATTCGTCTCGAATCGGCGGCTGACGCCCGATGGTCACGTAGCAAAAATCGCAGTGATGATATTAGAGCGTACGCAAGCTACGCTGGCCTATAGATAAGCTCTGGGGCAGAAGGTCCAGGGCAAGGCGCATACGATTGAAAGCCCTGTCGGTCTGCGGCTTCTTCTCTTCAGCGTCCCGGCATATAGCACACCGTGGCACAAGTCCACCGCCGTAAGAACGCCGTGCCGCTGCTCTGAAGCACACCGTGCGAGTTCGAGTAATAGAGCTTGAACCCGGAGATGCGTACAAGTTCAGCAACTCTGGCTGATGTATACACATATGGGGCAACCAATGGCTCACGACACAATAGAGGTCAACCAACATAACGAGGCATCAGCTTTCCACAGCGACCCACCTGTTCGAGAAGGGGGGGGGGGGGCAAAGGAGGACCTGGAATCCAGGGTCCATGCGGGCATTTCAGTGATAGCGATCATAAAGTGTTTTTTGGTTAGTTTGAGATACTAGAAGGCGATCATGGGCGATGCAGCTTGCGGCTTCGGCGAGGCCAGTGGCGTCATGATCATATAGGAGCAGGTAGAGAGTGTATCAGCATATAAGAAGCAAGGAGTCGAAGAGTCAAAACGAGTCGTGGCCATATGAGAAATAGAAAAATGAATAAACCTCAGTGTTGCGGCACGAAGGGTTATAAGCAAAGGTAAGAAAGAGCAATGCAGAATCCCAATGCACTTGTCTTCCAATACATAGGTACTGAGCATGTCGGTAATCGTACCGTAGACGCATTCGGCGAGTCCGTTTGTTTGGGAATGATAAGCCGTCGTTAACTGGTGATGTGGGGGGAAGGAATGGAGGAGAACGCCGACGACGTTTGCGACAAAGGCGCGGCCGTGATCTGTGATAACGTCGCAAAGAACATCGGCGACTTCGATGGTGCAGTTCGTGGGAGGAGCGACCACGTGACAGCGAAGCGAGTCGCATAATCAGTGATGACGGCAATCCAACGCTTGCCTAAGGTTGACGTCGGGAAAGGTCCGAGGAGGTGCAGCCCCGCGCGAAAAGACAAGGTTAGGAATGTCGGTACGCTGCAGTAATCCAGCTGGAAGCAACGAAAGTTTTAGTGGCGTCGGCAGCGCTAACAGGTTGCAACGTATCGTTGAACAGTACGGTTAAAGCCAGGGCGAAAGAAGTGTCGACAGACGCGGTGGTAAGTGCGAGCTTTGTCGACCTCGAGTATTCAGAAATCGTGAACTACCGCAGAGGGCGTCGCTTGCGATGTCCACCACCCCATCGAAATCTGAACACAGAAGATGCCGCTGCCTGGCGTAGGCTCCAGACAGGCACTTACACGAACTTACACATATTACATAGGATACACCCCACAGCCTACAGGGACGAATTCCCATGGTGCGGGGCCACACCAACCCTATACCATATTACGTGGGAGTGCGCACTAAACAACATAGAACGCCCCGACACGAACACCACGAGGGAGCAATGGGAGGCACTGCTGTCCAGCTCGGCCCTCGACGACCAGCTCAAGCTGATAAAGAGAGCCGAGAAGATAGCAAGAGCCAGCGGAGCCCTGGACTAAGGGGCCCGACTATTAGCTGTTTTTTAATTATTATTTTAATAAAGTTTATCTATCTATCTATCTATCTATCTATCTATCTATCTATCTATCTATCTGTCTGTCTGTCTGTCTGTCTGTCTGTCTGTCTGTCTGTCTGTCTGTCTGTCTGTCTGTCTGTCTGTCTGTCTGTCTGTCTGTCTGTCTGTCTGTCTGTCTGTCTGTCTGTCTGTCTGTCTGTCTGTCTGTCTGTCTGTCTGTCTGTCTGTCTGTCTGTCTGTCTGTCTGTCTGTCTGTCTGTCTGTCTGTCTGTCTGTCTGTCTGTCTGTCTGTCTGTCTGTCTGTCTGTCTGTCTGTCTGTCTGTCTGTCTGTCTGTCTGTCTGTCTGTCTGTCTGTCTGTCTGTCTGTCTGTCTGTCTGTCTGTCTGTCTGTCTGTCTGTCTGTCTGTCTGTCTGTCTGTCTGTCTGTCTGTCTGTCTGTCTGTCTGTCTGTCTGTCTGTCTGTCTGTCTGTCTGTCTGTCTGTCTGTCTGTCTGTCTGTCTGTCTGTCTGTCTGTCTGTCTGTCTGTCTGTCTGTCTGTCTGTCTGTCTGTCTGTCTGTCTGTCTGTCTGTCTGTCTGTCTGTCTGTCTGTCTGTCTGTCTGTCTGTCTGTCTGTCTGTCTGTCTGTCTGTCTGTCTGTCTGTCTGTCTGTCTGTCTGTCTGTCTGTCTGTCTGTCTGTCTGTCTGTCTGTCTGTCTGTCTGTCTGTCTGTCTGTCTGTCTGTCTGTCTGTCTGTCTGTCTGTCTGTCTGTCTGTCTGTCTGTCTGTCTGTCTGTCTGTCTGTCTGTCTGTCTGTCTGTCTGTCTGTCTGTCTGTCTGTCTGTCTGTCTGTCTGTCTGTCTGTCTGTCTGTCTGTCTGTCTGTCTGTCTGTCTGTCTGTCTGTCTGTCTGTCTGTCTGTCTGTCTGTCTGTCTGTCTGTCTGTCTGTCTGTCTGTCTGTCTGTCTGTCTGTCTGTCTGTCTGTCTGTCTGTCTGTCTGTCTGTCTGTCTGTCTGTCTGTCTGTCTGTCTGTCTGTCTGTCTGTCTGTCTGTCTGTCTGTCTGTCTGTCTGTCTGTCTGTCTGTCTGTCTGTCTGTCTGTCTGTCTGTCTGTCTGTCTGTCTGTCTGTCTGTCTGTCTGTCTGTCTGTCTGTCTGTCTGTCTGTCTGTCTGTCTGTCTGTCTGTCTGTCTGTCTGTCTGTCTGTCTGTCTGTCTGTCTGTCTGTGCGAGCTTTGCCCAAGTGGAAATACATTTCCTCAGGCTGTGGGGGCACTTCGTAGTGTATACGTGCTTGGGAACAACCACAAGAAGTACGGCGCGTCAGGGTGGAAGATAGGCCACTACAACACATCGCTTATTAAATATTAAGAGACCGGAGTGCGAGATCCGAGTGTGAAGTGGTGCAGCCATTGATGATGCATATTAAAAAAAGATCACGATGCTGTTCAATGGAGAAGTGGACAAAGTCCGTAGCGGACTATACGCCGGCATCGGTGCCGGCCGGCACCGTCGTCGATGGGATCAGACTGGCAGGTTGGATGACACGACATACAGCCGGAGTGTAATCTGCCTGATTTCTATAGCATAGAAAACGAGTAGTCTCGTAATCGTAACGCCCAGTGGCCGAGGTGTCCCGTGCGGTCTTCGATCGAAGACCTCCGGAATTGGCCCCGTTTTCATTACACCGTCTCCGGGATTGGCCCAGTTTAGTATCACACCGTCTCCGGGATCGGCCCACTTTACTTGAGAAAACGACCTGAGCAGATAAGCCTGTCCACGACAAGTAAGGCTAAGAATGACTGGTGTAAATAGAGGAACCGTGCATTTGAATGCGTATATTTATTTCAGTGAGGACCCTTTACGGACATTTATCCAGTGCACTACATTCAGTACCGGTCGAGGTCGTAACTGAAGAGGCTGTAATGATTTCTTGCCAGTGTACACGGAATCGGTTGTCGTTCAATCGTATGCGTCAGTGCATCATCGTGCCTTTGCCTTATTGTTGTCGTCACACACACGCACACACACCCACTCGCCTCAGACACGCAGTGCTTCGGCTTAAACGGTTATGCTAGCAACACTGCGGGGAACTAACAAACGATGCTGCGTAACTACCAACCTGCAAAGTGCTTCGCATATTCCTTCAGTCTGTGAGATTTGCCCAATTTTTTTATTTCGTATACAGAAACCTCTTGCCTCTCTCTTGCTGCCTCTCATCAATTTCGTTTCTGTACTGGTAGAAGTAGGAGAAACTACATTTTAAGACGCTTCTCGTTCCTGTAATCTGCACGCGCAGGTCACCCAGCACCTCAAGGCAGCGCACGGACTCGAAGCGCAGCGACTGCAGCTGCCCGAGATGCGATTCGCCATGTACATGTGGTACAAGGTCGCCGACGCGATGGACGACAAGCCACTGGCCGAGATGTTCAGACCCGGTGGCTTCAACACGCTAGTCGACACGCTAGTCGAACTGTTTCGCTACCTGGTGGGAGCTGGCCGGCACACCCTGGCGGCATTGGCCGCGTGCACCATCATGAAAGTTTGCCGCTTCCGTACCGACGCCTACATGGCCTCCCTTGACAGCGCCCGCGACAGGCTCGAGCAGACGCTCGGGGAGGATGGAGTGCTCGTCCTGCCGGCGGCCATGAGCGCCGCCCCGTTCCAGAATCAGGATTTGTTCTTCTTGGATTCGTCTTGCATGACGGCGCTCTTCAATTGGTTCAAGGTGCCCGCCACGGTGTGCCCCGTAATGCGGTCCGCGCAGGGATTGCCCCTGTGCGTGCAGGTGGTGGCGAAGAGGGGAAACGACAGGCTGTGCTTGGCTGTCGCCAGGGAAATCGAGAACCGCTTCGGTGGGTGGCTTGATCCTTCGACGAAAATGGAAGGTCGAGTCTAACGTCCGGGTAATTGTGACGCATTAACGTAGTTGGTCCTTGTTTTGACGCGGTTTCTTGTATTCACCATAATTGCGAGCAAGCTCTTTCAACGTGTGCGTAACTGCAAAGAAGAGTGCCTCAGGTTAATAGCTTGCAGAAAAGGTCTTTTGTAAATTTTATTGTTGTCATGTCAAGTAAGAAATTGCTCTGTACAAAGCATTTCTCATTTTCATACATGACGTTGCACGTCCGCGTTTCGGTCAATATTTCCCGTATTTCTAAAATCAGGAAATATTGCGAGAGAAATATCTCGTGATTTTTTTTTTCAATGGATGGATGAATGAAAAATGCGTTTCTTTATTCGTTATTACACGCAGGTTTTCCTTGCGTCAAACGCGGCGAAACAATGATTTTGCAGTTAAATTTTTTTGCAACTCGACGCCTGACAAATATGTTGGCACGAAGTTCTGGGAGCAATACTCTACTGTCCCGAGAATTGCGACCAGAAACGCACCACATCACGGTTAAAGACGTCGAAGTGACTGTCTCAATAGTGAATTATAGTGTATCATCAGCCCTACTATAGTATATAACTAAATTATAATTTTTTTCTGGAATCGTTCCGAAAATATCTATTTAGGACAATATGAGCCTGTGGTTATAACAACCAGCTTCTACAGGACCTGTCGCATCAGCAAATAAGTCCGTAGTGGACAGAAGGCCGAATATTGAATAACCTAGAAGACGCTCTTTAACTAGTTGTTTTAAGTGTAAAGAAAAGACTGCATCCGAAAGCGAAATCATGGAAGAAGAATATTGTCGCGTAGGAAAATTCGGAGAAGTCCACTGTTGGCAAACGATTTAATACTGTGGCAAAAAATAAACGTCGTTGACGCGATTGACTGAGTTAGCAAAATAGCAAGTGGAGAAGAAAATAGTTCAGCAAAGAAAGAAGCACACAAGTTGTTACAGGGAGGTTCCCATATCAAACGCCTCTTTCACTTTATTAACATTAGATCGGATTGTTTTCATAATCCAGCATCTTCGTCAGGATTGGCATAACCATTTTCCAGAAAACAAAAACAACTTATAATTACTATTATTTAGATATAGGTAGTACTGACCAATAACTTGCGCGGAAGCAAGATCTTAATGTTATGCTTCCATTGCGAACCATGTCCTCTCCCGCCCCCCCCCCCCCCCTCTCGTGGGTACGTGCCATAAGTTGACGGTGACAAGTCGTGTCAACACAAGAGTGACAGAGCAGGTAAGTCATCGTGAGCGATGAGCTTTCATCCAAACAATGTGCAGGGTGGTGCGCAGTTTTATGGCGAGAGTGCCTTGAAGAGACTGCTGTGAATACTCTAGTTGACATCATTTTGCAGTTGAAGAACTAGGCATGACCCAAAATAGCAGTGTAGCGCTGTTTCGGAGAGGCCTCGAGACGTTGAAGCTCCACATTCAGCAGTGATCGCTGGTGCTGCATATCACTTCTATGTGGCTAACTTTATACTGGTGAACATCGTAGGCTTGCTGACGCGATTGCTTCGTCGGAACACTTGGCGATTGAGTCCGCATCCGGGAGAGCATGTGGGGCCGATTTCGCGTCTATGAAGTGAGCAAGGAGTGAATCTGGTGGTTTAAGGGTTATTGCAGGGTTTGATGATGGACGCTGATTCGCATTATTTTAATTTGCATCTTATTTAACTCATGTCGCGGGTTTATGGTTCCGACGATCTGACAGCCTCGTCGCGAGCCGCCACTCGAGGAAATATTGGAGCAAAAGGAAAAGCTAAACTCAACTGGCGTTTTCTCCGGTCGCAACTCGTTCCACGAGCATACAGACCAGCTGACTACGAACCGAATCCTTTTCCTGGTCTCTGGATCATTATAAAGAAAGAAGGTTGAACTAAACAACAGCCATGCGCGTGACCGTTGAATAGATGGCGACAACTGAACGCATCTCGAGTTAATCGCGCGGGCACCGAATCGACGAGAAAACTGGCTTTCAGACCCCAGGAGATGCCGATGAATACCGTCATCCAAAAGGAGTGAAAAGGGCAGCAATGTGTTGACCACCGAATAGCTGTCACGTCTCAACATTAACTTGGCGGCGCCTTAGGAATGTCTGTGAGTATTGGTGGCGTGGGCGGGGGTGAGGGGGGGGGGGTATGCCGCTTAAATTCGTTGGAGGGGGGCCGCCTCCCTCCACTGGGTACGTGCATGGTTGCAGTATTCTTGCGGTTTTGCTGTATGCGGAGCATGGACTAGTAGGATAGGAACGCGAGGGATAGGCGCGCCGTGGTCTGCCAGGTCGATGGATAGAGAGTGAGATTTTGACCAGCGGTGCCGATGAGCAGGCTCGAGTATGAGCAGTTCGGATTCAGCCAGGGAGTAGGAAAAACCGCGTGGTTCGATCTACGATATCACTGTATCGATGGCTGCTTGTAGGGTTGCTTGAAATTCGCCATCACTTCCTCCTGCGGTCCACAGCTTGGTGTCATCCGCATAGACTGTGATGGAGTGGGGAATGGCGGAGAGACGTTCCGGGAGTGGATCCAACGAGGGCGATGTTGAAGAGCATGGGCGAGAGTACTGACCCTGGCGGTGTACCCCTACTCCCTAGCGAAATGACGTGCGATTTGAGCGCCCCGATGGTTAGACAGTAAATCTACAGTATAGCGGTATGTGTTGAAGCCGATGTGCAAATGTGACAATGCCTCCAATGTGGCGTGTTGACGCTGTCGAAAGCTTCTGTAGGATTCAAACCAAGGATAGCCCGTGTGTCGAGTTGAGGGCCTTGATGGGGATCTATAATTTGGTGATATAGATGAAGCATAGTGTCTTGCGTGAATAGTCGTGCGCGGAAGTCAAACATGGTCTGTGGTAGATAGTTATGCTCGTCTAAGTGTGCAGTAAGGCATTGAAGAATAATGCGTTCGATTACTTTCCCCAGACATGACGTGAGGGAGATGGGGCTCAGATTGACAAAATAGACGGATTTGTCCGGTTTAGGAATTTGTGTTCATTGTAGACGAAGTGGCATTTTATTGCGAGGGAAGGTTCTTAGATGCAAGCCAGTTTTTAGTATTTTATGTTCATCGATAGACCAATGGTACGAATGGCCTGAAGGTCGGTTTCAAATTATTGGATGTGTTCTTCAAACGTCATAGAGAAGACAACGACATCGTCTTAGTACAGGAGTGTTCATGAAAGCGTCCATGATTCGCATAAAAATGGTGGACGCAGAACACAAGCCGTAAGGGAGAACTTTGAACTTATACAGGCCGTCTGCTGAATGTACTAAATGAACGATCGCGCTCATCAACTTCTATCAGATAGTAGCCACTGCGCGATTTCATTGACGAATAGTGTAGCAGGTATGCCGGAGACAGTCTAAGGGGTTATAGAAGTGGGGCAACAAATAAGCCTGATGAGTCGCTACCCTGACAATACAACCGGCATCAAAAACACCCAAAACGGGAGTTGCCGAGAGCAGACGTCAGCTCTTTGAGGTGATCATACTTCTGTCCCGCTCGGCGCACACAGCATCCGAGTTGACGGCGCCTACCATCCAACAGGATGTCGGAACGTACGATGCCAGACCGCAGTATATACCAGATAAACCGTAGCGGCAACCGTGGCCCGCGGCCACCCCGCTCCCAGAGCCGCGACTTTCAGAGTCAAAAGGAAGAAGCTATTTTATATAAGACACTCGGACCCCCCCCCCCCCCCCCCTAGACTTCCGTGCTCACTCGCTTCAGGCTTGTGAATTCTCCGGGGGCGCTAAGCCTCGCCGTCCCAGGGTGCAGACCATGTGGTTCTCGTACCGACGAATGGTCTTCAAAATACTTGCGAAAAGGCTTAGCATGTTGAAAAGTTGAAACACGCTATCCAGCAACCGTCGCCTCACTCAAGAAAGCACGCTGCCGACGCTTGCGATCAAAATCGATGCCTATACGCTTCGGTTCAAACGAATGTCTCGAACTGAGAAAAACAGTCACAACTATCGTCTTAGGCCCCAAGAGGAAGTTGGGCAGCCAATTGTGGAGTTTTAGACGTGCCCTTGCGAACATAGGAACGACAACGGATGTCGTGTCAACACAAGGGCATTTATTCCACCTTTCATACACTAATGCCTGCTAGCCGAATTGCTATCCACAGCACATGCCGATGGGTTCGCAACGAATTGAGGCAGTACGACTCACCGGGACCTGATAGTGAGCGTATTTGTTTGCTCCCCATACTGGACACCAAGTTCGTGTCAGCAACGCCTAATCGTTCGCGCGTATGGTCACGCGAACGGTGGCGCGTTTGAACGATCGTGTTCCCCCATTCCAGTGTTCTGCTACTAAGCCTTTCTTGGGACGGTCCTGCGAACGGTGGGCGAGCGCGCGAAACGTCCACGCCGCTCGCCGACCCCGGACAGCCTGAGCAAACCCGCTGTTAGGTGGCGCCAGGAGCGCAACACTCGCGCTATCTCTTGTACTGATAGACAGCAACCACACCGTCCGCCGCCGGCGCGAAACCACGCGGCGAAGCCGTATTACAGGAGATGGAAGCCATGCAGGGAAAACAATACCAGGGGACGCGTGAATGTAGAAGTTCACCGCAACATCTATTGCTTGCAGTTAGAAGAACGTCATACAAGTAGGTTATTTTAACACGATAGCGTTAAGACCTCGCGTCGCAGAAAATTATGTGTCGGCGTCCGGCGTCGGCGTCGGTCGTCGTGTGAGAGAAAGTTGCCATATATATTTTACACGGCGCTAAAGTTCTTCTATCACTAAAATTGCTCATACCTTGCATTCTTCACAAAGTTATGCCTCGGAATTTTGAGAATGACAGCCCACAACTAAATGTCATCAAAGAAAACACCGACAGCGCATGCCTTCTATGTGAAATCTTCTCAGACTGAAATATTTAAAGTCTAAAACAATAACAGAAGATCGGCACACGCGTTTCCACCAGAAAGCTCGCCTTCGTGCATAGATAGCGTTCAGCGTCAGCGTTTGCCGGTAGGAAGGAATTACTTTATTGAAAGGGGTTGGGATGAACGGTTATGAGCTCGATGGGTGGGAACCCAAATCGAGGGCTCCACTGGCTGCTGCCGCCTGCCTGACGTGATCCAAAAGCTCAAGCTGCACCTCAGGGTCGGTGCTGACGAGCTGTGCCTCCCATTGCTCCGAAGTGTTCGATAATTGAAATTTACCTAAAAAGGTATTTAAATTCGGTGGTCTATTTTGGCATCCCACGAAATGTGACATAGCGATGGCGAGCCGCCACACCACGGACAGGTGTGCCCATACGGCGTTGGGAAAATTTTGTTTAGTCTTTCTAGATTTGGAAAGACCCCCGTTTGAATTCTGCGGAGTCTATGGCGTCCTCCGCTTCTAATGATTTGTGAGGGCCGCTGTATTTTTGTCGCGTGCCGCGCTGGTGAGCGAGAACTTCGCGAGGGGCCATTCGGGATAGGTCGTTGTCCTCCTTGAATGTTTGGGGGGATTGACAGTGCTGTCGAGGCTCTGCTCGGTTCGTGAGCCCTGGAGCAAAAGCGTCCGCACTCTCGTTTCCCGCCAGGCCTGTGTGTCCCGGACACCAGATCAACTTGTATCCGTTTGTCAATATCCCGCCTAGGAAATTTTTAACTTTTATCTGGAGGCGGCCGTTCAGAAAAAAACGGCACGCATCCTGCGAGTCGGAGATTATAGTCGTGTGTGGTTCCTCCCTCCGTTCTTGCTCTTTGATCGCCAGGGCAATCGCAAAGCATTCCGCCTTGGCGATCGAGGACGTGTACAGGGAAGCACTCGTCAACATTCTCCTGTCGCTGCCAATTACTGTTGCTACGGCCCGTCTCCAGTTGTAGCTAGAAGCGTCCACATACAAACATCATGGTTACATAAGCTGCATTTGCCGGGAAACGTGAGAAGTGGTCAGAGATATTTGAATGGTATCGGCGTTCCATTTTTCAAGGCGAAGCTTAAGCGTCTTTCGAATTTTTAATTATCATCATGTATCGTGGGGTTTCCGAAATGATACTTGTGGCAAACGCTTGTGGGATTGCGTTTTATGAAATCGTTTCCCCTGTTTAAATTGGAGATTACATACTTTCGTTCGAGGGCACTCACGCTCTATCCAAGATCTTACGTTTGCTAGCTCAAGCACTGCTGTCACCTCCTGGGACAATGTTGACTCCTGTACTAACAGTGATCAGCTAACTATAATTTTAGAGCTCAACTCTTATTCGCCCGTTCCTGCGGCGAGCGTCGGCGTTCTCTGCGTAACCGAGCGAGCGATCACAGCGAAAGATGAGAGCAAAAGCGGCGAGAGAGAGAGAGAGAAGAGACGCGAGGAGGAAAGCAGAGAGTAAAGTCCCTTGATAATTTGAAAGTAACGACACTCTTTGAACTCTGCCGCCGCCGCGCGACCTCCTCGCCTACTCCTCACCCCTTGCGTGTTCCCCCCGCGGTAACCAGTTTCGCCCCCGTTTTTCTGCACGACAATTGGTCTCCCTGCCGTTGCCCTTGGAAACGCGCGGATCTTGAGTTTTGCTTGTGTTTTTTCTTTTTCGTTCGCGCCATTTTCCTCCTGAGCATGGCTGGCTCGGCGCTTTAGCTCGGTGTAGCGAACGTTGTACGCCGTGTTTCCTGCTCTATGTACTAGCGCTATGCCGGGCTGTTGCGCATATAACTGCAGCAAGAAGCCTGAAGATGGTTATGCCGTTTTCATGATACCACAAGGAAAGCGTGATGGCTTGCGTAGGAAGCAGTGGCTGCATGGCATTGGCCGAAAGAACTTTGTTCCGACAAAGAACAGCGTTGTTTGCATGCTGAGGCGTCTTTCTTATAGCTCGTACCAAAGCATCCTGTAATGCTGCATTTTTTTTTTCATTTTTCCGGTCTGCTCACCAGTGCTTTTGCGGTTGTCCTCAGTATGCTTAATATTCCCCTCGCACGTCGCTGACTGTTGTTATTCAGTCGGAAGTGCAGCATTATAGATTCTGATTTGCGCCTTGAAAAAATTAGTGGCAAGTATACCCGCGGTATTGCAGGTGATGAGCTTTAGCTAGTCAACATTGAGTTTTCTTTAGTTGTAAGACGAAAGCCTTTAGATCTCTATGTTTCAAGGTCGCGTTGTAAACTGGAAGTATCACGTGACCCAAGCAAGGCCAGAGGTGACCCAAATCATTAAGAGAAGAAGTATCTTAATGACTGGAAAATGTAGAGGGGTCGGCCGGATAATGGAGCATCAGGCTTGCTACTCCACGTAAGGGAAGGGGAATAGGGGAAGAAAAGGGTCACAATGGGGGATGATTACCGAAGGTAATCAATGAATCATTAGTGATTAACATAAGGTGTATTAGGGATGATTAATGTTCATTATAGTGTATTAAAGAAGATTAAGGTGGATTAGAGTACCTTAAGAATGATTAAGATGCATGAATAAAGATTAAGGTGCGTGGACGGGGATTAAGGCGGATTTTGGTGGATTAAGGTGAAGGGTTGATGAAAGGGTATTAAGAGCGATTAGGGTGCATGAAGTAGGATTAGGGAGGATTAAGGTGGGTAAAGTAAGACTAATGTCGGTTAATGTGGATTAATGTGCATTAGGGTTGCTGAAGGAGGATTAAGACCGATTAGGATGATTAGGGCAGAATGAGGTGTATTAAGCACCATGGACCTGAATTAGGTTTGATAGAGGTGGATTAGGGTGTATTAAGATAGATTGGGACTATTAAGCAGGATTAAGTTGTATTAAGGTGCATGAATAAGGATTAAGGTGGATAATGGGTCATTAAGGCGGATTATGATGGATTAGGATTGATAAAGGAGGATTAAAACCGTATATGGTAGGCTAAGGTGCGTTAGGGGCGATATAGGTTGATTAGGTTGTATTAAGTTTGATTGGGAGTATTAAGCTGGATTAAAGCAGATGAAGGAGCATTAAGGTGGAATAGGGTGGACTAAGGTGAATTAGGGTGCATTGAGTATTAAGACCGATTAGTGTACCATATTCCTCCTAATGCACATTAATCCACAGAATCCACATTCATCGACCTTAATCCTCCTTCATTCACTTTAATCCACCATTTTCCATGAGAGCCCTCCTTAATGCACCCTAATTCCCCTTCATCGACCTTAATCTACTCTAACCCTCTTTAATGTACTTCATCAACCCTACTGCTTCCTCATTCACTTTAATCCGCCCTGATGCACTTTAATCGTCCTTAATTCACTTTAATCCACATTCATCTACCTTAGTCCACCGTAATCCTCCTTAATGCACCGTTATCCTCCTTCATTCACTTTATTTCACTTTAGCCCACCATAATCCTCCCTAATGCACCTTAATCCTTCTTAATCCACCCTCATACTTCTTAACGCACTTTATTCCACCCTAATCGACTATAATCGTCTTTAATGCACCTCAACGCACTTTCATCCACCCTAAGCCACCTTAATAGACCTTAATCCAACCTCGTCCTCCTTTATGCACCTTAATCCACTTTCATCAACTTTAATCCACATTAACACTCCTTAATACACCCGAATTCATTTTAATTCAATCAGTAATCAATCATTATTTTGCTAATCATTAATCATCTCCTCTACGCGGCTGCACATGCTTTGGTTCGCTTCCCGCCTTCCTTCGGTCACGTGATATTTTCTGTAGCTCACAACGGGACCTTGAAACAGAGGTCTAAGGCTTTCGCTTACAAAGCCACACACAAAGGGATGTGACACCAGCAATACTAGATCACACGCACGAAGTAAAGAATCTGATCATGCTGCAGAAAAATTGTCTGGAGTATAGAACTCGCCCCAAAGCTCCTTTTACATCGGTATACCCCGTTCATACGGCTTTAAGAAAAAACAACCTCCTCATAAACGTTGCCTCCAGCATTATCGATGCTGTTATTAGCATTTCTCCAAATTTCCAATCCCAGTGGGGCGGGCAACTGGACCAAAATAACACGCCTCCATAGAATCCTGGGGCCCGTCCGCGGGAACCCAGGAGGAAAAGCGCGCCGTGCGCAGCCGGCGGGCGAGGAGAATCGAGGTGGAAAGCGCCGTGAGGAGGAGAGTGTCGCTACTTTCAAATTATCAAGGGGCTTTAGCAGAGAGAGCAGAGAGGAGGCTGCATCGGCACCTAGCGGAACCATGAGGTCGAAAGTGTGAGTGTGTGAAAAAGCGTGAGATGAAAAGTATACGTAGTGCAGCGACGGTGGCTGCGAGTAGGCACCGCCGTAGCGCGCGTCGTCTAAAACCCCTCAATCTCCCAAAGTAGCGCCATTCACTTCCCTCCTCCTCCGCTCGGCGCGGCCTCGACGGTGGCGCCGCCGGTGGTGGGCCTGCCGTAGCAGACGACGGCTAACACGCTACGGGAGGAAATCCGCGGAAAAGTTAGTTCGAGTCCTGCGGAGCAGTTTTTTCAATCTAGATCTTGCTTTGTCAGTCGGTAACTGGCCTTAAGAATGTCGTGTCGGATTTGCGGAAGAAATAGAGAAAAACACTATTATTCAAGGCGCATTTAAGGAGTAAAGCGCGCGCACGTTGAAAGTTCGTGTTGCTGAAACACGACAAAAGCACGCGGTGTGCTCAGACACGCGAGTAATTACCAGAGTTTCAGGTTTTGACAGCGTGAAAGTATGTGCACGTGGTTTCGTAGGTTAATTTACGTACCTGCAGGATGCTTTTGTTCGGCCGGCGCGTGAGAGATTCCGACTGTCTGCGGTTAGCAATGCCTGGCAGCAGGGCCGTTTCTGTTCCGCGCCTTTTACAGATGTACGTAGCTCATGCACAGGTTGTGGTGGCCATGAGCAACGTTTTCACACATAGGCGGTATAGATAATTTGAACAACGTACCAGCATATGAAATCGTTATTTATTTATTACACTGCAAATGGTGAGAATTTGGTAGAAAAAAAAGAAGGAACTTGATGGGACAACTGGAAAGAGGTTCAGAAAATAATTATCCCCCTCCCCTCATTGGCACCAGCAACACTCTTGTTGAAGTGCTAATTTTATCTCTGTATACTACGTGCGTCTGTATTCTTTTGCGTTGTAAGTTTTCACAAGGAAGCAGTGTTGCGTTAACTGGAACAGTCAAGGCACACAAGACAGAAAAAAAGTTGATTCTTGGGTTTTACATCCCAACACCACGATCTCATAAGGCACGCCATAATGGGGGCTCCGGATTAATTTTTTTCCAGCTGGGGTTCTTTAACACGCCCCCAATGCACTGGACACGGGCCCGTTTTGACACGGGCGTCAAAAGAAGAGGTTGGAGGAGCCGTGGCACTTACTTCACAAAGCCGCGCGTTCTTTGCCACTTGCTCGAAGTCAGCCCGCCCGATCTTGTGAATCCACACTTTTCTTCGTTTTGCGTTGCGCCCGGCGGATGGTAAAGCAAAAAGCTTTTTGCCATCACTGGGTCTGTTGTGGCAACCGTAGGCGCAGAAGCACGGCATCGCAATTAAGCACTCGGCCCTAACACATTGTATAAAACTACCGCGCTCCTTCAAACCGCCTGCCGTACTTTCGTCGCGTAGGCCCAAGAATGGGGGTCGCAGCGCGCTGGAAAGAAAAGATATACAAAAGCGCGGCGCCTGCTCTGCGCCGGAAAGAAAAAAATATACAAAAGCGCGGGGCATGCTTTCACGTGACACAGATTGGCCAATGGGGGAGCGGAGGAGGCTGGGGCGACAGGAGGAGTGGAGGAGGAAGCGCCTGGGTGAGCGGGGTGGCGGAAAGATCTAAGAATGGCGCTACTTTGGGAAAATTGAGGGGCTTTAGCGTCGTCTGAGAGGTGGCGCCACGCTTAGCTCCGTTTGCAACATGCCGCACGAGACCGATTATCCACAGACAAGTATCGCGATATGAAAACACGTGTAGAGCTGCACTTAAATTTCGCATTATGGAGTATCGTGATTGTCGGCGAAATATTTTAAACTGTTTACTCCGTTAACTACCTTACATAGTTACGTGCGCACTTTCGTTAATTATCCCAAATTTAAAAATGTGCTAAAATTAATCTGTTTTAAACGCTAAGGAAGGCATGCAGAGGGATCTTAAGGGGATGGGCTCTTGTTCAATTCTAAACAAAAATAATAAAAAAGTCTCACGGTGTCTTACCGTCGACTAAGGGAGGATAATATTGTCCATGCTGGAATTTTGACTGCAAGCGAAGTTTTGGACGTCGAAAGGTTCATGGAAAGAGCTTTTATATAACCGATGTCCTGTTAATTGGGCCGAATACACATATGTAGCTGCTACATTTAAGTGAACGTTCTTAAATGCTAAGGACGTTTATGATTCAAAGCACTACACATACCTATCAAAGTCGAGTAATAAAAAAGCCCTGTTTAAATTTATTCGATCCCGTAATGTTATACCGGCGACTGTGAATATCAACTCTGTCGTACTATCAACAAAACAATTTTCAAAGTCACTTGAGAAAATGCTCAAGGACTTCCGTCACGTTTCACGCATAAATTGCCGACAGGACTATTGAAACCTCCCACGTGAGACGACTTTGTAGAAGTAACATCGCCAGAGCTTGCGGTCATTATTATATCACTACCGACGTCATCCCCAGGCCCAGATTGAAGTACAACAGCAATGCTAAATGTTTTGCTTGATTATGCTCCCGAGAACCTACTAAATGTAGCAAATTTTTCTCCCAAAAGTTCGTGGGTTCGAAGAGAGTGGAGGGTAGCTAAAGTTATTCCACTGTTGAAGAAAAAGGCAGTTACACTTCAGCTAGAAAACGTGAATAATTTCTCTTACTTCCAATGTCGTAATATTTATAGAAAGGTTTGTTCATGGCCGTATAGCAAATTGTATGCCGGATGATACACTTTCAGACCTTGTCAGATTGGAGTTCGTCCAGGGCACTCCATATGGTGCGCCCATGCAGATGTAGACAGTCGCATCAAACTTGTTTGCCGCAAACGAGAGTGCGCAGCTTTGGTGACGCTAGATGTAGCGAAAGAATACGACTCTGTAGAATACTTTGTTACATTCAATAAGCTTCACTCTACGAATTAACCGAAGTATATAACCACTTGGATATATGAATTTATGAAAGGCACAGGCAGAGTTATTTCGACGCGGTATTTCGACGTTTAAATACAAGCAGAGAAGAGGTGTGGCACAGGGTGACTTCGTTTTTTGTGTTTTGTTTATTATACTGCTAGTCATAATTCTTCTGTATCGGGAAGTACACGTTTATGTTTATGCGGTTGAAATCGCATTTTTGCTGGCCAACTGCTGGATTAGGTGGTGTCTGTCTGAAGCAGCGAAACAAGCGAACGAGGAAGGCGCCTGGAGGTGAAGAGAATCGCACGCCGGCGAAAGTACGCAGGAGCGCGCTGAGCTTTGCTGAGCGCGTGGCCGAGTAACGCCACCTAGAAGAACGTGTGGGTAACGTTGAGTGAAATGGCGATGGAGAAAAGAGGCGAGGCGTCGCAGAGGAGGAAAGTAGGCGCTGGTATCGCCGGGTTGACCTCCTCTAGCAGTTGCTACAGGTATTCTTTGCGATGCATAGGTTCCGAGTTGCGTTTTTACAATTACTAGTAGGTACAGCGGGGCGTGGCGCTTTTCGCGGCGCTCGACGTTTCTGCGCAGGCTCGAGTAAGAGCGCGTGCGAGACAGAAAATCTGGGGGCCTTTGCTCCTTGAATATGTGAGTCTGCCTAGGCACATCGGAGGAGGTTTATTAACGCGGGTTGTACGCGTTTGTCCCCTAGGCATGCCGCCATTGCGGAATGCGGTCCAGTTTACGCTCCGCCGCTGGCTGCCCACGCGGTGAGCCAGTGGGCACGGACGCCCCATTTGGTGATCGTTTCGTCTGAAGGGGCAAGGTTCTGACTGGTGTTGTACAAGTCGCGGGTCGATTTTTTAGTGCCGACGATAGATTGCATTTTTTACAAGCACTCCTACAGGAAGGTACATGCAACCGGCAAACAGAGGCCTCACGAGAGCACCTGAGGTTATATTAAAGCAGGTGGCGAAGGATCTCCAGGGCACCCAAGCGGTAACGGGGGGATCATAGCTGGAAGCAGGGAGGTCCGTGGGTTGGCGCCGCGGAGGCCGAAGCGTGCCAGGGAGTGTTGGCATAAAAAATTGGCTGTCCCCCGATCTTACACTTCCCTGGCACGCGGAGGCCTCTGTGAGCCCCAACCCGCGGACCAATCGGGGTTCTAGCTTTGATGTCTCCGTTGCCGCTTTGGTGTCCTGGAGGTGCCACCAATAATGCGAAATAATGCCACGTTGTTTTAATTACTAAAAAACACGATTGAATAAATATAACTGCGTCGAGCCTCCAACTTGCGATGATAAGTTCCCCACTACCGCACCCCGCTACTTCTGCCGGCGCGCCTAGGGACAAGCGCACACAATACGCGCTAAGAAACTCTTCCGTAGTGCCTAGGCAGAGTCGTATATTCAAGGAGCAAACGTCCCCACATTTCCTCTCTCGCACCCGCTCTAACTCGCGCATGCGCGCAAACGTCCGTCGTCTCCACAAGTGCCACGCCCCGCTGTACCTATAGCTAGGTAATCGGAAATACGCGCTTCCGGGTTCGTCTAGTGATGACGTCGTCCTGGAGCACCGTACCCGGTGCGTGCGAGTGAAATAATGTGACGGCACGCGCGCAAGGGGAGTACGCGCGCCGTATTCCGTCGCGCGCGCATGGCACCGAGGAAGGGGAGGGATGGGGGGGGGGGGGGTCGTTGTACTTCAGCGGCGCGCGCTCGCGCGGACTTGTCTAGAAAGCTGTCTGGTTAGGGGGCCGGTATAGGTAGGTCGACGGCTCGTAGATTTGCGTGCGCCGTGTTCTCGCCACTCAGTTTGCGTTTAAGCGATAGAGAGACTGAAGGTGACTTCGGTCGCTGCTGCTGCCGCAATTCCTCACGCCAGCGTTTTTGACAGCGAGCCTCCGCGGTGATCGATTGTGAAGTGTTCATGTTTGTCTTTGGGCTCTGACACTATACTCGGTAATTTAGATAAGAAGCGAATGTTTACAACGCGGCGTTCTACACCGGCGGCTGCTGCGCATGACACGGCCGCGCGGGCCCTGTCTTGAATACGCTATGCGATGCGGAGCGTATTCCGTATTACTCCATTCCGTAGATAGCAGTCAACGCTCTGGAGGCTAGAGAGGCTTCCTGCAGTGGCTTTGTTGGCACTTGGATGTAGTTCGATGTTTTCTGACCGCAATTATAGGTAACTGTTGTTTATATAGGCTCTGTATTGAACGGAACAAGTTTTAATCCCCAGAAACAAACGCACCGTATTATACGGCTGCTATGTAATGCTTTTATATATAATTTTTTATGTTTGTACTTATCGGCTTTTCATTTGCAACCCATCGCGAGGAACGCTGTTGGCGCGCAGCGGAGCATTCACTCACTAGATAATCCCTCACTGCTTTGTCATATCTGTTTAGCCGAAGTCAGCTGATCTAAACGCGGACAGTACAGACATTTCTATATATCTCAATATTCCACGAAATCCATTCTGACTCCGTCTTCCGAGTTCCACCTTTTTTGTTTCCCGTGGAATAATAATTGGTGCCCTTCAAAGCGATTGGAAGTTTCTTTTATAAAATTCAGATGTGGTATACCGCCTCTGAATTTTAACTTATACAGGTCTGGTCTCGCTGTGTACTCTGTATGCTCTTTTTGCAATGAACTTGAATCTATTGAGCATATTTCTTTCTTGTGCCGCCGATTTTTTCAAAAAAGAAAACGCTTGGAAATTTCATTTCGACAACTCGCGCTGTCGCTATAACCTTGCGAACAATTCTTTCTTTTGGGGCGTCTACCCTGGGATCCAGCCACAGGGATGCATTTCTCGCACTTTACAATTTTATTAGTGAGACAAAAAGAGTACTTTGCTGAATTTCTAAAATTATCTACGATTTCCTTTATTTCACTTCATTTGTTCATTGTTTTATCTCAAACTTCTTTCCAGTATTTTTTCATTTCTAAATTATAATTCTTTAACACACGATCTGCGTTGAATAATTCGTTTTTGTTTTAGTTCTGAACATACTTGAAAACACTTGCTTCTTGGCGAATCCCCCGTACCGGGTATGCGCCACCATTTGGAACCAAGACAAGAGTTAAACACCCTCATGAACTGGGACATCAAATAACAAAATAATAAGCGCAAGCGGACAAAGAATTGATCCCTGCGGTACCTCTCATCTGTGTATATGTACCCAAAGTCATCCCATACCTTAGACAAAAGAAGTGACTACTAGCAAGAAACTCTTTTATCGAGACCACATGTACTCGGCAACAGCACAGCTCACTAATTTAGAAATTAAATGCGTCTGTCTGGCCGGCGGTTCTTCATCGTTAAATTATATTATGTACCGTAAATTGACATCGCAGTTTGTACGTGTCCCTTCGATCAATGCCCTGCTGTGGTTATATCTTCCCTTGTTTTTGTTGCATCACCAAACTCTGGCACGAAAGTCACTACCTGCGGAAGAAGAGGAGACGTTTCTAGAAGGAGCAGAAGAAGAAGAAGAAAAGCGACAGCTCTGATCATCGCAGAGTCCCTGGCCGGCCGAGACCATGTCACAGATGCCGTCACGGTCAACTGAAGCGATCGGGCAGGCCACCGAGCGTGAAGGAGGAGTGGTTCAGCAGGATGAATGTCCGGACGTGTGGAGGCCACCAAGTCCAGGCGGTCCCCGGAGAGTACGCCGCTCTGCAGGCAGCGTTGAATTGGCGAGTCGGAAGACAGCGTCAGGCCAATCGTTTCTGAATGACGAGGTCTTGCAACGACTGCGTACCCTGGTGAGTCGCACGGCGCAGAAATCCGGGACCGCGTTCCGGAAGCTTTTTGTTTGTAAATGTTGTTTCGCACTGGCTGTCGGCCATCGCTAATAAAATGTCCAACATCAGGATTAGCTGACGCCTGCTCTTAAGAACAGTTCTAAGCTGAGAATTTTTTTTCAGAATACGAGCCCCAAATAACAGCTGCATATACCAGCATCGTAACTGGGTGTTCACGTTTCACCGGATTTGCGGATACCACCGTAGCTTGAGTGCGCGTGCATTTAACACCGCGCTCAACTAGCACCTCCTCATTTGTACAGCCCCCTCTCAAGCCCTTCAATGCTTCTGCGACAAAGAACAGTGCACGTTATTTTTTCTTCATCATCATCATCAGTCTGGTTACGCCCACTGCAGGGCAAAGGCCTCTCCCATACATCTCCAATTACCCCGGTCATGTACTAATTGTGGCCATGTTGTCCCTGCAAACTTCTTAATCTCATCCGCCCACTTAACTTTCTGCCGCCATCTGCTACGCTTCCCTTCCCTTGGAATCCATTCCGTAACTCTTAATGACCATCGGTTATCATTCCTCCTCATTACGTGTCCTGCCCATGCCCATTTCTTTTTCTTTATTTCAACTAAGATATCATTAACTGGCGTTTGTTCCCCTCACCCAATCTGCTCTTTTCTTATCCTTTAACGTTACACCTATCATTCTTCTTTCCATAGCTCGTAGCGTCGTCCTCAGTTTAAGTAGAACCCTTTTCGTTAGCCTCCAGGTTTCTGCCCTGTACGTGAGTACTGTAAGACACAGCTGTTATAAACTTTTCTCTTGAGGGATAATGGCAACCTGCTGTTCATGATCTCAGAATGCCTGCCAAACGCACCCCAGCCCATTCTAATTCTTCTGATTATTTCAGTTTCATGATCCTGATCTGCAGGCACTTACTATCCTAAGTAGATCTATTCCCTTACCGCTTCCAGTGCCTCACTACCTATTGTAAACTGCTGTTCTCTCCCGAGACTGTTAAACATTGCTTTAGTTTTCTGCAGATTATTTTTAGACCCACCCTTCGGCTTTGCCTCTCGAGGTCAGTGAGCATGCATTGCAGTTGGTCCCCTGAGTTACTAAGCAAGGCAATATCATCAGCGAATCGCAAGTTACTGGGGTATTCTCCATTAACTCTTATCCCCAATGAACTCTTCTTAACTTGCCCTAAATCACTTAACATACCGCGCTCTGCCCTCAACCAGCGATATAAATGCTGCGCACGGCCTGCCGCTTGCCCTGAACGTCGGCCTTACACAAGGCCACCTGTGGACGATGGTGCAAAGCAATCTGATGACGCCATCTGGTTTCAGCTGCACGAACTGGTTGCAGTAAAGCGTCTGTACAGTCGGCAACGCAATCTCAATGGCTTCATTTCCTTCATCGAAAGTATGTAGGACTTCAGAACACTAGTGTTCAACTGAGCTGTAGCTGGTTCTTTGCTTCAGCCGTTCAGCTGTTCAGTTCATGTGTTCGAAGTCGTGTGGAATCGTAGTACTCACTTTAACTGTACGACCGCTTGCGGGTCCTTCGCGCTATGCGCGATTCTTTAGCAAATGTATTAACGCGAGCGCAGCCAAATGAGTGCGAGCAAGATTGCTGCCTGTCAACAACGCAGGCGACGGAAGGCGCGCGCGGTCACAGCCCCAGGACGGAGCGGCTCCTGCGCCGTGCGGTCCGCCTCGAGACTGTCGTCCTGTGCGCTGTGCTCGGAGCCGCTGCGCTGCTGGCCTCGCTGGCGGTGTACTTCGTGTTCCGAGGAACCGCGGCATCCGGAGAGCTGGCACGCGCCGCCTGGTGCCAGAGCGCGGCATGCGACTTGCTGGCGAGATCTGTGCTGAGCCAACTGAACCGGAGCGTCGACCCCTGCCGCGACATCCAGGCGCACGTCTGCAGTCGCTTGAAGTGGGACAGCGACCTGACCACGGACACTGACACCGACATGATGCGCCAGTGGCACAGGCGCGGCGCCACCTTCCTCGAGACCAAAACAACACCCGAAGGTCAGTGGTCTGCAACTTCTTGAATGCAATTAAGTCACGCCGTTAAACAAACGCAGTCGCCTTTGGACGTATTGTTGCGTATTCCAGGGTAGCGTATCGTACTGCTGCCGAGAAGTAGTGTCGCCTGCCTATCGACGCTCGACCGACGGTACTTATTGGGTAGCGTGGCGTTGTCGGCGGGCTGCAGGCATCCGGTAGACCATGGCGACCAAGCAAGGGCGAGACGATTTCTAGTGCGAAACTTGCATGGTTTATTCAAAGGTAGATGAAAGAAAATGAGAAGAGCATGAAGTGTGTAAAAGTATATTTCGGAGCCCCTTAAATAGGCTCTCTGCAATCGTGGGCGGGATCTTGCTTCCGTCGACGCCACGTGACTACTGTAGAGAGCTACTGCAAAGAGCTACTGCAAAGAGCTACTGCAGAGAGGAGATGGTCCCGCCTCCTGGAATTGTAGACGCCTGTCCGCCTCTTCTGCGCGTTGCGGTTTCGTGGAATTCGAGAAAATGGTCTCTCTAAACTCGCACACCCACACACACATACGCACACAAAAGAGGCCTGTACACTGCGGGGCTTCCGGCAGACAGGCAGACACTCGAAATGGTCATGGCGAATTAGAAAGTCACGCTTCATTTCGACGAGGCAGGGTGAGATGGTCGGTTGAAATTCCTTTCAACACGTGGCACCAGGCGCCAACCCTAACAGCATCTCCGGCGGGGGAGGAAGATCCCGACGTGTAGGGGCCAGCAGCTGCTGTACGAGGGATCGGCGTTTCGGTAGTAGAATTCCCCTTAGAGGTGACGAACCCTTAGTTCGTAGCAGGTAGATTCCTGGGAGTGGTCATCAGTCCTCGTGGCGCTCTTGTGACTTTTCTCCCTGGTCCGGTCCGGTGAAATTGGTCTTGCATGCAGGTCTCGCAACTTTTCGTCTCCTGCGTGGGCAAGCAATCACCCCAGAACAGTGCCGGACCCACAACCACAAAGCAGCGAGCACAAGGCCACCCTCCCCCAAGAGACACCCGGCTTTTTGAAAAAAAAAAAGAAAACCCGCTACACCTTTCTCATTCCCTACGCGCGTCCCCCCCCCCCCTGGACACTAAAAACAGCCATTTCTTGAAAGCGTTAAGACGTGGTTATTAAACTCAGCTAACAATCGGCTTCACTTCGGAAAAACGTATGAATTCGGAAAACGTATGAAAGAGCGTAAAAATGTCGCGGAAACCCGGATGAGCATGAGGCTTTCGTAACTCTAGGGGCAACGACTCAAACCATCGGCATTGCAGTTAAGCTTACCCTTCTTGCAGCGAATATCGAAAGTGTACTGTTGAAGAGCCAAGCTCCAGCGCAAAAGACGACCGTTTTTCGTAGACATGGACTGCAGCCATGTGAGGGGACAGTGGTCCGTCTCTATGGTGAACCTTGAACCAGCCATATAGGAAGCTAGCTTCTGCACCGCCCATACTACGCAGGCGCATTCCTTTTCTGATGCACTGTATGCTCCCTCACGAACTGAAAGCTTTCTACTGGCGTACAGTACAGGGTGTTCGTTCTCGTCATCTCTCTTTTGACAGAGCACCACTGCCATACCCCTGTCACTGGCATCACACTGAAGAATGAATGGCTTAGGGTAGTTGGGCGCGTTCAACACTGGCTGACTCGTCAGTGCTTTCTTCAGCATACTAAAAGCCTTTTCTTTTGCGTCATCCCACTTCACCGTTTGTGGTTTTGTTTTTCTGAGAGCATCCGTTAAATGACTCGCAATCTCGGAATACCGCGGGATATATCTTTGGTAATAACCCGCCAAGCCAAGGAATGATCTGATGTCCCGCTTGGTGCGTGGTTGCGGGAAGTTGTCTATGGCGGTCAGTTTAACCTCGGGAGGCCGACGATGGCCTTGCCCTATTACATGACCTAGATAAGCTACCTCTGCGCGCCCTAATTGGCATTTGGGAGCCTTAACAGTTAAGTTCGCCTCTCGTAGACGACACAGCACGGTTCGCAGATGTTGCATATGGCCCGCCCATGATGAAGAAAAGATTGCTATGTCATCGAGGTGGGGAAGTGCAAAGTCCTCCATTCCTCGTAGCACCTGGTCCATAAGGCTAGAGAAGCAATATGGCGCATTCTTCAATCCAAAGCTCAGGACTTTCGGACGAAAGGTTCCCATCGTGGAAAAAAACTCCGCAAGCCTGCTTGCCCTCTCGGTGAACGGAACCTGCCAATACCCTCTGACTAAATCGAGCGTAGAGATGAAATTAGCACTGCCCACTTTCTCAAGCCTTTCCTCGATATGCGGTATTGGATAAGTCTGGTCCTATTCGTGATTAAATTGAGCCTGCGGTAGTCGATACATGGTCGCGGCTCCTTTCCTGGGACCTCAACTAAGATAAGAGGGGAGGTATAATCACTCTCTTCTGGCTCGGTTACACCTAGCTCTAACATTCAGTGGTCATGACTTCACGTTGACGAGGCGAAACTCGATAAGCTTTCAAACGAACTGGGTCCGACGAGGTTAACTCGATATCGTGAACGATTGCAGTGGTCCTGCCTGGTTTGTTTGAAAACACGTCTTTAAATTCAAACACGAGTTCCCTCAGTTCGGGCCTTTGATTGGGATTCAACTCCGCCTGTTCTACTAACTTGTCAATGGTCTCGTGAATGTCTTTCGCCTCCGTCACTGCTGTTAACTCTGGAAAGTCGACAGGCATCTCCTCGGGTTGGTTATTCAACAAGGGTTTCAGGATCATTACCTTTTCCCCAACTTCAAAGCGTCGCGTGCGAGCCATCCTGTCATAGTAATGCTCAGTATTGCTTCGTGCCTTAGCATTTCCTGCTCAGCGATCATTGTCCCAGGGCTTACGTTCAATAACTTTCTGCATTCTGCCTTGCGAGACATTTCAGGCTCCGGCGTTTTCCTGACCTTTTGCTGAGCTGGTGCACTTTCCGCATTATCCCTTATAGGGCTTTCCTGTTTGATGCTGGTTGATGACTCCTCCGTCAAACATATTTCCTCCACCAGAGGACATTCGTGCACTGCCCTGGCCGCGAGCTCCCTTGCCTTGGAACGAGTTAGGGCTTGCACTGTTCCCTCACTAAACCCGATTCCCTTGCGTCGTAGCAAATCCTCTGATTTGTTAGAAAGCAAATACGGATACTGCGGTGGGATATGTGCCGAGACGGCGGCTTCAGTGTCCAGTACTCCAAAAGGGCCTTCGATACGAATCTTGGCCACTGGGAGACAAACACTGGAGGCCTCTACGGCTTGCCTTATTGAAGCACATTCCCCTGTGGATTGGCCTTCCTCTACGTACGACGGATGCACTATGTCCATTGTGGCTGCCGAGTCGCGAAGCACTCTACACGGTATGCCGTTTACCACGAGGTCTCGAATGTATGGTTCTAGCAAGTTCAGATTTTCCCCGTTACTATTTAGTGACATCAATAATAGTTTGGGATTTCTGCACCCCACGAAGATATGCCCCGTTTGCTGGCAGTTGTAGCAAAATACTGTTTTCTTTGCCTCGAAAGTTTTTTCCTTCTGCCTTTCTGCACTCCGTTCGGGTGGTTCCTTTTCTCTCTCGCTTTTCTCGCCACTAGTTTTCACCGAATCTGACCTTTCCATTGTTTTATACCGACTCGACTTTGACCATCGCTCTGGCTTGTCAGGTCTGTATTTAGTTACCTCCTTCTTAGGAGCTTCGTTGCCTTCGTCCGCACGACTAGTTACGTACTCCTCAGCGAGATAGGCCGCTCTCGTAACAGTGTCAACGCCTGGCCTATCCTGAACCCAATACCTTATGTTTACTGGCAGCCGGCGGTGGAACTGTTCTAAAGCAACGCACTGCATTGTCGTTTCGGTGGCGCCGAGTGCACCCTCTTCTCTGAGCCATTCCTTAAGGTTTACCTCTAAGGTGTATGCAAAATCTGAGTATGGCTCGCTTTTGGTCTTCTCGACTTCCCTGAGTTTTCGCCTAAATGCGTCCGCTGACAATCTGTACTTCTTAAGCAGGTTCGCTTTGACTTCATCGAAATCCTCTGCTTCTTCCCCGTGCGGGCAATGGTATCAGCTACCTCGCGTGGCAGTAACGTAAGCAAGCGTTGCGTCCACGTGTTTCTCGCGAATTTCGCCTTCTCGCACGTGCGCTAAAACTGCACCAGAAAAAGACCTATGTCCCCTCCTACTGCGTAGGGTGCCATCAAGTCTGTCATTCTGCACTCGCTTTCACGTGCCTTTGTGCCCACTCGCTTTCACGTGCCTTCCAGTATTTTGAGCTTTCAGGAGCTCAATCTCTAGGCGTTTCATTTCAAGTGCGTCGCGTGCAACACGGTCACGCTCTTCGGCCTCAAGTGCGGCGCGCTCGCGCTCCTCTTTTTCTTCTAAGCACTTACGCTCTTCCTCTTTCTCTGTAATGCTGTCTAGGCATTCCTTTAGTTCATCGTCGTCGGCCCCGATCGCCTCAATGATCTCCGGCTTTCTCTTTGATTGGCAATTTGAAGGCCCAACTCTTTGGCCAAGCTCAACAATTCCGGCTTCTTTGGTGCTTTCAAGTTCATGGCTGCCCTTAGTGCTGCTAACTCTTCACTCTATACCAACCTTGACGTGCTCAAAACTTCCGTCAACGGTTAAAGAAAAATCACTGCACTGTACTTTCCAAAAAATACGTAAAAGCCAAGCGATATCTCAGTGAAGAAAAGCAGTGCAATCACCATATGCAGTAATGAATCCAGACACTTTCCTTCCGAACGTTGTCGCCAGGACGAAGTGGCTACGATCTCGTAGTTGTCGTCCAAGTTGGGGTCTCCAAGGTTCCGTATCCCAATCGTTGCCAGTCAGTTTGTTGCGTACTCCAGGGTAGCGTATCGTACTGCTGCCGAGAAGTAGCGACGCCTGCCTATCGAAGCTCGACCGACGGTACTTATTGGGCAGCGTGGCGTTGTCGGTGGGCTGCAGGCATACGGTAGACCATGTCGACCAAGCAAGAGTGAGACAATTTCTAGTGCGAAACTTGCACGGTTTATTCAAAGGTAGATGAAAGAAAATGAGAAGAGCATGAAGTGTGTAAAAGTACATTTCGGAGCTCCTTAAATAGGCTCTCTACAATCGTGGGCGGGATCTTGCTTCCGTCGACGTAGCGTGACCAGCACAGAAAGAGCTACTGCAGAGAAGAGATGGTCCCGCCTCCTGGAATTGTAGACGCCTGTTCGCCTCTTCTGCGCGTTGCGGGTTCGTGGAAGTTCTCCTCTAGGGCCAATTCGAGAAAATTGTCTCTCTAAACTCGCACACCCACACACACATACGCACACAAAAGAGGCCTGTACACTGCGGGGCTTCCGACAGACAGGCAGACACTCGAAATGGTCATGGCGAATTAAGAAGTCACGCTTCATTTCGACGAGGCAGGGTGAGATGGTCGGTTAAAATTCCTTTCAACACGTGGCGCCAGACGCCAACGCTAACAGTATGCGGCTGCAGCTCAGCGCTCTTTTATCTCATCGTGACTATAAAACACGAATCGCATTACGCTGGTGAAGGGTAGCACGCGAAGTGTAGGTCACTTAAATCCTGCGTATATGCATTGAAAAGGTAAGGTTTTGGAATGCTCATTTCTTTACTGTACACCGGCTTTGTTCACGTCTTTCATTATCGTTGTGTTGTGCGCTGGTATGAAAGAACGCATGTAAACGCTTGCGCACCACATTAAGGGAGAGAGAGGGGGGGGGAACACGAGACCGTGGCTGAGGTGTGTTCTGCGCTCGCCGGCCACAGCTTGTTTATGGCGCAGTAGCGTTAGGAGGGGTTTACCGGAGCGCCATATGGTGCCTCGATGTGCGCCCATCAGCGGAGAGCACGCGCCCCGACGCACTCTACCACATTTAAATGCCGTCGCGTATCATGGATAATCTGGGGAACGCCCTACTCTACTGCTGAAATCATGTAAACGCGGTTTACGCCGCCTATAATAGGAGCAATTCATGTGGCAAAATGACACTATAGTTTGCGCACCGTGAAACGGCGCGCGCGAGAAAGCGCCAGTGCCTTGAGGCAGCTAGAATCGAAGTCGAGAGAAGCCGATGCTCAACGGCTGGTTCATAAGTGCAGGATTGACGGTAAAGGGAGAGTTCAAATTCAAACACATAATGCGGTTGTCAGTCGAAGTCCCTGGCCGCGACACGCTGAAGTCGAGAGGGGAAACGCAGTTGTTAGAATGCGACGCAAAAACGCTGTGCCATAGCATGCATCCGAAGCAGACAGTTTCTCCGCTGCCACTAGAGAGATCGAGTGGCGGATTGTGCAGGAGGAATTTAATCTTAAACACGTCTGGCGATTCACTTGAAGGCTTGCATTGCATAGTTTATGTTTACTTTAACGATATGTGAGCAAAGGTTCCTGTTGAGGGGTTTTTCCGTGTCTCTCTGTTGTCAATTCCGTTGACGGAGATAGGGTGACCGACGTTCTAGGCACGAAAGACGAGGTTGCACCGTTATATTGAAGCGGGGAAATAATCAGACATGTTGTAGAGGCCGCGCTTATACGTCTGCATTATGGCGTGAACATGCCTTCCAGTTACAGCTGCTATTGGTTGTCTAATGAAAAAAGTCGCGGTATCTACCGGATGTCGAAGCACCGACTGCGATAGAAAATTAGAAAATAGCCATAGACCAGAATACGCTAGCCTCGCACCCAGGGTAATCGAACGCATACTCTCGCACCCGGATTGCTCGGTCGACCAGCGCCATTTTGTTCTGGGCTGCCAAAGTGTGTTCGCCGGCGACCAGCAGGCATGGCTAGCGCTAGCTCTGGGACTCCAAAGTGCGGAAATGTGCCCGTTCACATGGATCCAAAGTACAAGAAGTCATCTGGGCATCGTTGCGTCGTGTTTGGATGCCAAAATAACCAGCGGAAAAGGAGCAGGTTGCTTAGCGCTGTTTGCGAAGAGCACAATACACGTAGGGAATCGTGCCGGTGCGGTGTTTTCAGCCTGCACCGATTTCCATCCGCAACGAAGAATGACAAGCTGCGCCACCGGCGGATAGCTGCAGTGAATAGGAAGAACTACCAACCCAGTGAAAATGCACGAGTGAGTATTCGATCTGTGTATATTTTGGTGCCACGTTCAACTTTGTGCCCTATGAACGTAATATGTGTAACACGCAGGTTTGCTCCGAGCACTTTCTGGACAAGCCCACAGAGCAGAATCCCGCGCCGGTGCTTCGCCTTGGCTATAACAAGAAGGCAAGCCTTTCCGTGTTTTCATTCAGGCAGAGCTCCTGATGGTTAAGCGGAACAGTTGAGTTTGCGGTTAGCGATACTTGCAGCTGCTGCACGGCATGACCATTAAGCGTGAACGACAAGTTGTAGGCCCTGCTGGTGGGCGTTATTGCTAATGAAAGTAAAACGAAGTCTGCTCGTCACGTAGCATGCGTTCACAAAAACGTAAACAACGACTGCTCGTCGCCGAAGGCGTCCTTGCAGCGCGCCTGTCTTTACGAGCTGGTGTTGCAGGTGTCATTCGTAACGAATTCATTTGAGCCTCCTGAGCTCTAAACTGCGTGCGGGCTGTTATGCGGGGCAAAGCGCAAAATTTTTCCGTTCATAAGGCGAGGAAAATAAGGTGCTTAATTATTGTTGTATTTTGTAACAAAATTTTGCTCGTTCTCACCAGTTTCTTTTACTGTTTTCTAAGGGAGCGCTAACAATCCGATATGGCCTCGCACAAGCGAAAAAGGTCTGATACCAGGTAG
This sequence comes from Dermacentor albipictus, assembly GCF_038994185.2. NCBI lineage: Eukaryota > Metazoa > Arthropoda > Arachnida > Ixodida > Ixodidae > Dermacentor > Dermacentor albipictus. Next base: position 121,238,956 of record NC_091823.1, read on the forward strand.
CTGCAGTTGGTGGGGCTAATTTTTTGGAATGCAGGTGCGGTTGTTGTTTTGTACCAAAGGCTTCCCTGATGATGCAGCTTTAAGTAGGGGTGGTCATTTTATGGGCCATGTCATGGTTTGTGCAACTGTACAACACCTGCATTTGTCATGCTCACCCTGTTATACGGGCTTTGACTGCACATGTAGTTGAACACTATAACTACTGTAGTTCCTCATTTTCCAATGAGTGCAGGTTTAGCATCATATGCTGCTTGTTCGAGTGCTGCAGGCTTGTGTTCTGAATGTTGTACTCTTAAGTGGTTGCACGATACAATTGGCCTGGTGCATTTTCTATTTCATTTTGAGAGGACTTTATATCTTCGCAACAGTGATGGCATGAGAAAGAACTACAGCCCTTCTTACTATAACGTCTATTTTGTTTTCAATGTGCAGGTGGTGAAGGGCAGGCGTCTGCTAATCAGGCAGTCAAACGACCTCGCCAGTTGGTTGTCAAACGCGGCCAACCCAGTAGTGACCATGTCAAACAAGACCAAACTGAAAGTGCAGAGGACAATGTTCTGCGTGCTTTAATAAAACGTGGCACCAACACAGTGCTGTAAAATCCTTCACAGGTTACGTGCTTACGTGGTTACCCGATGTATTCGCTTCTGCAGTCTGCACATCACTCAGTGTGGCCATTGCGGACTTGCATGAGGTCTTGAAGTTTGATTGAATCGAGACAGCGAAAATGACGGGCTAGAAAAAACGCGAAACACACCTTCCGCCCAGCTAAAAAGCCGAAGTTTCGCTTTCGCGCGGGGTCGCATCTCCCGGCGTGGCAGCCCAGGCCTGCTACTTCGCGGCGCTTGGGATAGATGGCGCGACCGGCGCTCATCAATATGGCGGCGCGCTTTGAATTCACGGTGTTCTGGTGTATATGAAGTAAGGATAGTAGTTTTACCGGTCGTGTAATCTTTTGAACATTCGCTTACCAACTAGGTTAAGAAGCATGGTGACACGCGCGCACAAGCAACATGGACACAGCTTACTCGATGACAGCGCACACTGGCTGTCAAAACGCTGGAGCGAGGAAGCGCGGCAGCGGCAGCGAGCGAATCGACATGTCCTGGATTTTGCTTCAAGGCGAACCATGCGGCGAGAACACAGCGCATACGAAAGTATCAGCACTCAGCGCACTCTGTCCCCATCGCAGATAACTTTCATTATGGGGCTGTCGATCACTGTGCTTGGTTCCCGGTAGGGCTTAGTCGACGCGCTCTCCTTCAGCTGCGTGCAGTTACCGACTCATTGATACATTTTCTGATTTCGCGCACTTTCTTTAGAGCCCCGCAACAAGAGCATCAGCACTTATTTTCAAAGGAAACATAATTCAATTAGGTGTTTCTCAATACACTATACAGCTTCTACATTGACGATATCGAGCTGCGTTTAAGCAATGCTTAAACGCTAGATAATTACCTACTGTGAATTAATGAATTAAGCTCATAGTAAGTATTACCCTGCGTTGCTGAAGAGGGCAGTCGACAATAGTGCTTTGGTTTCATTCGTGTATCGCATGCACACCTTTTTCTTTCTTTCTTTTGATACGGTCGGCAGAACCTAGCTAAAACACCTGTATGCCGTCCTGTGCACGCGTGAAACGAAGTGTGATCGGCAAAGTGATTCGGAGCCAGCCCATGTGAGCTTGAGGGGGCTAACCGTCTCTTCACCTCGCAGCGGCGTTTTCCCTTTACCGTGCCTGCATGAACCCGGACAAAAACGACGTCGCCCATCTGGCGGCGTTTATGCGGGAACGAGGCCTCCTGTGGCCCGAGTACGGCTCTTCTGGTCGTCATGCGCTCTACGTGGTCCTCGACCTGCTAATCAACTGGGGCGTACCCTTCTGGTTCGAAATGAGCCTACGCCGGCTGCCCAACGAGTCGAGGTAAGCAGTGGGACGCCAGTCTCGAAGCGCAACTGTATTATTTCTATTTCTACTTTTGCGGGACCCTGCATCTATGGAAGTGAAAGTTAGCGGACGTTGTATGAGGTAGGCATAGCGAGCCAAATATCGGAGATAAAGTTAGATACATATAGGAGCTTTATAAATAGATATGGGACCCAAAGACAGGTCAATCCATCGGGTGAGCGTGCGAAAGAACACAAAAGCAGTATATGAGATAGCTCACATTCAATGTGGGTTTCACGCACGCGCAGTACCCCTAGCGCTAGTTGTTGGTAAGCTACTTATTAAACTCCCTGATGGGGAGGCTATCGGCCAGGCGTACGTACGAAAGCTCAAAAAGTGCACAAATATTTAGTCGCCCTCCCGGCCCTGCAAAAGCGGATGTCCAGCGAAGCTGTTGAGAACCACTTTTATAACTGACGAGGGGGGGGGGGGGGGCGTGTATGTATGCTTGCGATGAGCCTCTTGGGAACGAGGTTCATCAATTTTAAGAGCACGCCGCCGCTGGTTGTATCGCCGTTTCTTTTCCCTTTGCCGCTCCTCGTATTCACGCTATATACTTCTCGGAAGTCCTAACTATGCGTTGCTTACCCATAGCGGTGCTGCAACAACAATGCAATCAGTTGCAAGGCTGGTTCCTTTATATATGCAGTATATATGCAGTGTATATGCAGTACACGCCTCATAAATAACTCGCTTCGACGGTGGCGATACATTGTGTCGCTATATTGATTCAATGCTATGGGCGCATTACCTTCGACAGTCATCGTGATATGGGTTCTTCCGATTTTCTTAAAGTATAGTAGGAATACGTTGCCGATCAATTAACGAGGCTGCTTTGAACACATCAGCCAGATATTATTGCACTGCATGTAGGAAGGAATTTACTGTGCGTTGTCAAAACCAGGGAAAAATCGCTTGCTCTCGCTTCCTCAATGTTCTCATGCAGTGTCATCGCAAACAGTCGGGCCAACAAAAGCTATTGGCTGATCTTGTGATCACCGAGAATATTCCTAGTAATACAATTATTGCTAATTTCAGTTATATAATGAACATATATATTTGTTATCTCAAAAATGACTGAAAGATCATTTCATCTTTGCACTGCCGCTCTACACACGACAGTTGCGCGTTGCTGCGTCTACTGTGCATGGCGTCCGAGATGAAAAGCTTGCCGCCACTAATCTTCTCGCCGCCGAGACGTTCATCCTTTTGGCGGAGCCAGCGTGGCATTGAGTGGCACTAGTGTTCCTGTATATGCTCCCGCAGGGAGCAGAGTTGCGCATAGGTCCGCCGTCGTGATCCAGCTCTGCAGCGAAGCCCCTCCTCGCGCGCGCAGGAGCCAAATGCCGCGCGGTGTTCCGCCTTTTTCTCTAGTGGTCGCGAGCTAGAAGCGCCAATTGTTCGCAGGCGCTTAGCAAAGGGCAACTCTTAATACAGGCTACGCTCGAATGAGTCATTCGTGCAGTCGGAGGGTGTGGGCTTCCAACCAACCGAAACTTTGTATGTACCTATGTAAACATGCATATACAAACACACACATGAACGTACAAATAGGGGGTAGGACCGCCTTCGATTCCCCAGAATAAAATACTCCCGTGGCTCGAACAGCTCCAAAGTTCGCTCGCAAACGCGCAGTACGTTGCCACAAAAGGCGGTGCAATGATTTTCAGCATGCATATGAAGTTGTCTTATCATTGTCAGAAAGCAAGAAATGTTTTAAAGAGTGCTTAAAACTTCACACACGTAGGCTGGACACTTAGCGCATTTTGGCTGCCGAAACCAGCCGATTAATGACCGTCGCCAAGAGAGCTATCGTACCTGCAGTTATGTGAGTGACCGTTAACAGAGCGTCATTTATCACTAACCATCGTTCACAACAGCTGCACGTTTTCGATACATGCGGTGCAGACACAGATTTAAGCGCATTTCAAATGTTCACATGCGCACATTTTAAGCAAAGCTTACTTTTACGATTCATTCATACCGCACACTAATCACCTATATAGTATCAGCAAATCTGCAAGTAGAAAAAGATTCAAGATGCAAGAGCTTCTAGATTAAATTTATTTCGTACAAGGGAATGCATGAACGGCTGCTGGCAGCAGGCCAAGTGTGCTGGTTCTTGGAACCTTGGGGGCGGAATTCAAAGAAAATGGAAAGGCAACAAGCTATTAAGAGTAACAACAGGTTATTTTTATTGCACTAATCACATCAAGATGGCAAACTTGCAAAGTAATTATTCACACAGTGCAGACTGTAATCTGACAACACATTTTTGGCATCGTACTGGCACAAGTGCCAGTACGATGTGTTTCGTATCACTTCACCAACGTCCTTGACTTCACATCGTCGAATACCGTACCTGAAACCCGCAGCTGCTCCTCTCAACGCACGATCGACGGTCCGCTGATTGCAATGGCGATGGCACTGACGGAAACGACAAGTTCGCATGAGTCGGCGATGCGCCCGTAAAGTTGGCTTCGCAGCGGCGCGGATCATTTGACGTCATTTTTCGCGCTCGGCCAATAGCTGTGCGAGCGGCGCCGGAAAAGGTATGCGCAACTCTGCTCCCTGCGGGAGCATATACAGGAACACTAAGTGGCACTGCCCACTTGCGCCCCCTTGCGGTCTGCCCTGTGGAGCTGCCAGCGCGCTAACAGAAATGTGACGAGAAAGCTGGACATCGCTCCAATAACTTCTTCTAATTTCGCATGTGCTAGAAGAATTCGAAAAATTCTTCGCAGCGGTACATTCGTAAGGCAGCGTAATTAATGGTTATTTCAATTTACGATTAGTTGAATAAGTGTTTCAGGGCCCCTTTAATATAGTACGCTGCCAGGCGACACGGCGGCACACGTGGCCCAGGTAAGGTATCGTCATATGGCGACATTTTAGCGGGCTAAAGCGCTCTCTACATGGCTGCTGCGCTAATGTGCGCCGGTTTACGCATTCGCGCATTTCCCTACGCTCACCTGGCGTACGCCCCGTCGTTGCAGGTACAGCCTGTACATCAACTACGTCAGGACGATGGACACGTGGCAGCGGCGAAAGCAAGTGTCGGCCGACGCGGGATTCTTGAAGAGCTACGTCAGCGGCCTGTACAGCGTGTTCGGGGCCTCCGAGGCTGCGCGTTCCCGCATCCCGACGCTGCTGCGACAGGAGGCCGTCATTCACGACATCATCACGTTGCCCGAAGCGCGGTCTGTGCACACGTGGAGGCTAAGTTATTCAACGCCGATGAGCTCGATCCTTTCTCAAGTTACCTTCGAAAGCGCGAGCCCTATCGAAGAAAACCGTAACACCCATGTCCCATAACACCACATGAACTTAGGGGCGTCCCGTACGAACGCTCACATGCTCCCGATTGTCATATGGGGCACGTCCCGTATGATGCCGATATGAACGTTATGGGGATCCCACGTCAAAGCACGTGCGTTCCTGCATATCATACGAGGAGCGTGCCCAATACGATATATGGGAACATGCGGACTGTTACATGGGATCCACATAGGTTCATAATGTTACGTTGCGATGTGACTTCTGCAAAGTAACAATATGATTATGTTGAACTTGCCCCATTGTTATATGGAAACATACGGGTTATGGTACAAGAGTCCCTTATGTTTCTGCAGATATCAAAAGGGATGTGTGACATATATGAATAAAGAGGTTTTTATAAGGGCTTTTATGGCTGTACATAAAGGCTGTTCTTTTGTGAGAACATATAGGCTTTTATTATTTTACAATAATGCCGTATGATCGTATAAGATTATTGGCAGTGAGATTTATGCATTTATTCGATAGGGAAGAGTCTATAAGAAAGCGCAGACATGCGGCAATGTGAATATATGTGACGCCTAGAAGACATGTAATATATGAAGAAGACATCCAGGAGCTTTGATAAAATAACAATTTCCCAAGTTGCACTTGCTGGCCATGTTCCGTAAGGCACCCATTTTAGCGCATCGGTCAAAGGCAACATCTCCTTTTATGGCCGTTAGTTATATGCAAAGCGACTATATGACTTCGTACTTGCGCATGAAGCACTTTAGAAAAAGTTGATAGCGACTTCAACGCACGCTAAAGGGGATGAAGTCGAAAGCCTGCCCACTCATAATACATTAATTACATCACATGACATTTTCATTCTAATGCGTTGTCCCTTTCTATTATTTGTTTTCTCCCCTCAAAGGCCGTGGGTTCCAATGCCTTAACCCTACCTTAATTAACTGTGTCTAAATTAACTTCGCCATAATGAACACCAATGTCGTGGGTTCGACTTCCACTAAATCTAGTCATTGGTTCGACTCTCGACCTTCACAATGTCAACTGGAATCCAACTTGGAGACACGGCTGGTTCGCCCATATCTCCAAGGGTGTTCGACTCCCACCAGAGGTCGTGGGTCTTAGTTATTTATTATTATCATTATCCTCAGCGTGGCTACGCCCACTGCGTGGCAAAGACCTCTACCATACTACTCCAACTACCCCGGTCATGTGCTAATTGTGGCCCCCATGTTGTTCAAGCAAACTTCTTAATCTCATCCGCCAACCTAACTTTCTGCCGCCCCCTGCTTTGCTTCCCTTCTCTTAGATGCAGTCCGTAACCCTTAATGACCATCGGTTGTCTTCCCTCCTCACTACATGTCCTGCCCATGCCCATTTCTTTTTCTTGATTTCAACTAAGATGTCATTAGCTCGCGTTCCTTCCCTCACCCAATCTGCTCTATTCTTACCCCCTTACCGTTACACTCCTCATTCTTCTTTTCATAGCTCGTTGCGTCGTCTTCAATTTAAGTAGAACCCTTTTCGTAAGCCTCCAGATTTCAGCCCCGTAGGTGAGTACTGGTAAGACACAGCTGTTATACACTTTTCTCTTGAGGGATGAAGGCAACCTGCTGAGAATGCCGGCCAAACGCACTCCAGCCCATTATTATTCGTCTGATTATTTCAGTCTCATGATCCGGATCCGCGGTCTCAACCTGCCCTAAGAAGATGTATTCTCTTACCACTTCCACTGCCTGGCTACCTATCGTAAACTGCTGTTCTCTTCCGAGACGGTTAAACATTAGTTTTCTGCAGATTAATTTTCAGACCCACCCTTCTGCTTTGCCTCTCCGGGTCAGTGAGCATGCATTGCAATTGGTCCCCTGAGTTACTAAGCAAGGCAATATCTTCAGCGAATCGCAAGTTACTGAGGTATTCTCCATTAACTCTTATCCCCAAGTCTTCCCAATCCAGGTCTCTGAATACTTCCTGTAAACACGCTGTGAATAGCATTGGAGAGATCGTATCTCCCAGCCTGACGCCTTTCTTTATTGGGATTTTGTAGCTTTCTTTATGTAGGACTATGGTGGCTGTGGAGCCGCTATAGATATCTTTCAGTACTTTTACATACGGCTCGTCTACACCCTGATTCCGTAAGGCTTCCATGACTGCTAAGGAATCAAACGCTTTCTCGTAATCAATGAAAGCTATATATTGTGACGTGGTGGTGACGTTGAAGAACACAGTAGCAATACTGTGAAAGACAAAACTAACTTTTATTAGGCGAACCTGTGCCCACAAAAACAGGCTACACTTTTAGCACAACGGCAGCGGCGACCATGGTCGGCGATCGTCGAAAATCTGATCAGCGGGTCAAGCGCGTCGGCTTTTATAGATCAGTCGTCGAATGTTCCAGAGTAACCGCTGGGACCCGATTGTCTTCCACAAAGTTCTACACTATTCGCGTCGCGCATACATGCAATCACAGTACACAAGCTGCGGTGAAAGACAGTGGACGGAACCATCGATAACATTCCCGAAACTTCTTTTACATGCAGGCGCGTCCTGCGCTGCACGATAACATTTGTTAGGCGGCCAAACGTGGTCGCCCGATAAAGATGAAGTACACGTGTCAATATAAGGGTTGGTTATATTCTGCACATTTCTCTATCCCCTTATTGATAGTATGAATATGGTCTATTGTTGAGTAGCCTTTACTAAATCCTGCCTGGTCCTTTGGTTGACAGAAGTCTGAGGTGTTGCTGATTCTATTTGCGATTACCTTAGTAAATAGTTTGTAGGCAACTGACCGTAAGCTGATCGGTCTATAATTTTTCAAGTCTTTGGCGTCCCCTTTCTTATGGATTAGGATTGTGTTAGCGTTCTTCCAAGATTCCGGTACGCTCGAGGTCATGAGGCATTGCGTGTACAGCGTGGCCAGTTTCTCTAGAACAATTTGCCCACCATCCTTCGACAAATCTGCTTTTACCTGATCCTCCCCAGCTGCCTTCCCCCTTTGCATATCTCCCAAGGCTTTCTTTACTTCTTCCGGCGTTACCTGTGGGATTTCGAACTCCTCTAGACTATTTTCTCTTTTATTATCGTCGAGGGTGCCACTGGTACTGTATAAATATATATAGAACTCCTCAGCCACTTGAACTATCTCATCCATATTAGTAATGATATTGCTACGGCACAATATGTGCGATCACGAAAGGCCAGCAGTGTGAAGACGACGACGACGATTTAGAAGCTAGCGCGGGCTGTTGCCTCTTGGCCAAGCGCAGCGTATTTTCCTTGTAAATATATTTGTACATAGCTTGTCGTCTGCGTCTTTCTACGTAACATATTTGGTGGAGGTGGACGTTCCCTGTACCTCGTCACGGAGCTTCGCAGCGGACGGTACGTCGAGCCTACCTTCATGGCTCCCGGCGACGCCAACCCGACTCCACCGGCTCCGACACCTGCTGCCACTTCGACGACCTACATCACCCTCTCCGCTCCCCGTGATCCTGGCGTATTCTCGGCAAAAGATGGGGAAGACGTCGAGGACTGGATCAGCCTTTACGAACACGTCAGCCGCAATAACCGGTGGGACCCAACTATCATGCTCGCCAACGTCGTCTTTTACCTCGGTGGCACACCTCTAGTTTGGTATCGGACGCACGAAGATGAGCTGACCAGTTGGGATTCGCTTAAGCAAAAGCTTCGAGACTTGTTCGGCAACCCCTACGGTCACCAACTTGCCGCGCAGAAGGCGCTTTCCGGTCGTGTGCAGACGTCAACGGAGCCCTACGTCACGTACATTCAGGACGTCTTGGCTCTGTGCCACAAAGTTGACACCCACATGACTGAGTCAGACAAGGTTTCCCACATCCTCAAAGGCATTGCCGATGACGCCTTCAACTTGCTCGTTTGCAACAACGTAGCCACGGTGGATGCTGTTATAAAAGAGTGCCGCCGCCTGGAACTCGCCAAAAGCCGACGTATTGACCAGCAGTTTGCCCGTCTGCCCAACACCCCAGCGACATCTTCCTGTGCCGACGCTCCTCGTCCCAACCACACTGCCGATGTTACCAGGATCGTCCGGCGTGAGATCGAGGCCGCCTATCCGGCTGCCTTCGACTCCAGTCCCACCACCGCATCTGCAGTCATGGTCTCACTGATTCAGGCTGTTGTCCGCCAGGAGTTTGAAAACATGGGTCTTCACACCATCTGCTCGGCCCATCGCCCTGATACCCACCCGGCTTCTTCGATTTCGCCCCGTCCCGCATCTTCTTACCCACCACGTTTCCGCAACCCATCTGAATGGCGCACTGCTGACGACCGGCCTATTTGTTTCCACTGCCATCGCATCGGACACATTTCTCGGCACTGTCGTAGTCGCTGGAGTTCCCCGATCCGGTCTCCCTATACTGCCTACTCTCGCCCCTCAGGTGGCCCTTCTCGTCCCTATGCCGCACGCTCCGATAATGCCGCCACTGATTCTCCTGCAACGAACCGCCCCTATTCTCGTTCGCCTTCGCCCCAACGACGACAATCGCGCTCTCCCCAGCCCCGTCGCTCCTATTCGCCGACTCCCTTCGGACGCCGCTCCCAGCCGGAAAACTAGACGATGCAGCGCCTCGAGGTGACGCTGCATTGCCCCCTACGCCGCCAAATCCTCTACTGACTTTGCCCACTCATCTGAACCTTCTTGACGTGCAAGTCGACGGTGTTTCTGTGTCTGCTCTCATAGACACTGGGGCGCATTTGTCCGTCATGAGCGCTGACCTTCGTAACCGGCTCAGGAAAATTATCACGCCCGCCACGACGCCTGTTGTCCGTGTCGCCAATGGCGGAACAGCCCCCGTCATTGGTATGTGTACCGCCCGCGTCTCCTTCGCCGATCGCTCAACAATCGTGCTATTCACAGTCATCGCCCACTGTCCCCACGACATCATCCTCGGCTTAGACTTCCTCTCCGCCCATTCTGCTCTCATCGATTGTTCCGCCAGTACTCTCCGCCTTGACCTGCCTGTTCTGGATCCTGCTGAACCACACCCCAGTCGCCTCAGTTCCGCCGACTTCGTTCGCTTGCCACCTTCGGCACTGACCTACGTTGACCTAGTGTCATCCCCACCAGTCCCCGACGGTCACTACATCGCGGCTCCTATGCCAGACGTCCTCCTTACACACGGGATCACAGTACCCCATACGGTTTTATCTATTACGGCGAATTGCGTCTGCCTGCCAGTGGTCAACTTTGGCTTGGCGACACAAGTGCTGCCACGTGGGATGTCTTTGGCCCAGCTTTGTTCATTCGAGGATCACTCAGTAGCATCCATTGCAGTAGACGACACTTCATCCAATCCTCCTCTCCCATCGCAGTCGACAAATTGTACCATCGCTGACTTACGGAAAATGATTGCCTCCGACTTGCCCTCCGAGCACGCTCGTGACCTCTACCGCGTTCTGTTTTCCTACCACGATATTTTTGACTTTAATGATCGTCCTTTAGCCCAAACTACAGCTGTCAAACATCGCATTAATACCGGCGATGCCCCTCCCATTCATCGCCGCCCGTATCGAGTGTCACCAGCTGAGCGTCAAGTTATTCACGCAGAAGTTCGCCAAATGCTTGCCAAGAACATTATTGAACCGTCATGTAGTCCTTGGGCGTCACCGGTTGTGCTGGTAAAAAAGAAGGATGGCTCATGGCGCTTTTGCGTGGATTATCGGCACCTTAACAGGGTTACCAAAAAGGACGTGTATCCCCTACCTCGGATTGATGACGCCCTTGACTGCCTCCACGGTGCTCGCTATTTCTCCTCTATTGACCTTCGCTCCGGCTATTGGCAGATTGCCGTAGACGATCTCGACCGCGAGAAGACTGCCTTTGTAACACCCGACGGTCTTTATCAATTCAAGGTGATGCCGTTCGGCCTATGTAACGCTCCTGCCACTTTTGAACGCATGATGGACTCCCTTCTTCACGGTTTCAAATGGTCCACGTGCTTGTGCTACTTGGACGACGTTATCGTATTCTCCCCAACGTTCGCTACGCTCCTCGAGCGCCTCTCAGCAGTCCTAGACGTTTTTCGGCGAGCCGGTCTGCAACTCAACGCATCGAAGTGCCAATTCGGCCGTCGCCAGATTACCGTCCTTGGACATCTCGTTGACGCGAACGGAGTGCAACCGGACCCAGGCAAGATCCATGCTGTTACGCACTTCCCTGTTCCGAAGTGTGTCAAGGATGTGCGCAGCTTCATCGGCCTTTGTTCGTACTTCCGCCGTTTCGTGCGGAATTTCGCCGCCATAGCACGACCACTAACCCACCTTTTGAAAAAAGACGCTCCTTTCCAGTGGGGCGATAACGAGGCCTCTGCATTCTCTCATCTAATCGACATTCTCACAACGCCTCCTGTTCTGGCCCATTTCGATCCTTCTGCGCCTACCGAAGTCCGTACTGATGCCAGCGGTCACGGAATTGGAGCAGTACTGGCACAACGCCAGCGTGGCCACGACCGTGTTATCGCTTACGCCAGCAGGCTCCTCTCACCTGCGGAGCGCAACTATTCCATCACTGAGCGTGAGTGTCTGGCCCTAGTTTGGGCGGTTGCGAAATTCCGCCCATACTTATATGGCCGATCCTTTTCCGTTGTCACAGACCATCACGCGCTTTGTTGGTTATGCTCATTGAAAGACCCTTCAGGAAGACTTGGTCGCTGGACCTTACGCCTCCAAGAATATTCGTTCTCTGTCACCTACAAATCTGGCCGACTCCACAAGGACGCTGACTGCCTGTCTCGCTACCCGGTAGACGAGCCTGACGACGCCGACAGTAGTACCGCCGACGGCATTTTCTCTGTGTCTGCCTTCGCTAACATCGCCGATGAGCAGTACCGAGACCTATCGCTGCGAGTACTCATCGAGCGTCTGCGCTCTACACCTACCGACGCATCCGTTCGCCGATATGTCCTCCAGGGCGGCATTCTGTACCGAAGGAGCTTCCTCCCTGATGGCCCTGATCTTCTTCTTGTCGTGCCACAACATCTACGACAGACTGTGCTCTTTGAGATGCATGACGCACCCACTGCAGGACATCTTGGGGTAACCCGCACGTACGACCGCGTCCGCCGCCGCTTCTATTGGCCTGGTCTCGCTCGCTCCGTTCGACGCTATCTTGCTGCCTGTGATCCCTGCCAGCGTCGGAAGACACCTCAGGTGCTACCTGCCGGTCATCTGCAGCCGATCACGGTCCCTGTGGAACCGTTCTTTCGTGTTGGATTAGACCTGCTCGGTCCCTTTCCCACGTCATCCTCTGGGAACAAATGGGTAGCCGTCGCGACTGATTACGCCACCCGATACGCTATCACTCGGGCTCTCCCTACCAGCTGCGCCACTGACGTCGCGGACTTTCTCTTGCGTGACATTATCTTGCTTCATGGCGCCCCGCGACAGCTGCTTACTGACCGTGGTCGAAACTTCCTCTCGAAAGTTATCGCTGACATTGTGCGTTCCTGCTCCATTCAACACAAACTGACTACTTGACTACTTCATACCATCCTCAAACCAATGGCCTGACAGAGCGGTTAAACCGTACTCTTACCGATATGCTGGCCAAGTACGTCTCCAAGGACCACCTCGACTGGGACATTGCCCTTCCTTACGTAACATTTGCGTACAATTCTTCCCGGCACGACACCGCCGGATTTTCTCCCTTTTATCTACTGTACGGTCGCGAACCTACCTTGCCCCCTAGACACGGCACTTGCTCCTGCTGCGGTCTCACCAAGCGAGTATGCGCGCGACGCCATCGCCCTCGCCGACCATGCACGCCAGCTTGCCCGTGCTCGACTTACGGCCTCACAGACCACTCAGCAGTGTCAGTACAACGCCCGCCATCGTGACGTACACTTTTCACCTGGTGCGCTCGTGCTCCTGTGGTCGCCCTCTCGTCACGTCGGACTTTCAGAGAAGCTTCTTTCGCGATACACAGGGCCCTACCGCGTGCTGCGCCAGGTGACGCCTGTGACTTACGAAATTGCTCCTGTGGGCTCAAGCTCGTCCTCTCCTGTGGCATCTAGTGATGTCGTACACGTCAGTAGGCTCAAGGCCTACTACACTGCTTCCGAGTCCGATCTTTAGTCGCTCCGGGACGGCGCTTTTGCAGCCGGGGGTAGTGCTACGGCACAATATGTGCGATCACGAAAGGCCAGCAGTGTGAAGACGACGACGACGATTTAGAAGCTAGCGCGGGCTGTTGCCTCTTGGCCAAGCGCAGCGTATTTTCCTTGTAAATATATTTGTACATAGCTTGTCGTCTGCGTCTTTCTACGTAACAATATTGCCGGCTTTGTCTCTTAACGCATACATCTGATTCTTGCCAATTCCTAGTTTCTTCTTCACTGCTTTTAGGCTTCCTCCGTTCCTGAGAGCATGTTCAATTCTATCCATATTATACTTCCTTATGTCAGCTGTCTTACGCTTGTTGATTAACTTCGAAAGTTCTGCCAGTTCTATTCTGGCTGTAGGGTTAGAGGCTTTAATACACAGACGTTTCTTGATGAGATATTTCGTCTCCTGCGATAGCTTACTGGTATCCTGTCTAACGGAGTTACCATCGACTTCTGTTGCACACTCCTTAATGATGCCCATAAGACTGTCGCTCATTGCTTCAACACTAAGGTCCTCTCCCTGATCCTGAGTTAAAGCCGAATATCTGTTCTGTAGGTTGATCCGGAATTCCTCTAGTTTCCCTCTTACCACTAACTCATTGATTGGCTTCTTATGTACCAGTTTCTTCCGTTGTCTCCTCAAGTCTAGGCTAATTCGAGTTCTTACCATCCTATGGTCACTGCAGTGCACCTTGCCGAGCACGTCCACATCGTGTATGATGCCAGGGTTAGCGCAGAGTATGAAGTCTATTTCATTTCTAGTCTCGCCATTCGGGCTCCTTCATGTCCACTTTCGGCTATCCCGCTTGCGGAAAAAAGTATTCATTATCCGCATATTATTCTGTTCTGCCAACTCAACTAATAACTCTCACCTGCTATTCCTAGAGCCTATGCCATATTCCCCCACTGACTTGTCTCCAGCCTGGTCCTTGCCTACCTTGGCATTGAAGTCGCCCATCAGTATAGTGTATTTTGTTTTGACTTTACCCATCGCCGATTCAACGTCTTCATAGAAGCTTTCGACTACCTGGTCATCATGATTGGATGTAGAGGCGTAGACCTGTACGACCTTCAATTTGTACCTCTTAAGTTTCACAAGACCTGCCACCCTCTCGTTAGTGCTATAGAATTCTGGTGTATTTCCAGCTATATCCTTATTAATCAGGAATCCGACTCGTAGTTGTCGTCTCTCCGTTAAGCCCCGGTAGCACAGGACGTGCCCGCTTTTTAGCACTGTATATGCTTCATTTGTCCCCCTATCCTTACTGAGCCCTACTATATCCCATTTAACGCCCACTAATTCCTCCAATAGAACTGCTAGACTCGTCTCACTAGATAACGTTCTAGCTAAACGTTGCCAGGTTCAAATTCCAATGGCGGCCTCTCCGGACCCAGAGATTCTTAGCACCCTCTGCTGCGTCACAGGTCTGACCACCGCCGTGTTCAGTTGCTTCGCAGCTGCTGGGGACTGAGGGCCGGGGTTTGATTGTTGTATTCATATGGGAGGTTGTGGCCAAGTACTGCACCAGGGGGGCCAATCCTGCTCTGGTGAGGGAGTGCGTTACCGGTTCTGGTCACCGGAATCAGGCCGCACTCCAGGCCTGTTTATGCAATTTTATCAACACGAGGATTGTTTTTTATCTGGTGGAAAATTGCGCGGCACCGGGATTTGAACCACGGTCCTCTTGCACGCGAAGCGGATGCTCTACATCCACGCCATCGCTGCATCTTAATTAAATTCGCCTTAATTAGCACCATAGGTAGGGGTTTAGACTCCTACGAAAGCTGGAGAGTGCGACTCCCTATGAATTTTGGTGCCGTAACTCCGGATGGCGTAACGCCAGACGTCGGATTTTTCGTCCCGTGAGCCGTCTAAGGCTTTCGCCTTAATAAGTGCTGCTATTGGCCTATGCGCTCGTACCAGTTCGTGCTTTAACAGGATGCTTTCATTTCAGCACACAGGCAGTGCTACCGCCCTGTGGCTAAGCAAAACGGCTACACAACTTCGTACTTAAGAACGAAGTACCAAAGCTGACTGTTGTCCTCGGCGTGTGCGTTGATACCATTTCGTACTTATGCTCGAAGTACTGTAGCATTTTGTACTTAAGCGCGAAGGCACTGTAGCAATTTTTCAATACTTCCTAACGGTTTTTGAAGGTCTGAGTTGCAATTTTCTTGCCTGTTTTGTTAATGCGAGAGCATTATTTGGCTCATTGATCGACCCCGTGTTCAACAGCAAGCCGTGACATAAAAATGGCACATAAATTACATCTTCATCTACCCAAAAAGAGAAAAGAATTGCTGGCTCTCCCGTAATCGAGAGTAGATGTAAGCATAAAGTGGCTACTGGCAAAGCAGATCAGTTGTAAATGATACGAGCCACATTTTTAAAATGGGTGCGATGCATGTTCGCAACGGCACACCCCACCACATCACACTGCACCACGCTATACTGTGCACTGGTCCATATGGACGCTGCCCTGCTAGAAGAAGAAAACCGGTTGAAGGAGGCACAACGAGCAGCGAAGCCCGTCGGCCAACGACTACAGCATCCCCCTAGAGTGTGAGGTGAAGTTCGCTTACGAACCTGATGAAGGAATGACGTGTCCACACCATGCTGCCGCTCGGAAAAAGTCCCTCGGCAAAGTGGTGTTATCGTTCCGAAAATGGTGTCATCGAGAAAGAACACTCAAAGAAATGCGCACGAAACGCTAATTTAACGAGAACTCGGCAAACAAAACTCAGCTGAGAGGACGCAATGTGGCCGCTTTGTCGTCTTGCGTTGTTTCGACCCCATAAGCAGAAACATTGCACTAGGAACATAACGCAGCTGCACCAAACTCAGCGACACACTTCGCGACAAGTAATGCTCTCGCATTTGAATGAGGTCTTATTATTATTAGAGAAGGTACAATATAAGGAAATATTATGCAGGAGGAAGTCCTGAGGTTAAAGACTGTAATGGGACCTCTCGTACAGCGTATAAGTAAAGATATAAACAACAATTGCAACAATTATCGTACGAAAATTTTAAAAAAGCAAACATGGTATTAGGGTTAGCAGTACTCATACAAATCAGCTTCAGACATGCTAGTAAGAAATATAATAATAATATTATTCCATTCGACTAATTAGAGAGGTACAAGTTAATATAACGCCAATTTGAAGTAAATGAATAAGGAGACATAACCAACCGAACTTTTATTTGTGTAGCATAAGTATTAACAGTGTGTACATTTGGAGGGAGCAACATCATAAATATTGCTTAGGTGACCCTATAGTTTTTTTTCTTTTTGTCTTTCCAAAATTTTCAGGAAGGTGCATTGCTATTCGAAATGAACCTTGACCATCTTCCCAGTTAGTGAGTCATCAACCTACACTCAAATACTTTTTAGACATATATGTGTGCAAGCAATCATTTTAATTGAATAAACATCATTTACCACTGAGCTAGACTCCATTCATGCAGCGTAAAAACATGGCCCTTCAAAGGCGTGAGCGGGCAAAATTCTGAGCAGCGTTCTACTGCGGCTGTAGTCACGGACAACTTTCTGTGGCGTGTTACGCATCTGAGCACAAGGTGGTGTAGGGGTTGAGGGACGGACTTCGGGATGAAAACCAAACTTGGGAGTATTTATTTTACATTATATACAGGGAGGTGAGAGATATTTAACAGTCGTACAGTCATTACGGGCCGGCAGCAACTCGGACGCTGCGGCCCGCGGCAAGAAGTTCGAGAGAGGTGAATCAGGGAATCAGGCAATGCTCTGGCCTCTCTGGAATGCTTTTTATAAACCCTTCGAGCACTGGAAGTCGCGTCATGTTTGACCAATGGGAGAGTCCGCTCAGATGACGCCATTTTCGGCCAATCGTTGGCGCCCGTGTCGCGGTGTCACACCCGGCGGCTCTCTGCGGTCTTGCCTCGCTGACTTGCAATGCACTTCTTCTAAGGTGGAGAAGGGGAGGGCGCTCATGCTCCATTGTACGAGGGCCCACCTGCTCCCGGTGGTACGGCTCCGCAGTGGTGGCAAATGCCTTCTTCAAAGGCGAAGAGGGGTGACGATTGGGCTCTATTGTCCGCGGGCCCCTTCTAATCCCGGCGGCGTACGAACTTCTTTGCAAGTGTCCTGCTTGCCCCTGCTTCTGAAATCCTCAGTTAGCTGTGCTGCGATTCGAAGTGGTTTGGGGAACTCGATGTAGCCTCAGGAAGCGGCGCCATATCTAACAGCTCGTCCTCGCCCCGGTTGTTCTGAATGGCCGGTGAACTCAATTCGCTGGCCATGAGGAACGCTGATAGAAGCTGCAGGGTACTGGGGTCGAGCCTCGTTTGACGAACTTCGGTATCCCTGGCCCTGGAGAAAAGACGTCAAACAAACAAAACAACACAGCGCTGCACCACGTGTAAGCGCAGGCTCTTCACCCCTGACTCGCCAGGCTATTACTGAGTTAAAATGAACCCTGAACTTTTATTTCCCCCAATTTTGACCAAACAGTTCCAACCACCCTTCCAAACAGCTATCCATTTCTCCTCGATTGCCGACAAGACCAGAGTACTATTGTTGTTGCAAAACAAAAGGGTCGTTGAGGATGCAAACAACAAATGAAAACAGCCGAACATAACTTAAGTGGCCTAACTACACGAACAGCATGTTTCCAATCTATCGCGGTGGCGTACTTATCTCACGTAATGGTGCCACTGAACAATCTGGTCAACCTCACAAGTACGTAATCACAAACGCACTAGCCTTGTGGTCACTAAACAAAACGCGTACTTGCGTTGTAGGCAAACTTTTCATTTATGCTTACTCACGTTTCTTCCCTGAAAGTCCTACAGGACACGTGACCTTAACGAACAATTAAACTTGCGGGACTTACACACTCCGCAGAACCCTTAAAATAATGCGTCTTTTAATAACTCGTTCCACGCATACTTATCAGAGAAGTCAGAATACGGCTGCCCCCAACACACACGAGCAACCCAGTCATAAATCTGCTTCCTTCCGTCCACACAGGACATGCGCTAATCGAACTAAGAACGCCTCTCAGTGCAACTCATGCACTCACTGAAAACTATGCGGTTAACCTTAGAAAATGAAAAAAACGCTTATAAAAAAAAGAAGGTTAACTAAAACACACGCGCGTTACGATAGGCCTCTCAACGATAACCTTGACCTTCAGGTTACTCACACACACACAAAGAAAGCCTATATACTCATTAAGTAACACACGCGAGACTACAGGTTTACTTGAAACGCATCTTTCAAATCTCGGAGCTTTCTCAAACCAAAACATAAACAAAGCTCAAACCTTACACCTTGAAAGAAATCCTAGTCTCAAATCGCGAAAACTTTCCGATGCTGAAAAATAAAACAAAATAACACGCTTCATTTCTACGGAAGGGCTCTTGGCCTCCCTTTCCAAACGTTTTCGACTGACTCATACTTTCAGTCGGACTCGAGGTGGGCGCGGTTTCAAAGCTACTCTGGCTGCCGAGAAACAACAAAAGGGCTGATTCACTATCAGCTCCCCCAAGACGTTACGGTCTCCTGCCAATTTGCGCCCTGGCGCCCCGCTTTCCTCACAAACTTGATCGACCGCGTCGCTGCTCCCCACCTGGTCTCGTCTTGCCACCTTGCGTTTCTTCGAACTGCACGCTGAGCTGTGAAAAGAACTACGGAACGACGAGGAGTTTAACTGCATCGTGCCCTTTGTCTGCGTCCGTGCAGAACATGCTTCGCGGTCCCCCTTTGACCGGTGGCTCGAACGTTCTGGATGCGTCAACATCGTCCTTGACGACCGCAACTTTTTCCTCGCGCCCTGCCCTTTTGGGTTTCTCGCCGTCTTTGGCGGCGCTACATTAGTTACCGTCTTTCGGTCTTTACCGCGCTCCTTTTTACGGCGCTTCCTGTTTGCACTCGCCTTCATGTCGCCTTCTCGTGCCTCGTGCTGGCCGGTACACATTTCGTCGGCCCGGATCGGTCTCTTACCCGCACAGTCTGAGTGATTGTCACTTAAATCAACACTCTCTCTGCCTCGACTGGCGGACAGCTCAACCGACTCTAGAACAATGCAGCAGGCTTTACTCGAGTTAGACAACTCGCACTCTTGCGAACTGCCCTCTACTACATTGCCCAGCTCACGCTGTGCATCGGCACACAGCCCGTCGGTATCGATCGCTGTCTCACGCGCACAGTCCGAATGATTAAAAACTGAACCATCCCTATCTAGGTTATCTTGACTGGCGAAGAGCCGCACCGATCCCTGAACAATGCAGTTGTTCTCTCGTGAGCTACGGAGCTCGCCACCCCGAGAACTACTCTCAACTGCATCGTCCAGTTCGCACTTCACTTCTGCACGCAGATCTGGCTCTACGTGGGTGCTCGCGTCTGTCGGGTCAGCAGTACCCTTTTCTTCGCTAGCAACCTCGCTAACATTACCAGCGACGCACACGCGCGGTAACTGTGCCAATTTGTTCGCAGCTGGCCTAGCTGTCTCTACAGTCATCTGTTGGCACAGCACCTCGTCGCTCTCACTGCGGCCTTTAACGGCCTCTGTTGCCACTAAGGCATCGTTAGCAGCTAGCATTTTCCCTTTTCCTATGAATCTGCAGCCAATCTCACAGGCACTACTCTTCTCGTCGTCTTTTGGCGAAAATCTGCTAGACACTTCCTCATTCTTTCGCTCTGTACTACCTACAGAATTCTCAGACAGCCGTTGTCTCTGTGCCAATAACTGATCACAATACTGTATCTCTTTGATCAGTGCTGCCTTTTCTCTCTCATATTTTTGCTCACGCTCAAGCTTACGTTCCTGATACTCACGTTCGCGTTCATTCTCACGTTCGTGACGCTGACACCTAAGAGTAAGTTCTTGAAGCTCATGCTTCCGTTCATTCTCGCGTTCTTCACGCTTATGCTCACTCCTAAGTTCACGACGCTCTCGCAAACGTAC
This sequence comes from Dermacentor albipictus, assembly GCF_038994185.2. NCBI lineage: Eukaryota > Metazoa > Arthropoda > Arachnida > Ixodida > Ixodidae > Dermacentor > Dermacentor albipictus. Next base: position 121,259,281 of record NC_091823.1, read on the forward strand.
ACGACGCTCACGCTGCCGTGGCTCCTGTATCACCTCCCAAGCAAGCTTAATGCTTTCATCATCATTGCCACTATCGTTAATCGCCTTTATGATAGCTGGTGTTTTCATCCGTTCGTCCGCCTCAACTCCCAAATCGTCGCACACCAACAACAAGTCTAACCTCGTCAACCTTCTAAGATCCATGGCAGCTGCCCCGACAGGTGGTCAAAACTGTTTTCCTTAATTAATTTGTGCAAACACACAATGCATCAAACTCCCGATTCCCAGAACTATCAAAATTGAACACACAACATTTGAGTCTGGCGAATCAAAAGGAAAAAAACCACGCGCTCACTTACGGTTGCAGCACCCTGCCATCCGGTTCACTTGTCCGCTGTTCCCGGTTCCTCCGGACTCCCTGGGTCGAAGGCTCGCTCCTTCTTCGCTACTCCCAGTTTCTTCGGACCTCTTTCGACGAAGGCTCTCTCTTCTTCGCTCTTCCCGGTTCCTTAGGATCTCTCTCGACGAAGGTTTATCCGTAGCGCTGCCACCAGCTGATGCATTCGGAGGCGATCTCACCGCTGCCAACCAGATGTAGGGGTTGAGGGACGGGCTTCGGGATGAAAACCAAACTTGGGAGTATTTATTTTACATCATATACAGGGAGGTGAGAGACATTTAACAGTCGTACAGTCATTACGGGCCGGCAGCAACTCGGACGCTGCGTCCCCCGGCAAGAAGTTCGAGAGAGGTGAATCAGGGAATGCTCTGGTCTCTCTGGAATGCTTCTTATAAACCCTTCGAGCACTGGAAGTCGCGTCATGTTTGACCAATGGGAGAGTCCGCTCAGATGACGCCATTTTCGGCCAATCGTTGGCGCCCGTGTCGCGGTGTCACACCCGGCGGCTCTCTGCGGTCTTGCCTCGCTGACTTGCAATGCACTTCTTCTAAGGTGGAGAAGGGGAGGACGCTCATGCTCCATTGTACGAGGGCCCACCTGCTCCCGGTGGTACGGCTCCGCAGTGGTGGCAAATGCCTTCTTCAAAGGCGAAGAGGGGTGACGATTGGGCTCTTTTGTCCGCGGGCCCCTTCTAATCCCGGCGGCGTACGAACTTGTTTGCAAGTGTCCTGCCTCAGGAATGTGGCACCCCTGCTTCTGCATTCCTCAATTAGCTGTGCTGCGATTCGTAGTGGTTTGGGGAACTCGAAGTAGCCTCAGGAAACGGCGCCATATCTAACAGTGGCTAGATCGAATCACGGCCACGGCGGCCGCATTTCGATGGGGGCGAAATGTGAAAACACCCGTGTACTTAGATTTAGGCGCGCGTTAAGGAACCCCAGGTGGTCAAAATTTCCGGAGTCCTCCGCTACGGCGTGCCTCGTAATCAGAAAGTGCTTTTGGCACGTGAAACCCCGTAATTTAACTTTCTATGGCTATGCAGGAATTGCTACGGGGGCGCAGTTTCTGCAGATGTGTTACAGCGCCAAGTAGTCCACCGGCGTTTGACAGTGCTTTTTGGTTGCTCAGAACAGACGCTACATATATATAGGCTCAGCTTCCACGTGCGACGGTTTCGCGTTTACCCAGACGCGGAAGGGAAAAGCCGCAAAAGAAGTAAACCTTTACATTACGAGGTGTGTTTTCTCTTCTTTAAATGTTGCTAATAAAGTGTGCGCGTTTTCTCTTCCCCAGCTTAAGCTAACGTGGACGAAAACGCGGGACTATTTTTCAGAAGCACTCTCAATTGTGCGCGCTTTGCCTTCGTAGCTTTCCGTTCATAGCCACAGAAAGTTGTCCGCGAATACAGTTTGTTACCTCACGAGTGCTATCGCGCCATCTATCGAGAAAAGTCTGCGGGGTGCGCGCAATAGCCGATACGCAGTTCCAAACCTACGCCATAGGCACTGGCTCCGGGTGTTTTAACGCGTTAGCGTTAAGGAGCTCGTGTCGCAGAAAAGCCGGTGTCGTCGGTGTCGGCGTCCGCGGCGTTGGCCGTGAACGATAAATCACGGCAGGCACTTCATAAATAAAAAGCAACTTCGAAGACGGGTTGGGTGGGAATCGAACCAGGGTCTCCGGAGTGTGAGATGGAGACGCTACCACTCAGCCACGAGTTTTGGTTTTTATAGGGTAAGCGACTCGAACGAGCTGTTGGAAATTACGTGCCACGGGTTCGCGTGTATACTTGTATGCAGGGGCCAGGCGCGCGGAGCCGGCTTGTTTGTGATGGCGATTCCGCTGTCCTTGGTCTCGCACTTCGTGCCGCACATCAGCGCCGACATGTGGCTCTCGTATCTGAACGAGCACTTGAGTCCGCATCGTCTACAGCCTGACGACAAGATGCTGGTGGACGACGTCGGCCTGGCGCGCTGTATGAGCGCGCTCTTCAGTAACTTCAGGTGAGCGAGAAACAGCCAAAAAGACCGGATTCATGCGCACCGCTTGCGAGCCACGTTGTTCGACGGTCCGAAATAATTGGGAGACATCCTCTGTCGCGCCCTAAGTCGACAAATTCCTGCTAAATTTGAAAAAAAGCATATTTATTTCTCACGTAATAATTTCATCCAGCCATCTCACAAGCCAATGTGCGACCCTGTATTTGCGTTAAAAAAAATATGCAGTCCGACACACATGTTGGAACCTATGTGAAGCGAAGCTATAATCAATCAATCAATCCAATCAATCAATCAATCAATCAATCTTTATTTTCATTCTGTCAATGATACAGAAAGAAGGACTGTGACAAAAAGCTGTTTTTTAGAACAGCTTGACTAGGCCATAGCCCCATGGAAAAATTTCGGAGCGGTAACAGCACTACCGTAAAATAAATCAAACTAACACTAACAAACTAAAGCACTAAGTAAAGGAAATGCTAAGGTAATACAGAAAGGCAGTTTTTACAGTCACCAAAAAATAAATACAGAACACTTTCTTAGAAAAATGAAATATCTGAAATGCTATCAAATTACAAATGTCTAGAATAAATACACTGAATGTACAGAAAAAACAAAATATAAATCAATTTGTTACAAACAGTTACATACAACCAGATGAAACAATTCAATACGGTTATGGATTTGATGAACGAGACAGTTTGTAGTATAACCAGTGTTAAGTAGTAGGCGTTAATTGAAGGCGTTAATGAAGGCGTTAATTAAATGTTTTACAACTAATGACGATGCGTATGATGTTTCTTACTTTCGTGCTATACGCAACGTGTAATCTCGTGCAATGTGTGTGTTTATCCGCCTCAAAGGTCGCAACTTCACTGCCACGCACTTTTGTCTGTTGACGCGCTAAATGGCTCGCAAGACATGTCGAAATGTAAACTCTAAATCAGGCGGATGCACGTGGCAGTGCGAGACGTCTACGCAGCGACATCCTGTGCGACGGCGACGCAAGATACTTGTCGAGGGAATAGCGATGTATACAGGACTGCGTATAGAAAAAAAAATGCATGGAAGGTATCATGCAGCGTTTTACGGATTCACTGTCCTCTTGTGTCACAGTGGGACAATCCTGTTCTACAGAGTTAGCCATGAACGGGAGCACATGCAGGCACATAGCGAATGGCTAAATAACAGAAAAATAAAAATAAAGTAACTTAAGGAACCTGGACAATATAATCCACTAACCATTAACAAGTCGGTGTTCTTTAGAAATACCTCTGAGCCGACATGCCGTGTTCAGGTTATATGTATATTTTTTTTTTTGCATACAGAAGCAGTGCACTTATTTGCACTACGTTGCAGCTCACTGTAAGAGGGGTCACATTAGCTCGTTCGTGGGTACTTTCATTTGGTTGCATGTGTCCCATTCGTACATGTCAACAAAAGTAAGCGCCGAGAGGTTGACCGACCCAGCAGCCACTCCGAACGCGGCAGAGGTAGGCAAAGAAAGCTTCGCTTTAAAATGAGAGTCCCCGTGTGCATAATATTGGATTACATTACGCAGGTGATACAGGGACGCACACACGCGCACGGCACAAGAGACGGCGAAGTCAAACCCACGAGTTCGCCGGTGTTACATGTTACTATAGCTATACGTTTCACAAACTCACAAAACAACGGGTTCACCGGTGTTTTTTTGTATGTTTTACTTTAAAGAAGTTCGGTCAGGCAGGGGCAGTGGCACCACAGCGTGCACGTTCTCGCGCCGCTATACCTTGCAGTTGAGAATACTTCTGTCGAAGGAAACCCGCAACAAAACTTTTGGACCGCTCAAGACACGTTTCATTTCAGATATATAACTGCCTCCATGGGAAGCTCTACGTCTGGCATAAGAGTGATTGCGTTGCGGAAAGCTCGCAAAATAAACACGCTTTCTTTTAATGCTAAAATATTTACAAGACGCCGCCATTAACGTTTTCCTGAAGGGGCCCGCGGAGCACAGAACGCTCGAGAACAAGCGTGGGTCCTCGGCATGGCTTCGAAGATCGGGTGGCGCGTATGCGACAGGCTGAAAGTCTCGGAGGCTATGGTTTTGAGATGGACGTCATACCCAATAAGTACCGGATACAGACGTACGTCTTCTGCTTCAGTGTCGCATGCTGTTAACAACAAAACTAGACAATTACCAGCCATGCAGCTTCGCCAATATTGCTTCATCTACTGTTCATTAATAATCAAATCAGCCGAAGGGAAATCTCCTTGCAATTAGTCGTTAAGTCTTGCCTGCAAGTAAGAATAGGTGCAATTTGGTGCGTGCGCTGGTAGCTGCGTCGCCGTTTCACGAAGCGCAACATTTCTTGCACAGAATCAACCTTCGATTATCACTGATTCACGGTCGTCTTCAGTCATTTGCAACATTAATTGCTCCATTTAGTTTTTTGGTACCTGCTGACGTGCAACACCCCGTTTTCCTCTTTTCTTTTTGTATGCATTATCCAAGTGCAGTTCAATAAATTATTGCTAATGACGCCATACAGTATTATGAGTTTTTCCACGAAATCGGTGCTATCCTCATGATCATCATCGTGTCTATTTGCGACTACATGTCGTGCTACTGCGTGCTTCTGGGACTGCGCCGCTGCACTTACGTAAATTAATTTTCTTCACAACACGTCTCCGCTGGCATTTAATTCATCGACTGCGCTTTGGCTAGCAGATGGGCGTTCTATAGAAATTCTAACACAGACAGTGCTAGCAGTGCGACGGCCTTGATGCAATGAACTACACAGACATCTCCCTACTCTCCCAGTCTCAAAATTTTAGGGAAATTTTACGAGATAATTAGCGAGTATGTACTTTGCAAGTGGGAATGAGGTAACTAACTGCCGTTTCTTGTTCCGCGGTGACTTTTCTACGGATATCGCAACCGTTAAAATTTCGTCGTCATCATGAGCCTGATTACGCCCGCTGCAGGGCAAAGGCCTCTCCCATACTTCCCCGACTACCCCGGTCATGTACTAATTGTGGCCATGTTGTCCCTGCAAACTTCTTAATCTCATGAACCCACCTAACTTTCTGCCGCCCCATGCTACGCTTCCTTTCCCTTGAAATCCAGTCCGTAACCCTTAAAGACCATCGGTTATCTTCTCTCCTCATTACATGTCCTGCCCATGCCCATTTCTTTTTCTTGATTTCAACTAAGATGTCATTAACTAGCGTTTGTTCCCTCACCCAATCTGCTCTTTTCTTATCCCTTAACGTTACACCTATCATTCTTCTTTCCACAGCTCGTTGCGTCGTCCTCAATTTAAGTAGAACCCTTTTCGTAAGCCTCCAGGTTTCTGCCCCGTACGTGAGTACTGGTAAGACACAGCTCTTATAGACTTTTCTCTTGAGGGATAATGGCAACCTGCTCTTCGTGATTATAGAATGCCTGCCAAACGCACCCCAGCCCATTTTTATTCTTCTGCTCATTTCAGTCTCATGATCCAGATCCGCGGTCGCTACCTGCCCTGGGTAGACGTATTCCCTTACCACTTCCAGTGTCTCGCTACCTATCGTAAACTGCTGTTCTTTTCCGGGACTGTTAAACATTACTTCAGTTTTCTGCAGATTAATTTTTAGACCCACCCTTCTGCTTTGCCTCTCCAGGTCAGTGAGCATGCAATTGGTCCCCTGAGTTACTAAGCATGGCAATGTCATCAGCGAATCGCAAGTTACTAAGGTATTCTCCATTAACTCTTATCCCCAATTCTTCCCACTCCAGTACTCTGAATACCTCCTGTAAACTTGTTGGGAATAGTATTTGAGAGATCGTATCTCCCTGTCTGACGCCTTTCTTTATTGGGATTTTGTTGCTTTCTTTATGGAGGACTACGGCGGCTATGGAGCCGCTATAGAAATCTTTCAACATTTTTACATACGGCTCGTCTACACCCTGATTCTGTCATGTCTCGATGACTGCTGAAGTTTCGACTGCATCAAACGCTTTCTCGTAATCAATGCAATCTATATATAAGGGTTGGTTATATTCCGCATATTTCTCTATCACCTGATTGATAGTGTGAATATGGTCTGTTGTTGAGTAGCCTTTACGGATTCCTGCCTGGTCCTTTGGTTGACAGAAGTCTAAGGTGTTGCTGATTCTTTTTGCGGTTACCTTAGTAAATACCTTGTAGGCGACGGACTGCTGATCGGTCTACTGATCGGTCTACAATTTTTACAATTTTACAATTCTACAATTTTACAATTTTACAAGCTGATCGGTCTACAATTTTTCAAGTCCTTCAAGTCGTTAAAATTTAGACACAACTAAAATATTAAACCTGTGCATTTAATTATTGACGAACTGTTCAAACATACTTTGAAAGTATTTTGATGCTGTAATTCATAACGTTACACATAAAATTAGGCGTTACGTAACATGCTTTAAACTTTTCCGGAGCTCTCTTGTCCCAAATGATGTTCTTATAAATTACAAGCTCGCGTACCGTTATTACCGGATATACTTTTGGGAATTCCGTTATTTCGTGTTCATATTACTACGCAACAATTACCACTGATCAAAAATACGCCTCCTTTGCCATGATTACGAAGGCGTCATATTCTGTCGTGGGCTGTTCGTTATGCGCAGCCTGAGTCGCCAAGATGACTCCGCTTTCCAGCTAGGGCCATTGTAACGAAGATGAAGATGAAGTGAGAACAGAGCGCGGGCTTGCCATTAAGTCTACAGCGTGACGTGACACTACCCAGCACCTCCGCCTAGGCAGTCTACATGCAAGTCAAGCTTGTACGCAGGCTCTTCACTACCACCAAAAATATTAAGGTGTTCAACTGTAAACACCCTGCAGTCTTGGAGAAGCCGTACAGCTGTTGATTCTAAGGTAAGGCACGTTGTTGGGCTAGTCGGTTCACGATTCAGCAAAATTTTAAACTGCGCGAGAAAGACAGGACATGAACAGAAACATAGACGCGCACACAAAGCGTAGACTTGACAAGGCGATCAAGTTAACGTAGGTAAAGGTTGCTTGTTCCTTGTTCTTGGGAGATAGAAAAGAGCCCGGGGTGGTAGGAGTATACTAAAGTGAGGCATGCGTTGGGCCAGTCGGTTCACAGATTCAGCAAACTTTTCTATCTTTTTCTGACTCTATGAACCGACTAGCCCAACGACATGCCTTACTTCGATATACTTATACTATCCCCGGCTCTTTTCTGCCTTAGGACAAGGAACAAGCAGCTTTTACCAAGGCTAACTTGACTGACCTGTCAAAGTCTGCGCTTTGTGCGTGATTCTGTGCCTCTGTTCGCTCACTGTCTCCCTCGCGCGGTTTAAAAATTTTGTTGATTATAAGCACGAGCTCTGGTCTTGCTTTATTTTCTTCGTCACTACAAATGCTACATCTGATCCACTCTAACGCGATAATATTGTTACGTAAGAAGACGCAAATGAAAAGCTATATACAAGTATATTTACAACGTAATACGCCGCACTTGGCCAAGAGGCAACAGCCCGCGCTAGCCTCCAATCGTTGTCGTCGTCTTCTTACTGCTCGCCTCTTCGTCATCGGTAATACTATTCCGTAGCACTACCCCCGGCGGCAAAAGCGCCGTCCCGGAGCGACTAAAGGCCGGTCTTGGAAACAGTGTAGTAGGCCTTGAGCCTACTGATGTGCACGACATCACTAGGTGCCACAGTAGATGACGAGGTTGAGCTCACAGGGGCAATTTCGTACGTCACAGGCGTCACCTGGCGCAGCACGCGGTAGGGCCCTGTGTATCGCGAAAGGAGCTTTTGTGAAAGTCCGACGTGACGAGAGGGCGACCACAAGAGCACGAGCGCACCAGGCGAAAACTGTACGTCACGGTGGCGGGCGTTGTACTGACGCTGCTGAGTGGTTTGCGAGTCCGTCAGTCGAGCACGGGCAAGCTGGCGTGCATGGTCGGCGAGAGCGATGGCGTCGCGCGCATACTCGCTTGTTGAGATCGAAGCAGGAGGAAGTGCCGTGTCAAGGGGCAAGGTCGGTTCGCGACCGTAGAGCAGATAAAAGGGAGAAAATCCGGCGGTGTCGTGCCGGGAAGAATTATAAGCGAATGTGACGTAAGGAAGGGCAATGTCCCAGTCGCGGTGGTCCTGGGAAACGTACTTTGACAGCATATCGGTAAGAGTACGGTTTAACCGCTCTGTCAGGCCATTGGTTTGAGGATGGTATGAGGTAGTCAGCTTGTGTTGAGTGGAGCAGGAACGTACAATGTCGGCGATAACTTTCGAGAGGAAGTTTCGACCACGGTCAGTAAGCAGCTGTCGCGGGGCGCCATGAAGCAAGATAATGTCACGCAAGAGAAAGTCCGCGACGTCAGTGGCGCAGCTGGTAGGGAGAGCCCGAGTGATAGCGTATCGGGTGGCGTAATCAGTCGCGACGGCTACCCATTTGTTCCCAGAGGATGACGTGGGAAAGGGACCGAGCAGGTCTAATCCAACACGAAAGAACGGTTCCACAGGGACGGTGATCGGCTGGAGATGACCGGCAGGTAGCACCTGAGGTGTCTTCCGACGCTGGCAGGGATCACAGGCAGCAACATAGCGTCGAACGGAGCGAGCGAGACCAGGCCAATAGAAGCGGCGGCGGACGCGGTCGTACGTGCGGGTTACCCCAAGATGTCCTGCAGTGGGTGCGTCATGCATCTCAAAGAGCACAGTCTGTCGTAGATGTTTTGGCACGACAAGAAGAAGATCAGGGCCATCAGGGAGGAAGCTCCTTCGGTACAGAATGCCGCCCTGGAGGACATATCGGCGAACGGATGCGTCGGTAGGTGTAGAGCGCAGACGCTCGATGAGTACTCGCAGCGATAGGTCTCGGTACTGCTCATCGGCGATGTTAGCGAAGGCAGACACAGAGAAAATGCCGTCGGCGGTACTACTGTCGACGTCGTCAGGCTCGTCTACCGGGTAGCGAGACAGGCAGTCAGCGTCCTTGTGTAGTCGGCCAGATTTGTAGGTGACAGAGAACGAATATTCTTGGAGGCGTAAGGCCCAGCGACCAAGTCTTCCTGAAGGGTCTTTCAATGAGCATAACCAACAAAGCGCGTGATGGTCTGTGATAACGGAAAAGGGTCGGCCATATAAGTATGGGCGGAACTTCGCAACCGCCCAAACTAGGGCCAGACACTCACGCTCAGTGATGGAATAGTTGCGCTCCGCGGGTGAGAGGAGCCTGCTGGCGTAAGCGATAACACGGTCGTTGCCGCGCTGGCGTTGTGCCAGTACTGCGCCAATTCCGTGACCGCTGGCATCAGTACGAACTTCGGTAGGCGCAGAAGGATCGAAATGGGCCAGAACGGGAGGCGTTGTGAGAACGTCGATTAGATGCGAGAATGCAGAGGCCTCGTTATCGCCCCACTGGAAAGGGGCGTCTTCTTTCAAAAGCTCGGTTAGTGGTCGTGCTATGGCCGCGAAATTTTTCACGAAACGGCGGAAGTAGGAACAAAGGCCGATGAAGCTGCGCACATCCTTGACACACTTCGGAACAGAAAAGTGCGTAACAGCATGGATCTTGCCTGGGTCCGGTTGCACTCCGTTCGCGTCAACGAGATGCTCAAGGACGGTAATCTCGCGACGGCCGAATTGGCACTTCGATGCGTTCAGTTGCAGACCGGCGCGACGAAAAACGTCCAGGACTGCCGAGAGGCGCTCGAGGTGCGTAGCGAACGTTGGGGAGAATACTATCACGTCGTCCAAGTAGCACAGGCATGTGGACCATTTGAAACCGTGAAGAAGGGAGTCCATCATGCGTTCAAAAGTGGCAGGAGCGTTACATAGACCAAACGGCATCACTTTGAATTGATAAAGACCGTCCGGAGTTACAAAAGCAGTCTTCTCGCGGTCCAGATCGTCCACAGCAATCTGCCAGTAGCCGGAGCGGAGGTCAATAGAAGAGAAGTAGCGAGCACCATGGAGGCAGTCAAGGGCGTCATCGATCCGAGGTAGGGGATACACGTCCTTTTTGGTAACCCTGTTAAGGTGCCGATAATCCACGCAAAAGCGCCATGAGCCATCCTTCTTTTTTACCAGTACAACCGGTGACGCCCATGGACTACATGACGTTTCTATGATGTTATTGGCAAGCATTTTGCGAACTTCAGCGTAAATAACTTCACGCTCAACCGGTGACACTCGATACGGGCGGCGATGAATAGGAGGGGCATTGCCGGTATTAATGCGATGTTTAACAGTTGTAGTTTGGGCCAAAGGACGATCGTTAAAGTCAAAAATATCGTTGTAGGAAAGCAGAACGCGGTAGACCTCACGAGCGTGCTCGGACGGCATGTCGGGCGCAATCATTTTCTGTATGTCGGCGATGGTGCAAGTTGTCGACGGAGATGGTAGAGGAGGATCGGCTGAATTGCTGTCTACCTCAATAGATGCTATTGAGTGATCTTCGAATGAGCAAAGCTGGGCCAGAGACATCCCGCGTGGCAGCACTTGTGTCGTCAAGCCAAAATTGACCACTGGCAGGCAGACGCAATTAGCCGTAATAGATAAAACGGTATGAGGTACCGTGATCCCGTGTGTAAGGAGGACGTCTTGTATAGGAGCCGCGATATAGTGACCGTCGGGCACTGGTGGGGATGACACTAGGTCAACGTAAGTCAGTGCCGTAGGTGGCAAGCGAACAACGTCGACGGAACTGAGGCGACTGGGGTGTGGTTCAGCGGGATCCAGAACAGGCAGGTCAAGGCGGAGAGTACTGGCGGAACAATCAATGAGAGCAGAATGTGCGGAGAGGAAGTCTAAGCCGAGGATGATGTCATGGGGACAGTGGGCGATGACTGTGAATAGCACGACTGTTGAGCGATCGGCGAAGGAGACGCGGGCGGCACACATACCAATTACGGGGGCTGTTCCGCCATCGGCGACACGGACAACAAGCGTCGTGGCGGGCGTGATTATTTTTTTCAGGCGGGTACGAAAGTCCGCGCTCATTACCGACAAATGCGCCCCAGTGTCTATAAGAGCAGATACAGGAACACCGTCGACTTGCACGTCAAGAAGGTAAAGATGAGTGGGCAACGTCAGTGGAGGATTTGGCGGCGTAGGGAGCAATGCAGCGTCACCTCGAGACGCTGCATCATTCAGTTTTCCGGCTGGGAGCGGCGTCCGAAGGGAGTCGGCGAAAAGGAGCGACGGGGCTGGGGAGAGCGAGATTGTCGTCCTTGGGGCGAAGGTGAACGAGAATAGGGGCGGTTCGGCGCAGGAGAGTCAGTGGCGGCATTATCGGAGCGTGCGGCATAAGGACGAGAAGGGCCACCCGAGGGGCGAGAATAGGCAGTATAAGCAGACCGGGTCGGGGAAGTCCAGCGACTTCGACAGTGCCGAGAAATGTGCCCGATGCGACGGCAGTGAAAACAAATGGGCTTGTCGTCAGCAGTGCGCCATTCAGCTGGGTTGCGGAAACGTGGTGGGTAAGACGATGCGGGACGGGGCGGAATCGTAGAAGCCGGATGGGTATCAGGGTGATGGGCCGAGCAGATGGTGCGAAGGCCCATGTTTTCGAACTCCTGGCGGACAACTGCCTGGATCAGGGAAACTGTGACTGCCGGTGCGTTGGTGGGGCTGGAGTCGAAGGCAGCCGGATAGGCGGCCTCAATCTCACGCCGAACGATCTTGGTAATATCGCCGGTGTTGTTGGGACGAGGAGCATCGGCACAGGAAGAAGTCGCTGGGGTGTTGGGCAAACGGGCAAACTGCTGATCGATACGTCTGCTTTTAGCGAGTTCCAGGCGGCGGCACTCTTTGATAACAGCATCCACCGTCGCGACGTTGTTGAATACGAGCAAGTTGAAGGCGTCATCGGCAATGCCTTTGAGGATGTGGGATACCTTGTCCGACTCAGGCATGTGTGCATCAACTTTGCGGCACAGAGCCAGGACGTCCTGAATGTACGTGACATAGGGCTCTGTTGACGTCTGCACACGGCCGGAAAGCGCCTTCTGCGCGGCAAGTTTGTGACCGTAGGGGTTGCCGAACAAGTCTCGGAGCTTTTGCTTGAACGAATCCCAACTGGTGAGCTCCTCTTCGTGCGTCCGAAACCAAACTCGAGGGGTGCCACCGAGGTAAAAGACTACGTTGGCGAGCATGATAGTAGGGTCCCACCGGTTATTGCGGCTGACGTGTTCGTACAGGCTGATCCAGTCGTCGACGTCGTCCCCATCTTTGCCCGAGAATACGCCAGGATCACGAGGAGCAGGGAGAGAGATGTAGGTCGTCGAAGTGGCAGGAGGGGTCGGAGGCGGCTGAGTCGAATTGTCATCGCCGGGAGCCATGAAGCTAGGCACGACGTACCGTCCACTGCGAAGCTCCGTGACGAGGTACAGGGAACGTCCACCTCCACCAGATATGTTACGTAAGAAGACGCAAATGAAAAGCTATATACAAGTATATTTACAACGTAATACGCCGCACTTGGCCAAGAGGCAACAGCCCGCGCTAGCCTCCAATCGTTGTCGTCGTCTTCTTACTGCTCGCCTCTTCGTCATCGGTAATACTATTCCGTAGCAATATTGTTACGTAAGAAGACGCAAATGAAAAGCTATATACAAGTATATTTACAACGTAATACGCCGCACTTGACCAAGAGGCAACAGCCCGCGCTAGCCTCCAATCGTTGTCGTCGTCTTCTGACTGCTCGCCTCTTCGTCATCGGTAATACTATTCCGTAGCACTACCCCCGGCGGCAAAAGCGCCGTCCCGGAGCGACTAAAGGCCGGACTGGGAAACAGTGTAGTAGGCCTTGAGCCTACTGACGTGCACGACATCACTAGGTGCCACAGTAGATGACGAGGTTGAGCTCACAGGGGCAATTTCGTACGTCACAGGCGTCACCTGGCGCAGCACGCGGTAGGGCCCTGTGTATCGCGAAAGGAGCTTTTGTGATAGTCCGACGTGACGAGAGGGCGACCACAAGAGCACGAGCGCACCAGGCGAAAACTGTACGTCACGGTGGCGGGCGTTGTACTGACGCTGCTGAGTGGTTTGCGAGTCCGTCAGTCGAGCACGGGCAAGCTGGCGTGCATGGTCGGCGAGAGCGATGGCGTCGCGCGCATACTCGCTTGTTGAGATCGAATCAGGAGGAAGCGCCGTGTCAAGGGGCAAGGTCGGTTCGCGACCGTAGAGCAGATAAAAGGGAGAAAATCCGGCGGTGTCGTGCCGGGAAGAATTATAAGCGAATGTGACGATATTATTAGGAACGCCTTTGACCACAGCGTCTAGAGAATGAGCCCGCGTTTAAACCACATTAAAACGTTTCCGGATACGCATCTATTGCACCGGTGTCGAAAAGGGGCTGGAAAATCATCACTTTTAATTACACCGTCTACAGAATGAACCCGCTTTACTCGGCCAGATACACGACCACATGCCAAACACAATGCAAATAGGCAAAGAAAGCTTTAACAAACTAGCCCCTCGTGCTTCCTGTCAATTCGTCATGCGCGGCATGGCGCCTCGTAGGACGTCGTAAAGAATGCAGCATTTTTTTTAAAGCATTTCCGATTCATCCCTCATGCAGCAACGACGACCTGCTCTACACGTTAGGCTGGTGGTTCGCGCAGAAATACACGGTAGTGACGTCGATGGACGGCGGCATCGCTTCGTACGGAAGCGCAACCGTGGCGCAGACAAACCGGCCGATCGACTGCTACGCGGTCACCGAGAGCCGATTCCGGAGGCAGCTGTTCCACGCGAGGGCGCAGGCGTCGCTGGGCAGCGCTGGGCTGGACCGGGCGGCTGAACTACTCGCAAACATACGAAACACCACCATCGCCATGATCAGGTGCGAAACTCCGTGTTCTCCGTATACGGTCTCGTTGGCGTTGCTCTCGTTGTCAATGCTCGCTCTACGTTCATGTGGCGAACGTGAGCACCCTGGTGCCTGTGGTTCTAAAAATCTGCTGTTCTAAAGAAATATACTGCGATACAAGAAAATACTGTCTGCCGTGATTTTTTTCAATTCGTGTTTTTTCTGGGCATCCTGCTCTAGTTTGTTTGAAGGGACCTTCGGCATTCTAAAAAACGGAAGCTTTTAAATTTATCCAGGTCCCTTGTTGGATTACTTAGGTGTAGTATGGGATGGAATGTCATACACAAGCATTCTTTATTTGTAGGGAATTGAAGGAATAGCTCGTGTTTTAGCCCAATGACGAAAGCATGCACCCCAACAAGAATACACAGAGGGCAGAGGGCGGTAGTTCATCTGTAGTTTCGTCGCATCGAATAAAACCAAGAGCCCTTACAATAAATAAAGAATACAAATAGGCTTTTGTGACTTTCTCACCCTCATAATGATTTCAATCGTGCAGGTTGCTGCCCTGGCTTGACGAGGAAGCGCACAACGAAGCAGCTCTCATAGTGCGAGCCACAGAGTTCGAGCCATGGACGTCCGAGTTTGGCATCAGCACCGCAGGCTGGCCGTCGCTGCCACCCACTAGCCAAAAACGGCATGGTGAAGACCGCGCGATTCCACAAGAACCTGCTCGTCTTTTCGCAACTGCGCCCGGGAAGACGCATCTTTCCGAGCCTCAGAGGTGAGGCATACATATATGGAGTACCAAGTAACTGTGCTCCTTCAGGTCTCGGCATTGAGAAGCCGTTGTTGAGCCTTTGAAACGTTGTTATTGAAGACTGCTAAGGACTTAAAAGCACATCCAGAATAAGGAACTTAGTGGTCCGAGTGAACAACGGTGGGTAAACAAGGCAAGCGCCAGCCTGGAGCCAATGTATCGCAAGAACACCTCCTTCAGGCTTGCCTTAAGACAAATCCTCTTTTTCTTATGACTTCCCTAAGACCTGCCAAAGACTTGTGTAAAGGGATTTGACTCGAAACAAGTCCTCCTCTCCCCATCCCCAAACACCGAAAGCGTAAAAATTATATGGTATGCGAAAAAATAAACAGGGCAACTAGTTGACAATTTTTTCTCGTATTGATATGTGGTCACGATAACAAACTTTCCAAGCAGATTGAAACCAAGTTGACTCTACCTAGTTTACTCGTATAACAGTAGCCAGCCAGTCCACCTGTACGTTGGTAGTAGCAATTTTTGCACAATTTTCCGCCGTTTATGACAACGCTATCGCTTAAAGCACTCCGACAGATAATAACGGGCAAGCAGCCACTGTACTGAACTTTGTAAGTCATCAGTTAGACGGTCGCACAAAGCTTTACGGCTGTCTTTCTGTTCATTACATGCTTTCACTTGCCAGAAGGTGGGTAACTTCACTAATGTTGCTTACGTGAATTTTATCAACCGTGAGAAACACAAGGAAGTTAAGAATTAAAAGAGCACGCTTCTGTGCACAGGTTTTTCCAGCGCACCGAAAGCCAGACATTCCGAATATGCACGAATATGCGCAAGCATATTCTTGCGGACGCCCTTTTGAAGAATGCTGGCTGCCCGGCTGTAGAGGCATTCGACGAAGTAGCACAAGCCGAAAGAATGTCGCGTTGTCTTTCTGAAAGCCTAAAGCCTATTCCCAGTATTGAACTGGAGCAGCGGTTAGTCAAAGTGTCAAAAAGCATTGGCAAAGTGAGATAAAAGTACATCTGTGAAGTTTAAAGCCCTTGGCGCAGAAGCATTAATTCTACTTGAATGCAAGATGAAGATATTTCGTCTTGGTCTTAGTACAGGGCATGCCTTTGCGACGTGTGCCTGCGATCCAACATTAAATCTGTTACGCTGAGAAAGTGCGAAGAGAGACCATAGCGATATTGCATGGTTCTAAGGACCATCGAGCAAGGTAACACGAAACAAAGGTGTGCGAACTTTCGCATGCACACAAACCTTCCTTTGCGATCTCTTGTTTCAAGAAAGGACATACATTAGCTTTATAGCTGCCAGCAGTGTTCTTAATACACGCTGACGCATTGATGGTGATCTCCTGGAAATAATAAATTGCAATACAATATATGCACTCCAAACGCGGTAAATTAAAAAGAAGTTACATTTCAAGGAATGTGCAGTTTAATAGTACACATTCATCTGAGATAAGTGCTGGTAAACTACAAGTGACATTCTCGCTCTTGCAATGACACTTTAAGTACGTGTAGTCACATGCACTTACATATTAAACATAGCACGTAGTGTTGACCGTAACCTGCAATTGCTCACGAGGTTTGTTTGGAGAAATTTAGCTCTGGAGTATTCGCACTTCCTTAATCATTATATGGAAAGTCTCAACGTTGAATAGCATGCTCAAGAAAGATGACCCCAAGCACATTGTGCTTGCACATCATAGTGTGCCGCAGTGATTGATGCTTTGTAAACCATCTACGGTATACAATAAACACTGACTAAAAGATTTGGGGACCCACAAAGCTCGAACTTAGTGCTATAACATAAACGTGCCTGCCAAGTGCCATAAGATATTACTAGCTTAGGTTCTGAAAATTTATTGTGTACGCCAAAATATTTACGTAGATTGTAATAGAGTCGGTTCTGATAACAGCTTTCTGACTATTCTAAGTTAAGGACGACAACTGCGTAGATGCTGGTGGAATGAAATACGCATCGGCGCTCCACTGATTTTAAAACTGCTTAACTTTCACTGAACACACGGCATAGTTGTAAAATTTACTGTAACAAAATGAAACAATACAGTTAAAAACAAGAAGTTTAATATTAATTTTTTGGAACACAAATGGTACCCAGTTTACGTGGAAGTAATTCTGTTGCTAACGATATTACAAGGAAAGCTGCACATATTATGTAAAGCACAATATGAATGGATGGATGGGTGGAAAAACTTTATTGTGGGCCATTAGGTCGCGCTAGTTTCCTAACCCGAAGCGGGTCGCTCCTACGTTGGGACCGAAAGGCCAAACCTTCCGGCCGCTTAGTGGGCCCGTTGGACTGCCCACAGCTGTTCTTCGAATGTGAGACGGCGCAGGGCTTCGCCCCACCTCTCTTCCGTGTTGTCCTTGCCACTGCGTAACACGGAGTAACGCCAGAGCATATGACTAATATCTATGGTGCCGTTACATTTATCGCATGTTGTAGGTGTGGAGAACTCCGGATAGATCTTGTTGATTAGAAGCGCGTTCAGATAGGTTCTTGTTTGCAAGAGCCTTAGCGTAATGGCCTCAGCTCTATTTAGTATACTCTGCAGAGGGGTAAAGACCCTGCGTCCTATAGTTAGAGGTGCTTGGTTAGCTCTTTGTACGTGAGGAGGTGGTCCCTGCAGTCTGGAACCTCAGCATCTTCGTGCCTTGTGGCTACACAGTTGGCAAGTCCTCGTGCAGCATTGTGGGCAGATTAGTTGAAGTTTGCGGATGTACCGGTGATTTTTTTCCATATGAGCAGGAAACCAGATGATCGTGCAGGGTTTGACGACCTTTCCGTCGAGAGCATGTCTAGAGGTGACTCATTTGGCAAATGCTTGGCCGGCTGCCCTAGAATCGCACTGGATCCTGGATTTCTTTGGGTCTAAAAGTGTCAATGCGATGGCTACCTGTTCTGTAATTTCTGGTTGTGTGCTGTACGTGGAAGCCGACTTGACGACTTCACCTTTGCCGTTTGGCAGGACCACTGTGAAGCCGCGACGACGAACAAGCTTTGTTCAGCCTGATTGTAAGCCTTCTCTAGTACGGCTTTGGCTCTGGCTTGCCTACTGCCCACATTTTGAATGGAGTGAACATTCCTTGGAACAGGCATGACTTTGATATTCCTCCGCAGATCTTTGGGAGTTTGTCTATGGCTATTATGTAGCGCTGTAATTGGTACACCAATTCGCTTGAGGATGTGTCTTCCTGATATCGTGATGGAGCGTCTAATGTACTGGGCTCTTTCTTGTGCCTCGGCTATTTCCTCCAGTGTATTGTGCAGCCCTAGCTGCATGAGTCTATCAGTTTCTTTGTATATAGGTAGCCCAAGAGCTACATTGATTACCTTCCTTAACAATGCATTGAGTTTCTCTTTTGGATCTCTACCACTCGTGCACGGCTGCTACGTAGGCGAAGTGACATAGCGCAAAAGCGTGAACTAGCCTGACGGCGTTGTATTCCTGCAAGGCCATGTCAGCGGTTAGTTACTTTTTTGATCAGCCTAATTACGTTGTGCACTTAACGATACGTAGAATTGTTTGAGTATTGGACCCATTGGCTCATATCACCAAGCCCAGGATGCGGGTGGAGCCCAACCTTGTGATGACGTTTCCGCTCCTGGTATAGAGCGTAATGTCGTTCTCCCCAAGACTAAGCCATCCTCTGGGTTTGCGGCCTCGTTTCTTAGATCGGTATAGTAGGAGCTCCGATTTCTTGGCTGAGCATCGGAGTCCCACTAGGATGAGGTACTCTTCAACGACGTTTACGGCGTCTTGTAATCTTTGTTCTATTTCTCCGTTGTTGCCTCCAGTAAACCATACCGTGACGTTATCCGCGTAAATGGTGTATTCTATGCCTCCGATGCCTTCGAGTGTTCTGGCGAGACTTATCATGGAGATATTGAATAAAGTGGGCGAGATGACAACTCCTTGGGGCGTGCCTCGGTTACCTAGATTCGTTGTATGGGATGTTAGGTTCTCAGGCTCGAATGGGGCCATCGTTCCACTGAGAAAGGCTTCGACATATTAATGAAAGTAGCTACCCAGACTGAGGTTCGAAATGGTTTCGAGTATAAACGTATGGAGGATATCATCAAAGGCTTTTTCCATGAAGTCATACGAAAATTGTAAACAAGGTTTGCTCCTCTCACACACGCCCTCCAAAAAAGGTACAAACAATGCTTGGCAGATATTTCATCAGATGAGCTTGAAAGTACAAAACACTAGTCTCAAGATGTGCAGCTTTTGTGCAACTACATAACTTCCTTAGTTAAGAATCTAATTAGTGAATGTTTCTTAATTGGTGGATTATGCATTTCAATTTTTTTTGTCCAAGTAATGTGTGCCTCTTCGAGGAGACCAGCTCATGGACTAGAATTGTGCTATCTACAGCAGGCAATAAAAAAAATTGATACTGTTCGCTGAAGCACCCTGTATGTGCAAATCTTTGCATAAAACTTATTTTGTATTGTTCTTTCCAAGCGAAATGCACAATACTCGAAGTTTTTGATACATTAGATGACCAAGCATTATATTAGGGCTTGTTGAAGTCTTTTGTCGGCGACTCAGCTGATGTCTAGTGACATTGCCATCATGAAAGAAAGTGTCCTCGAAGTACGACGTCTGGTATAGAAACAAGTGTTGGGCAAAGGCGTCTGCAAACTGTGTACTGCTATGGTTAACAATGTCCTTGAGAATTCACTTCAAGGCCTCGACTCAGAAACGCGCTTGCATGCAGTCGCTCATGATTGGCCCAAACGAATATGTCGTCGCTTATTTAGTCAAGAGTTCGACGAAAGTTTGTCGGCTTAGGTAACATGATGATCAAGTCAAGGTAAAAAAAGAAACAAGACGCACACGTTTCGGGAACCGTATGGGTTTCTTGATCCCACTGCAACCAAGGTGATCAAAGAGCCCGCACGGGTCGCCGGACGTTCCTGTGTGTCTTCTCACCTTGACTTGGTCAGTAACCGCAATTTGTTCATCTCGAAGTCAGTTACTATTCATGGACACCAGCTACTAGAAGAGTTGCAAAGGCAATTCGACTCCTAGTTGACGCGGATGAATAGCAACGTATTCCTAGGCGAGTTGGGGGCGAGAATGGTATCTACGAACCTTAAAATTTATTCTAAAAGGCCTGCAGTAATCTCAAACGACAGCGTCAGCGCCTTCCATCACAGGCGCAGCGTTTCAAAGGTAGCGTCTGAGATTGCTATCTTTCAGGAGGGAAGGATGCAAGAACACTCCCCTCACCACCGGTACCGCCATGGGGCGGTACTGGGGCGTTATAATGTAAAGTTGTTCCAAACTGTCTTTTCTTTCATTTCTGCAATAGTTCTATACAATTGGTCAAAAAAATTCCGCGCCATACCCACATCGCCTGTGTGTCACGCGACGTTGTCAGAACCGCGAAAACTCCTCACCTGATACGTGTACATACGAATTTTGCACGATTACACCGAACAAACGAAAAACATTTTTTTTTCAATTCTACGCCTTTCTTACCGTTAGCCTACCACGATTAGCCAAGGTGTCTTCGGGCTACGCCCACTTCGCCTGTCTGTCATGCGACATCAAATTGTCAATCAAGAAATTGAAGGCCATCATGAAAAAATTGCAGCAGAACCCATCTCACGAAGTCTGTCGACGGTAATGCGTTAGCACTGAATCAACATAACGACGCAACGTATTGCCACCGCCGAAACGATTTATTCATGAGACGTGTACTCAGCGAGACTCCTCGTTCGCACTTCCCTAAGAAGACTCGGTGCCATTAGAGGTGCAGCCGCGAATCCTGCCCATTGCCTCCGAAATGCATGGCACGCGGGGGAGTGAGAACGTTGAAATGAACGTCACGCAACAACCGGGTTTCTCTATCGCGCTTCTTTCTCGACACGCTGCGCCATCTAGTGACACTTCGGTGAAGCCCGCGCCTGGTTTCCAAGACGAGAAGCATTGCGCTCCGGTGCCTGCGAACTCTGGGAATCGCGCCGTCGCTTGCCGCACGCTCAGAGGCACACACTCAGTGACCCAAGTTGGCAAGAAGTCCATCGAAGAGCGGCACATACCCAGTTCATTCGTGGTGCAGCTCGCTAAAGCGTTCACGTGAAATGCGTTCATTGAAAAGTAGAACATACCGAGGGCGTCTGTGGCGTGGCCTGTTAATGCGTCGGGCTGCTGTGCTTGAGGAACTCCTTCAGGAACCCTTGTCACGTTGGTCCGATTGCGCTCAGTATCGCAGAAATTTAAGTAATCTTTTTGGTTATTGTAGAGAGGCACATGCTAGTGGCACACAACTATTTACCCAAGCTGGCGTCGAAGGCGTTCACTGAAGAGCGACACACACCTACTGGCGCATACCCGGTGACCCAAGTTGGCATCAGAGAGGTTTAGTGGAGATCGGCACATGCCGAGTGGCGCTACCTATGTGCGGCACCTATCCAGTCCCGCATCTTACAATGACCCATATCGGTCTGAAAGAAGTTCGATGTGCGCATTGCCACATATATGTGAAAATACACTTTTAAATGATTTATTGGCACAGAGTACTAAGATGTCCAAACATCTGCTGCCTTAAAACCGCATTCCCTCCGTCGCGAGCTCATCTTCACTTCGTCCTCCTCCATGCTCCGCGCGAGGCCGATTTCCAACACACTCCGTGGCCGACAATGTCACCTGCATACTTCCAGAGGACAAGGAAGTTGAACCAGCCTCGTGCGGTCAATGTAGTCTGCTAGTCGGACTTTGCATGCTCTGACGTACCCAACGTTCCCCTTAAATATTTAAACATCTTTAGCTAATTTCCTAAACATAATGGTACTTTGTCATCTCTAATGGTGACAAAGTCATCACTATTTAAACTGCCTGTGTGCCGAACTTTTGTGACCTGATGTGCGCACTTCTTAGTGTCAAGATATATTCTTTATATGAGCGCTGCCAAAGGTCATTTAGTTTTTGGTTGTCTACATCTCAAGGCGCGCAGTGTGTCTGTGTCCCAATTGTTCACGCTAACTTGAGCTTGAGGAAGGGCAGTAAGACGTACACGACAAAAAGTGTCTATATTTCGGCTTCGCAGCATCATCAGACATGTATGTGAGTGGTCTAGAATTTATCTCTGCCTCTACCTCTATCGGCAAAAGGTCGAGCTATTCGACGCTGAAGCATCACTTTTCTGATATTTTCCTAAGGCACTTCTTAACTGTTCGAATCATTCTCTCCCAAGAACCTCTCCACCATGAAGCGAGCTCAATAATGAACTTCCACGTGATGTTACTAGACACACAAATGTTTTGTAGCTGAACATTGCGTAGAAGTTCACACGTAAACTTAAGTTTGCGACTGGCTGTCTTAAACGTTATAGCACTGTCAGAATAAATTAAATTCTGTAAACCATGGCGCGAAATACGACGAAACGTCAATGAAAAAAGCATTCACTGCCATGGCACTGGAAAGTCCTAAGTGAACAGCTCACACCACAGCACAGGTAAACACTACAATGAATGCGTCCACAGAGCTGTTTCCCTTCACAAATACTGGGCAAGCGAAGTCGACGCCCATGACTAGAAATGGATAAGACCTCGAGACTCTGTCAATCGGAAGCGGGGCTTTAGACACTGAGTCAGCTTTA
This sequence comes from Dermacentor albipictus, assembly GCF_038994185.2. Classification (NCBI taxonomy): domain Eukaryota; kingdom Metazoa; phylum Arthropoda; class Arachnida; order Ixodida; family Ixodidae; genus Dermacentor; species Dermacentor albipictus. The sequence continues at coordinate 121,281,867 of NC_091823.1, forward strand.
AGACGAAACACGCACAGACACATCACTAGCGAGGCATCTTTTTAACGCACTGGCGACCACGCACTACCCAAAGTCCCTCTCGTAACTCGGCGAGTGTAACAACACTGCTGAGAAGGTACCACTGTTCACTGTCGACGATGAGGCGCGTGCAGCGATGAGTAGCCGGTAGGAATACGGCACATTTCACGTTTTCTGAAGCTGCTACATTGTCAAAGCGAGTTCTGATCCCGATAATGTCCTTGGCATCCACGAACGAGTGAAGGCCTCGTATGTTCGACGTCTTGCCGATAGCCTTCTCCATGGTAAATGCAGCAGTGTCATTTCAAAAGATTTGCGCTTGTAAGGTCTTGACCCAGGCGTATTCGCTTTCCGCCATCTCGTGAGCGGAAAGATGTTCAAGCATACTGGATCATGTGACGACAGTCGCGCACAAGGTGTCCCTTCGTCGAGCACTTGAAGCATCGACCATCTTTGCTGAGCATGCTGCTTTTGTCTTGAGGCTAACGCCACATGTGCATCGTTTTAGCTGTCCAGTGGTCCTCGGCCGAACACAAGAAGCATGGATTTGCTAAGCTTTTAGCCTTGTTGTGAGGTATCCTTGCAGCAGGAGTCAACGACGCATTGAAGCTCTGGCTGTGTTGAAGACGTGTTTCATTCATCCTGGGTGTCCTAGTCTGAGTGCACTAGCCCCTACATTCGAAGTGTACCTAAAGAAATTACAGCAGGCGCTCTAACTCCCGTTCAGATGTGTCCTCACTGTTGCGAGTGGTTACCGACGGCGTAGCGGCATCGATGTACTCGCGCTTGTAATAGTCAACTACCATCTCTGGAGGTGCACCTTTCAGGAGTTTTTCAGTTAGCATTGAGGCGTATGATGAAGTGTTCACCCCAACGTTTGCGAGTACTCTTCGGTTGTGTTGAACTGAGATCAACTTCCGCGATGCTGTAACGTTGTTCGGAGACGTCACCTATCCGAGCATTGGTTCGTTTTCGAAGAACTTCTGCTCGACAAACTTGCGGTTTCCACCGCGCTGTTTCAGTATTTTAAATGCATTGCTATGGCTTGACTCCGTCACTTGAATTCCGGCGACCACTTCAGCGGCAGCTTCGTCAAGTAGAGAAATAAGGACAGAGACAACCTCAGGTTCTCGTGAACGGAATGCAGAAACATATTGTGAGGGGGCGTCAAACAGATGAAAAGAGAAGCACAATCTGTGAACAGACTATTTACAGAGATGGCCAAGATGACTGAACGCGCGTAACGTCCAGGTGATTGTCATCTTCGTTGGTTCAAGGAGGTGAGTCGTGCCATCTAACATCCCTGGCGGGTGGTTCGCCGTCTCGGCGCAGTTATTACCCAAGGAGGAGGCAGAGGAAAAGTACGGTTTCGACGGGGATACGTGCATGACGTGAGTTGATAACAGGGTAGACGTTGAAGAGCTGTCCAGTGGCGCGATCTCATATTTAACGTCACTAACCTGCGTAAAATCTTGTAAAGGCCGGTGTAACGCCACTAAAGCTTTTCGGAAAGACCTATACGACGAGGTGGAGTCCAGAGAAGTACAAGAGATCCTGGAGAAAAGCAGAGGTGTCGGTGGCCGCGGTCATAGCGTTCCTCTTAAAATAATCGCGAGCCGTACAGTCGTTCATGCGCGATCTGATGTGCCAGATGGGCTCGCGCGGCAACGCAGCGGGCATACTCTGTGCTATCTTGTACAGTAGCAGGCAGTATCATGTCGAAAGACAATGCTGGGTGGTGCCCAAATAGTAGATAAAAAGCGAGAAACTGGCGGTGTCTTGACGAGATAGTTGTACGCGAACGTGACGTTGACAAAGTGCTCTCCCAGTCACGGTGACCATCAGACACGTACATCGGCAGCATATCGGTTAAGGTGCGATTGAGCCTTTCAGTGAGCCCGTTGGTCTGCGGCTGGTATGCAGTAGTGAGGTTGTGCTCCACAGAACTGGAATGAAGAAGGTCATTGATGGCTTTGGACAGGAAGTAGCGTGGCCTCGGTCATTGAGCAATTGCATAGGGTCGCCACGATGAAGGATGACGTCATGAAGTAGGAAATAGGCGACGTCAGAGGCGCAAGTAGTCGGCAAAGCTCGCGTGATTGCATGCCACGTAGCGTAGACGGTCGCAACTGCTACCCTGAAGTAGACGTATGGAACGGGCCGAGGAGGTCAAGACTTATGTCGTAGAATCGCTCCATGCATGTCAATGGGCTGCAGGAAGCCCTCAGGCAACGCCGAGTGCCGTTTATGTCGTTGAACAAGGTGACCCGCAGCAACGTAGCGTCGAAAAGATTGGTACAGACCAGACCAGAAAAACGGCGCCGCACGCGGCCGTATGTGCGGGATACTAGATAGCCAGCGGTTGCGGCATCGTAGAGTTCTTGGAGAACAGTAACACGAAGTTGCTTGGGAATAACAAGCAGAAGCTCCGCGCCTTCGGGAAAGGTACTACAACGGTAAAGAAAATGGTCGTGAAACTCAGTCGGAGCGATCGGTCGGGCTGACAAGAATGGAGGCAGCCGATTATAGACCGTAGTGTGTCGTCGTTTTTCTGTTCAGCGCGGATGTCGGCCAAACCATGAATAGCCATGACGAAGTCACCGCCATCACGCTCCTCCGCGTCTGGAGAGTCGACGGGGTGACGTGATAAGAAGTCAGCATCTTAGTGCATCCAGTCAGACTTGTAGGAAACGTCAAATGTGTACTCCTGGAGCCGTAGTGCCCAGCGCTCAAGCCTTCCTGTATGAACCTTCAGTGACGAGAGCTAGAAAAGGGCGTGATGCTCCGTGACAACAGTAAACGTGCGGCCATATAAGTATGCGCAGAATTTTGCCACAGCCCAGACTAAAGCGAGACATCGTGCTCAGTCGAGAGCAACGAGGTGTCACTCACCCAGCCCTGCCTCCCGGGAAAACTTGAGTCCAGCAACCTGCGGAGGTGAGGTCGCTGACGTTGCGAACGCTGAAGGTCCTCCACTACGACGACCGCGATATGACGTAATTGAGACGCAGAGAAAGCAGTGTAATTCCGTGTCGGTATCCTGCGACGTACCAGTTACCATAGATGACCACGAAGTCAAGGCGTTAATCGACACGGGTGCGGACACGTCTGTTATGAGCCAGAATCTCGCGCGTATACTGAATAAAGTTTCAACGCAATGGACTGGAACTCAGATTCGTACAGCAGGAGGGCATCTCATAACTCCAATTGGCCGGTGCACTGCGCGAGTCAACATTCGGGGCTTCACGTATATCGGCGACTTCGTCGTTCTTCTTGAATGTTCAAAGGACCTTATACTTGGCATGGATTTCCTTCAGGCGAACGGCGCCATCATCAACCTGCAAGAGTCTAGAGTGAGCTTCGCTACTACGCAAGCTATAGCGAACAGTAATGACAACGACCATGACGTCGCGCTTCGCGTAGCTGACGATCACGTCACGTTGCCACCCAGGAGCAGGCTGCTTATACCCTTGTCCGATGCGACATAGAGGACGACGCCGAAGGAATTGCTGAGGCGAACATGCCCCTGCTTCTTGAGCGCCACATTTGAATAGCCAGAGGGCTTCTTCAGGTGCGAAACAAATGTTCAGTCGTTTTGCTAACGAACTTAAACAAAGAATATCGGCATGTACCACGAGGAACGACAATCGCATTCCTTCGCGAAATCACTGATGTAACTGACATTGCTACATTTGAAACCGCATCGTGTGAGCGTACTGGGTTATACCCAGCCTAAAAGAACGGATTCACGTTAATTCCGCTCTGCCAGACCATCAGAAAGATCGTCTACTGAGCCTCGTGAATGAATTTGCGGACTGTTTTTCAACGTCATCCAAAGTGCGGCGCACGTCCATCACAAAACACCGCATCATTACGGACAAGTCCGCACGTCCTGTCCATCAGCATCCCTACAGAGTGTCTCCAGTGAAAAGGGAAGCGATCAAGCATCAGGTGAAAGAGATGCTCCAAGACGACGTGATCCAGCCATCCACCAGCCCGTGGGCCTTCCCTGTAGTGTTAGTCAGAAAGAAAGACAACACACTACCTTTCTGTGTAGATTACAGAAAGTTGAACCGTGTCACCAAGCGCGATGTTTATCCATTGTCACGCATCGACGACGCACTGGATCGTCTACAACATGCGAAGTTTTTTTCATCGTTGGATCTTGAATCAGGGTATTGGCAAATCGAAGTTGATGAACATGATCGTGAAAAAACAGCGTTTGTGACACCTGACGGGGTCTATGAGTTCAAGGTTCTCCCCTTCGGTCTCGGTTCCGCACCTGCCACCTTTCAGCGGATGATGGATACCGTGCTTGCTGAACTCGAATGGCAAACCTGCCTCGTGTACTTGGATGACGTCGTCGTGTTCTCGAGCACGTTTGACGAACATCTCGCACGACTCGAGCGTGTCCTCGCTGCGATCCATACTGCCGGCCTCACCATCAAGCCTGAAAAATGCTACTTCGGGTTCCAAGAGGTCAAATTTCTTGGCCATGTCGTTTGTCCTGAAGGCGTCCGACCAGACCCCGACAAGTTAGCCGCCGTAAGCGAGTTTTTACCACCCACAGACAAGAAGGCTGTCCAACGCTTCCTTGGTTTGTGCGCATATTATAGGCGCTTCGGCGAGGGATTCTCGAAAATTGCTGAACCTTGACATGGCTCACACGCGACGATGTGCCTTTCATTTGGGCGGACGAGCAGCAGCAACTAGTCGTTCAATGAATTGCGCAAGGGTTTGCAAAAGGGCCCAATACTTCCTCATTTCGACGAAGACGCTGACACTGAAATTCATACTGACGCCAGCAACGCGGGTCTCGGCGCAGTTCTTGTGCAGTGGCAAGCTGGTGCGGAACGCACCATTGCTTATATGCAAGCCGCAGTCTCACCAAGGCTGAGAAAAAGTACTCAACCACGGAAAAAGAATGCTTAGCGGTTGTGTGGGCCATTAGTAAATTTCGACCCTACTTGTACGGTAGACCCTTTAAGGCAGTCAGTGACCACCACGCGCTGTGCTGGCTTGCCAACCTCAAGGATCCTTCAGGCAGACTAGCACGTTGGAGCCCGCGCCTACAAGGGTATGTTGCGCTCACGCGCATGCGTCTGCCTACACCAAGTGCCGAAGCTCGGCGAGCCTTTCTGTGAGATAAGGTGCTGTCGCGCATGGTTCTGCTCGTGAGGAGGGTTGTGTTTCCCTCTCCCTTTGTGAAGGCGAGGCTGGTTAAAAGGCCAGCGCAGCCACGCCGTAGTGGCTTGTTGTATCAACCGGCAGCAGCTATGCCGGAAAAAAGTAACGTCGTTCTTCGTTCGGCGTAGTGTTCCTGTGTCGGCTCGGAGCCCTGCTCGGCCAAAACGTAACAGCTGGTGGCAGCGGTGAGATGGCGGATTCCCGGAGTTTCTGCGGCAGCAGTCGGTGAGGCGTTGGTCTTGTACTCTGGTACGCCGAGCGTTATAATTTCTTGGCATAAGCAGGAAATAGGAAAGGCGTTACAGTTGCGGGCAGCCATGGATCTGAATAGCTTGCTAAAAGTAGATTTGTTAGCCGTAGCAGAAGAGCTCGGTGTGGAATGCAGCAAAGCTATTCGGAAGCCCGAAATTGTGAGCAAAATTTTAGCTTGCAAGGCCAAAGACGATGAAATTGCTGAAGCAGTGGATGAAATCCAAAAGAAACGCCGAGCCAGACAAAGAGAGGAGGAACTTAAGCAGTGTCAACTGGAACAACTAAAACAAACACTGGCAAAAAAGGCAGAACAGAGTCCTGTCAACTGTGACATGAGAGGTTTTCTTCAGCCTTTTTCCATCGGTAGTGAATTGGGGTTGTTTTTGACAAACTTTGAGCGCACCTGTACAAGAATGGGCTTTGAGCTGTCCTCCTGGCCACAGAGACTTCTGAGTTTGTTACCGGGGGAAGCCGCCAATATTTTAGCCAGGATGAGCCCCGAAGAAGCGGAGGTTTACGCGGACGTAAAAGGAGCATTGTTAGCAAAGTATAACTTGTCGCCTGAAGCTTTTCGGTTAAAGTTTAGAGAAACAACTAAACAGCCAGACGAAAGCTACTCGGAGTTTGCATACAAGCTAGCAAGCTTTTTGGAAAACTGGCTGAAAGGCGCCGACGTGTTTGATGACAAGGTGAAAATGTTTGAGGAATTTTGCCTAGAGCAGTTCTATTCCACGCTTCCAACCAAATTGAGGGAATGGGTGCTCGACAGGTCAGACGTGAAAACTGCACGGAAGGCAGCGGAGTATGCCGATGACTACTGCGCTAAACACCGTTCTGATAATTCCGGAAAAAACGGATGGGTAGCAGGTCTCTCCACAGGACAGCCGAGATCATTTCGTAAGCCAGAGAAGAAAGATGAGAATGAACTAAAGGAATCTTTCAATTCACGGCACAAGTCGTTTGAGGCGCCGAAACAAATTGTCTGCTTTAACTGCCAGAAATCCGGACACGTGGCCGCGGGATGCCGGGTTCCGAGAGTGACCCCGGTCCAGTTCGTTCACGAGTCAAACGAAGACCTACTGCGTCCGTACCTTCATGACAGGGAAGTTAACGGAAAGGAATGTAAAGTATTGCGCGACACAGGTGCAACGTATGACGTGGTGCACACGTCCTTCGTAAAGGCGGGAGATTTCACGGGGGATTGCGTGTGCTTACGGCAGGCCTTGGAAAAAAGTACGTTGAGCCTACCAGTAGCCAAAGTAACTTTGAAAGGTTCGTTCGGTGAAATTGAGACCGAAGCAGCCGTCTCTGACGATCTATTGCCAAGGTGTCCATATTTGTTATCAAACAGAACGGCAAAAGAGCTGCTGAAGTCTGGAGTCACGCTCGACATGAACCCTGTTATGATTGTTACTAGGTCGATGGCGAAAAAAGCTGAAACTCAACCGCAGCTTCTCCCACGCGCTATCACTCGCAGCGCTGCGGACCATCATCTCGGTCTGGCCGATAACAACGGCGGCCCAAGTTTAGGCTCGCAGGAATCCGTCGACGAAGAAAGCGAATTTGAAACCAGTTGTATCCCCCCCACGAGCCGCGATTTTCAGGCGTTGTCTTCCGTTGATAAGGACACGTTGATCGAGGAACAAAAGAAAGATTCAACTCTTGCAAAATGCCGTGAAAGCGTTTTTAAGCAAGAAACAGGCAGCGGCTCATTCTATGAACGGAGTGGCATAATGTACCGTTTGTTTCACGGAAAGAAAGGTACAAGCGTTGACCAACTTGTGGTTCCTTTTAAGTACCGCAAGAACATTCTGGAGCTTTCCCATCGGGCAGGCTGGTCCGGTCATCTCGGCATTAACAAAACAAAAGCAGAGCTCGTGTATGGGAGGGCATTGCGCTCACCGCTTCAGCTAGTTCGTGAGAAGTGGGAAGATAAGGGAAGCGATCCAACGGTGGTCGAGTACGTTTGTAGCCTGTTGCAACGCTTGTACGATACGCAGGTTCTGGTGGAGGCTAACATGCTCGCAGCACAGGCAAAAGCGAAAAAACGTTATGATAGAAACAGCAGCATACGCCAATTCAATGAAGGGCAAAAAGTGCTTATGCTACGCACTTCGAAAGCGAACAAGTTGGAAGTACACTGGGAAGGCCCCGGGACGGTACAACAAAAGCTTTCAGACACTAACTACGTTATCAAACTGCCGGGTCGTAAGAAGGAAGTGCGTATCTATCACTGTAACCTCATGAAGCCGTACGTAGAGGGAGTGCAGATCGGGAACTTGTTGCTAAATGAACCGGAAGAAGTAATAGCCGAACTTCCAGATATCCCACGCAACCTAGTTTGTTTTTCTGTTGATGAGATCCTTGCTTTGACAGTCAACAGAGCGGATCTCAGCGAAAGCCAGCTTGCAGGTCTGACAGAATTGATAACTGAGTACCAACACTACATCAAGGGCTTCTCGGAGGTTGCTAGCTCACTTACAGACGCACTAAAGAAAGACGCCCCTACTCGGGTAGAATGGGACGAAGCCAAACAGGCTGCATTTGCTTCTTTGAAAGCTGCACTTGCAGAAAAGCCAATCCTCGCAAGCCCGGACTACTCAAGGCCCTTTCTTGTGCAATGTGATGCCAGCGAAAAAGGGGTGGGTGTAGTACTAAGCCAGGAAAACGAGCACGGACACGAACATTCGATTTTGTACGTGAGCCGAAAGTTGAGCGCTCGCGAACAAGCCTACAGTACCACATGTTCTCATACAGTACAGCTCTCATGTTACTTGTCAGGTTCAGAATTCATTTTTATTACAGATCATAGGCCGCTCACATGGCTTCAACAAATGTCGAACAAAAACGGTAGATTACTACGTTGGAGCCTAAGTTTGCAACCGTACGCGTTCACGGTTAAACACATGAAAGGATCTCTGCATGCAAATCCAGATGGCCTGAGCAGGGCCTTCTCTCACTCGGCGTCACTCGGCAGTAATGCAGCAAAGCATTCATTCTGAATTCATTATCCGGCCTGGGTCTGTCGAGGGTCCTCACTGGTCGTCAGTTCTGTTTCTTTTAAAGATTCCAAAACCCTCTGCGTATCGGGGTCGGGCCGGGCTGCATCCGGCGGTTGTTGTGCTTGTGGAGGCTTGCCTTCTTGCCTATGCCCAGGATCTTGGCCATGGAGGCCTCCTCGAGCAACCCTCTGACGTCGGCGGTCACCTGAGAACCCGGTGCCCGATCTGTCCACCCATCAGTAGCTCAATACTCCAGAACCACTTCACCACGGGCTCATCTCTCAACAATGCGCCCGATTTGGCCAAGGAAGCCTCTACTAGCAGTCTTGTGACGTCTGGGGTCACCATAGGTCCTGGCGCCTGATTACGCATCAGCAGCGCCCAGTACGCCGGAGTCGCTCCGTACCCTCGGCTCACCTTCCGGCACTTCGCCCGCTTCAACTGCTTCAAGGGACAACCGAATGTGTTCTTCTGTCAAACTTCGACAAACGTTCGGAAGTGCATTTGTGTTGCAGTGTGGACCTTCTGGGAACCACTCCCCCCCCCCCCCCCAATCTTCTTCCGTGGGGAGGAGCTGTTGCGCTCACGCGCATGCGTCTGCCTACACCAAGTGCCGAAGCTCGGCGAGCCTTTCTGTGAGATAAGGTGCTGTCGCGCATGGTTCTGCTCGTGAGGAGGGTTGTGTTTCCCTCTCCCTTTGTGAAGGCGAGGCTGGTTAAAAGGCCAGCGCAGCCACGCCGTAGTGGCTTGTTGTATCAACCGGCAGCAGCTATGCCGGAAAAAAAGTAACGTCGTTCTTCGTTCGGCGTAGTGTTCCTGTGTCGGCTCGGAGCCCTGCTCGGCCAAAACGTAACAGGTACGACATTACAGCTGTCTACCGATCTGGAAGGAAGCACAGTGACGTGTCTGTTTGTCACGCGCACCACTCCCTACGACGTCATCGGACCCTGACCATGACTTGCCATTTCTCGGCGTTATCAACGCCATAAAAATGACTGAGCACCAACGCGCTGGCCCTGGGCTGCTGCCGCTGATCGTGCACTTTCAAGGAGTTGAAGGTGTTTTACCCCGCTCGCTCGTGCGCGGCTTATCATCATACTACTTGCACAACAACGTCCTTTACAGGAAAAACTGCGGAAGTGGTCCCAATACCTACCTCCTTGTCGTGCCGTCGGCGCTTCGCCAAGACATTTTGTAAGCGTGCCATGATGAGCCATGCGCGGGACACCTGGGATTCGCTAAGACATTAGCAACGATACGACAGAAGTATTACTAGCGCCGGCTTTATTCTGTACAACGGTACGTGAGGACCTGCCGCGATTGTCAGCGCCGCAAGAAACACCATTCAAACCGGCCGGCTTTCTCCGTCCTGTAGACCCTCCTCGAACACCGTTCCAACAAATAGGAATGGATCTACTTGGGCCATTACCACTGACCTCTTCACGCAACAGATGGATAGTCGTCGCTACCGACTACTTAACGCGGTACGCCGAAACCGAAGCTATCCCTCAAGCAAACTCGTATGAGGTGGCCAAGTTCTTTCTACGCCACATCGTCCTACAACATGGTGCATCGCCTGTTGTAATCACCGACCGCGGTACAGCATTTACAGCGGAGCTTATGCAGGACGTTCTCCAGCTGACGCATTGCTCTCACCGCAAGAGCACTGCGTATCACCCTCAAACCAATGGATCAACTGAACGTCTGAACAGAACGCTGGCTGATATGCTCTCCATGTATGTCGACGTAGAGCACAAGACGTGGGACAAGATTTTATCCTATGTGACTTTCGCGTATAACACTGCTGTACAGAAGACTACACAGTTTACGCCGTTCGAACTTGTATACGGGCGCCACGTCACGTCAACACTTGACGCTATGCAACCTCTGGCTGATAATAGCCCGACCAGCGAACACGCGGAAGAGTTTGTACAAAGAGCCGAAGAGGCACGCCAGCTTGCTCGGCATCGTATCCGGAGCCAACAGCATACCGACACCCTTCGATACAACCAGGGTCGACGTGACGTCCATTACAATACCGGCGCCTGCGTGTGGGTCTGGATGCCCGTCCGTCGCCATGGACTCTCGTAAAAGTTGATCTGCCGGTATTTTTGGTCCCCACAAGGTTACACGCCGCCTCAGTGACGTGACCTACGAAGTCGTCCCCCTGCAGTTCTGACCCTGGTTCGCTCCGTCGTCATCCTCGCGCTGTTGTTCGTTGTTCATGTAGTGCGCATGAAACCATACTATGCGCGTACGTGAACGCCGAGATGCACCTGAGGAGCTCCACTTCTTATGTCGCTGAAAGAACTTTGTGACGCGACCCAGACGGTCGCTTTTCGCATGGGGGCAATTGACACAAAAATGTAGGGCTCCCGCACCGCAGAACGGCGCGTGCAAAGGTCGGCGCCATGAAAGACGATGAAGTGCGTAAGCTGCACGCTCTTCTTCTGGCCCGCCATTAAAGAGAAACGTCTCTTTTGTAACACTCAGTCTCCAACCTACGTTACTATATACGTTACCGTGATTACAGTGTAGTCCTTCGCTTTGTTGTGTTTGGATCGCGCAAATGTCTAAGATCTTCTCGCAGGGAACCAGCCAGCTCGAAAAAAAATGGCCAGGACCAAGAACTGGCAGGGAAAGGCTCGAGCGGTTCGTGGAGCGCGGAAGAACTCGTAACGTTCCCCGTGCGCCCGCCTCGTCAAGGCCGTCGATCGAGAGGACTGCCAACTGACGAGCGGAGCTTCAGCGAGGGCCGCCAGGTAGTCCGGGCGTATTTCTCTACGGCCGTCGTGGGATGGATCGAGTCGGCCAGTGACTACAAGCGCACTTTCCCGAACTGGCCGCTTGACGACTCGCTACTCCACAGGCACCTTTCTGCCGCGCAATTGGCGAGCTACGACTACTGGTGGAACTCGGTGTTCTTCCAGATGGGCGCCTTCGCCGAGCCCCTCTTCTATCCAGACGCCTCCATGTCCGCAAACTACGGAGGGCTGGGTTTCTTGGTGGCGAAAAACCTCTTCAAGGCCTTCGACTTCAAGGTTAGCCTTTATTCGTGTCCTGAGCAAGAGGCTGTGCATCACTAAAAAAGATATAAAGCTGCCCACTTAACAGTACGGCTGCAAATCACGCTTTTCACTATGCAACTGGTCCATATTGTGCTTATGTTGAATATATTTGGTGTTATTTGCGCTTAAAAACTCCACGCAATTGTTACAGGTAGTTCAGGCGCTACAGCATCATTATACTATTGTGAAAGAATCACTGAAGTTATTGTCATTATTAATGCGCTTATAGGTAATACCGTACTGTACAACTCCCAGAATTGTGAACTGTGGTTTCAGTTGCAAGTGGTAACATATGACTGAACAAAGAAGCAAGACACAACGAAAAAAATTACAGGGTCTCTTAAGATCTCCCTTATGAGGTGAACGGTGAAAGTCTACTCTTCCTCCTCTTATCATTTGCCGCTTTCGCTTTGTCTCTCCTCTTTCTCTTCTTTCTTTTAGTCATTATTGCTGACTACTAAGCATTTTTAGCCATCTGTAATCAATTTTGGTCATCACAAGCCGTTGTTAGACATGTTGGTCATATCAAAGTCATTAGTTGACATTAGAAGTCATTTCAGTCATTATTAGTCATTACTGGTTATTACCAGATATTTCTAGTCATTTCTAATCAATTGTGGTCATTACACGCCGTCGTTAGACATATTGGTCACTCCGGAGTCATTAGTAGTCATTATAAGTCATTAGTAGTCATTATTAGTCTTTGGTAGAGGTTAATAATGACTAGTAATGACTAATAATGACTACGAATGACTTGTAATGACTACTTATGACAATCATTCACTGTCTGTCACTATCAATTATTTTTCATTCGTTAATCTATCTTTATTCTGTCTTCATACGGCGTCATGACGCTTCGACGGACACTCCGGCGGTCAGGTCTGCTGACACAAACTTCACCATGAGCCTAGCAAGGCTTTCGCATTAAAAAACAGCATTTTAAACCGCCAGAGTTTGAAACAATCAATTTAAGTCCCCTTAAACAAGAGTGACACTACACATTTCTTCCTTGCTAAAACATGTTTCAACTATCTTGATAGCTTACGTCCAAGGGAGCCTAAGAGCGGCATTTAATTTTGGTGCACTCTATGGCAACAAAACACTAATCCTCCACAATTATATTACCACATACTGAAGAAAGGGAAAATTAGTGTGACAAGTTAATTCACGCCGCCTTTTAGATACAATTGGAGTTCTGGCCGCGAAACCATTGAGCATTGTTTCGGGTAGCCCGCTTTTCAATAGGAGGGTTGAAGCATCGCGAAAGCCGAACAACGGGCTGCTCGACGCAGATGCATTGAAGCACAAAGAAGGGCACACTTGAACGGTCGACCACGTCTACGGGTTGTCGTTTGGCTTTGAGAAACAAGCAATGTCCAAGAACCGATCGACAATTGTGAAAGACTTCTGCTCACTCTTGTGTCTTTTGCTGCAAAGATTGCTAGACAAATGTGAAATATTTCTGCTCGCTCTTGTGTCCTTCGCAGCAAGGATTGTTCGACAAATGCGAAATGTTTCTGCTCGCTCTTGCATCCTTCGCAGCGGGGCACCCGGCTGGACGCCAAGCGCCAGCTTCGTGACTGGATGTCCTATTACAGCCGGCGGTCGTACGAGCGTAAGAGGGCGTGCGCAGGACACGACGACGAAGTGCTGGCTCACGTCGCCGCGCTGGAGATCGCGTTCGCCGCTTTCGTCCGCTCGACGGCCCAGAGCGCCGGCGAAGGCCACCCGGAGCGCCGCTTGCTTCCGGGCCAGAACGAGACGTTGTCTCCCGAGATGCTCTTCTTCCTCGTCTACTGTCGCGCCTTGTGCGGCTCGCCGTTGGGCTGCGGAGAGGTTCTGAAGCGCGTCAAGCGCTTCGGTCGAGCGTTTCAGTGCAGCCAGGACTCGCCGATGGCTTCGATGCCCAGCTGCACCTTCTTCGCGGGCTGAGCTGTGCACAGGCAGAACTTTGCCCGAAGGGTCCAGAGGAGATTATTGTGCTGTAGTGTTGTAAACCTTCCTTGCCGTACTGTGTCTGCGTACTGTGTACTGTGTTTTGTCGTAATATGATCACTTCGGGATGGCCACGCTTTGATCAGAAAATATTGTTCGTACGAATTCGCTTCATTTTAGCTTGCGTTTGTGCTTAGCGGTACAGCAGGAGTGCATGGACTGGCAGTGTCTGCACCGATTGGCTGTTAGTACTTTCCACTGAAACTGCTTGCGTGAAAGAGCGGCGAGGACAGTGTCACTAAGACAAAAGTATTTGAGAAGCTACTCACCTTTGCTGTCAGCGGCTAATATAGCTAGTTTTTGTTGCATTGGGTTACCTTTTCATTATATTCGGTCAGTTACTGTTTCTAGCGCCTTTCCACTGTAATACAGCTGTGTAGGTAACGGAGTGGTGCAGTTCTATAAAGCTACAGGCTTATGGAAAGTGCGCGTATGCAAGGTGCAGATTATCACTTATACACCGATTCTGACTGCAGTCGTTTTCTGTAACTCTTGCAGCAGCTTTTCAAAAGCTACGGATGAGGTGAAATTATGATTAGCCAAAAAAGCATAAACAATTGTTCTGAAATCGCAGCATACTCATCGTAAAGAAATTTACAAGGCTAGTAACCCTTTAGTAGAAAAGCGACTTCATAAGCGACTGCTAGCTTAGCTCCCTAGCTATGCTCTATCAAGATCAGCTAGCAGTAGCCTCTCAGCTAGCCCGAAGTCATTAAATATAATGACCTGGGGAGGCACTAGGTGCTGGAGACAATGAAAGCTGGGATGAAACGCTCATATCATATTGTATGCATCTTTTTTTTCGTTATTAGCTTCTAGCTTTACCATTTGTTCAGAAACTATAAGATTTCACGTGACGACGTTGTTTTCTATGCATAAGATACATTTTAACGGCCGGTACTCCTTTTAGATACAGTTCGCGCTGCTGTGAAACACTGGACATTGTGAAATGACTTTATAACAGCATCAGTAAGCAGGACAATATTGAAGGTTGGCTTGACACCAACGTGCCTTTTATTGTGCATGCCTACAGATTTCGGTGTATGCTCCTGCTTTGCCAGATCACTGCAGAAGCGCTTTTGCAGAGCACGCTGTAGTGACTCGAGTACAGCGTGATGTATGCACCGAATTTCGAAAATTATTTTGTGTATCAATAATTATCTTTGGTTTCGCGTCCGAGATTTTACACGCAATGTATAGTTGCTGTCCGTTGTCGCCGGCAAAGCAGAAAGAATAGTAAAGTTAGGTGTGGGATCATAACCGTGTTCTGAGGTACAGTGAGGTGCAGTCGCCGGAGTTAGGACCTTTATATCACTGCAAGGTGGGATGCTAAAGCGCTTACTGCAAAAAGTTTTATTTTACAGCTAATATAGTTGTTATGGTCTGAAAGCGCTGGTTGTTTTGATATTTACCGGTGTTTATCGCTGGAGGCCCAGAATGGATTGCCGGTATAAAGGAGTAGAGAAACAGCTGTTTATTATAGTTGAAAGAAAGCAACTATAGAGAGGTAGGGATGCACTGCTTTTGATGTCGTGGCGCCGCACGCGCCCGTGCTAAGGTCGTCGCCTTCGAGCATTTTAGCATCCTTGCGGCGTACCAATATTCATGGGGCTTGTTGCTCATTAAGGATCTTACTCTTGGGGCTTTTTCCAGGTAATGGTCGCATAAGGTGGCGCCCAAATGAAAACATCACTTTTCAAGAACGTATTTTGCCGCCCTTTGCCTGGGAAAAGTTCTGTGATTTGGGCCATTTACCACAGCTGCCTTCGAAACTTTCTTTCGTTGATAGCAACAACCACTCCAGGCTTGTTGGAAGTATGTATAGGTCTTCAATTTTTGATCATGTGTGCTGAACACGACTTTCGGATGTACGCCCCTAATTATCGGCGCCACAGTTGGCCCAAAGTGTATCCGCAGTCGCTTTTCGTCACTCGAAGACTTTGATTCTCTTGCAGTTGCCCGGCTATATTATTTTGCCCAGTCACGTCTGAATGCAGGCGATTGAAGGCGAGCACAAGCTTCTATTTACCTGTACCTACTATCTCTTCAGCAGGAGTAGGCTCGTCTTGGTCGCCGTTGCTGACAATCGTGCTTTCTTTTCGTCCTCCGCTCTTTCAAAGATTTAGGCATCTTCTTCAAACAAAACGTCTTGGCAATGAGATCCCTGGCCAGTCCCGAAATCGTTTCTATTCCAGCGCCAAATTTGAGACGTGCTTTCTCGCTGCGGAAGAGGCCCTGTAGAGGGGTATTATTGGCCCCAGGTGCCACCTCCTCGGAGAAACCTGAAGTTCCTTACTATTGTTCCATCATGCTCCTTTTGGAATTTCAGATTTTTTATGAATTTTCGTTGCAGATTTTTCAGCCTTTGCAGCCCAACGTCTAGCTTGTCTTTCAGCTCATGAATGCATAGATGCCTAGGCAAATGGACGTGGTACCGTCCTTGTGATATCACGGCATTGTCTCTGGTGTCTCCAGAACCCTTCAAAAGGTCCTTGTGCTTCACTGAAGGTCACCATGATCCGTTATCGAATCCGGGGTATTCTATTTCGGGGAATGACGTGATTTGTTCGGAGAGAGAGAAAAAAAACTTTATTTTCAGGTTGTGCGGGTGTGGTGAAAAGGCCCTCAGTCCAGAGCCTCGCTTACAGCCTTCTTCAATCCAGCAATAATAAACGCTGCAAGGTATTGTTGGTCGTCGGCGCTGGTAGCTTCTGTCAGCTACTCGACATGTGGTTTAGAAGGAAGGTTTGTGGGAGCAGACAGGGAAAGCGGACGTGGTCCACAGGACCAGAGGAAAATGTTTCATCGTTTGTGAAACTTGCGTGAGGACTCGTGACTACTCTAGGCCCCTTGTGTGCAGAAAGGTCTATGACTTCGGCGTGTAATGACAAGCCGAATTTTCAGCAGTAATCCGCCTCGATAAATACTTTGATGTTCGGCTCATACTGTACTTGTAGGTCAGGCATATCAGATAGTAGAAGATTTTTGTCCAGGTTCCTGAAAGCTTTCCGATCTTGAAGCACGAGCAGCTCATTTCAAGGCAGCGCTACTTCGAATGCCTTTATTTCCACTTCATTTTAGCAGTGCTGGCTTCGCAGTTTTGTCGCCACTTTCTTGCAAAGTTTAGGGCGAAACTTCGAGTTTCCAAAACCTCAAACCGCGAATTGTTCCATGCAGCGGCTTTACGCTTTTCCGGCAGGTTTTCTGTAACGAAGCCGCGTTCCGGCTTCCTGCGCCGAATAGCATCCTGGCGAAGTGTCACTTCACTGTACCTTGGGCCCTGAATTGATCTGCCTGTAACAGATTATTCGCTGCGAGGAGTGTTGAACTGGGAACTGCTCTCAATGTTTGACGTACACCAGCGCTACCTATGTGAGGGCGAAGGAACCAAACCTCAAAACTTTTCTTCGTCCTCTTCTAGCTAGCGCTGCTGCTTGCCAAATCTGAACTTCCATCAGCTGTTCCAAGTTTTCCTACTGTTGTCGTCAGTGTTTCTTGCTTTTTCAGTTTCCAGCTTGCATCGCGAATGGGCGTTATACTGCGTCCTTTACAAATTGTGCAGCGAAGTATCATTGCATTCATGCATTCCCCAGCGCGATGGAACTGTTTTGCGTAGCGTAAACAGCATCCAAACTTTTGGAATTTACTTTCCTCTCCGTTATTGCGGGATCAGACGTGCAGGTGTACGATGTCTGACCTTTCGTATAGGATAAGACGCACGAGTCTAGGAAAAGGTTTATAGTTATCATAGAGGCCAATCTTTGTTGAACATCCTTTACTTGGCTTTTGTATAGCGTCGACTTTCAACTCGTATCATTCGCACTTGAAGTCATCGTAAAGGTGTGCTCACAGGTTCGGACTTCAAGACTAAGAAAATCGAGAAGAGACATTTCGTTCCATACGCTACCAGATCCAAGTGCTGATTCTTGTGACAAAAGACGCATATTGTATTTTAGCACAATCTCTTGCGGCAGACTTTGGATGATAGCGGCCTTAAGCAGAACACTTTGGCCTTTGATGGTGACTTCGAGGCTCTCAAGACACCCGAAATGCGCCTTTATCGTCTCGTGTAGTTTCAGTTCCTCAAAGTCATCGCAGCATTGCACCTTGTGCAAATCCACCGGACCGCTCATGTAGTCGTTGATTCGTTGATGATGAGAAGTCGACCCGAACCGTTCTTTCAAAACGTCGATGGTGGTTTCATACCTCTTCTTAGTAGTCGGAAAACCTCTGGCGACTACTTCAGCTTTACCCGTAAATTAGCTTCGAAGTTGCTCCAGCTTTTCAACGTCCGCTAACGGGTCGTTCTGGTGAATGGGCAAGTCAAATTGGTCCCCAAATTTTTGGCACTCCATAAAACCTCCATGGAATTTCGGGACCTCAAGTTTCGGTAGCCGGAGCTAGGCGCGTGATTGTTGGGATGTGGGTATAACCTAGAGACCTGTGACGTTTCAGGTTGAAGTTAGAGTTTTAGAAGCGCAATGCGCACTTATTCATAATGGTAATTAATTGCTCGTACTGTCCAACACTGTTAACCTCTTCCTGTAGGCCTTCATACACAGCAAATTTTTCAATCTGACTATCAAATTCAGCGAGTGCAGCCTCCTTTTGCAGCAAGACATTCAATCGTTCAGTCAGCTCATCTATTGGCGTCGGCGTCGTCTCCGTGAGTGCTATCATATCGTTGATCAATTTCGTACTCACAGCTCGACCCATGGCTGTAAGTTCGGAATCAATGTCAGGACAGAATTGAAGAATTCTGGAGTTTTACGTGCCAAAACTGGGATCTCATTATGACACGCCGTAGTGAGAGACTCAAGATTAATTTTTCCCACCTGGGGCTCTTTAACGTGTACACGGGTGTTTTAAGCATTAAATGCTTTTAGTTCCCGTTGTCGGCAACCTTCTAATGACCTTGAGTCAAAAGCCAGTGCCATTATTCGGGTACTCAAACGAGAACATCCGGGCAAATCGCGAGAACAAAACGACATCATCCGGGCAACCAGTGAAGACCGCACTGCATACGCTACTTACTTCCCAAACAAGTTTCGCTTCCGAGTTCTTCCAAACGTTTGTTTACAATATCACTCAAGCAGCAACTTCTAGTACGCTGAAGTTTTATTTGTTATTTTCAATAGCGACGTTCAAAAGGCAAATACAGGGCACTATACACTTGACTGTCATCTTTAGGCGCTGAGACCTGTGTTCTTTTCAACGCCAGTGGTCCTTGAGGTCCGCGGCGCGTCCGGCGGGCCCGTAGCGCCTGTAACGTCCGACGTACCGCGGATGGCTGCTTGACCAAGACGAAACTTGCAATGGGGTTCTGTTTAGGACAGGAAACTATTGCATCCGTATCTACCAGTGCACAGTATGGCGTGGTGTGGTGTGCGTAGTGTATATATATATATATATATATATATATATATATATATATATATATATATATATATATATATATATATATATATATTGTGAAGAAGAAGACGCGCCTCGCGGCACAGCCGCATTGCCAACGCGCGGCTCGTCTCGGCTCGCGCTGTTGATTGCTGGCGTCCGTTTTGGACAGTGCTTCGGGCTGCTTCGCCGTTCCCGGCTGCTGTGCCGTTACATTAGGAGCCGCCAATAAACCTTTTCTCAATTGGTGGAGGTGCGGGGACTCAAACCCCGTCGCTTGAAACCCTGGAGCTGAGATCACGAACGCTACCACCCGCCATGACCGACAGCTCCTCCCAAACGGCACCGACGCCACAGTCCGTCACCTGCACCGGCGTTCCACGACAACGGGACCCCAAGGTCTTCAGCGGTGCAGACGACGAAGACGTAGAAGACTGGTTTGCGTCGTATGAACGGGTGAGCGCACACAACAAGTGGGATGATCCCGCCAAGTTAACTCACGTCATCTTTTATCTGGCTGGTGTTGCCCAACTGTGGTTTCACAACCACGAAAGTGACGTGCCCACATGGTCAGTCTTCAAGACAACCTTTACGGAAGTGTTCGGCCGACCCGCTGTTCGCAAGCTCCGTGCCGAACAGCGCTTGCGCGCCCGAGCACAGCAGACGGCGGAAACGTTCACAAGCTACATAGAAGACGTCGTGGACCTTTCCCCTTGTGACGCACCCTTGGACGAAGATTGCGACCGCCCTTCTAAACTTACCGTGCGCGAGGACACAGATATTCCACCTGGCTCCTTCGCCCTCGTCCCCGTCTTTTGCGATGCCATCGCTGATGCAACGGTCCTCTTCACGCCGTCCGACGTCTTCATGAGCCGTAAATCTCTCCCACTACCCTTCGCGACGCTTGACATGGCTGGCGGCTGCAGCAATTTCTACTTTTACAATCCCCTCTGTGCGCCTCTTACGTTGCTCGTTGGTGAATGCCTTGGCTTCGTGGAACTCCTCGACTCTTCGTCTTTGGTTGACGTCCCTGGAGACTCTTTTGACGTCGACCCCGGCCAAGCATCTTCGATGTCCGCGCTTGAAGAAACGTCCAGGGTTGCGTTCTCGCATGCCATCGCCGATACCCTCACACCTGCCGAACGCGCCGACCTTCTTGATCTCCTGCACAACTTTAGAAGTTCATTCGACGTTTCACAACCTCACCTGGGCCGCACGTCGGAAGTGCGGCACTACATTGACACCGGTTCACATCAGCCGTTACGTCAACGACCATATCGCGTCTCTGCCGAAGAGCGTCGTGTCATTACCACCCAAGTCGAAGATATGCTGCGCCGTGATGTTATTCAACCTTCGCATAGTCCCTGGGCATCTCCTGTCGTTCTCGTTCGCAAGAAGGACGGGTCTATTCGCTTTTGCGTCGACTACCGTCGGTTAAATAAGGTAACGCGCAAAGACGTCTATCCTTTGCCGCGCATCGATGACGCCCTCGACAGTCTTCAGGGCGCAGAATTTTTCTCGTCCCTTGACTTGCGTTCAGGGTACTGGCAGGTCCCCATGGCTGCGGCTGATCGCCAGAAAACCGCGTTCATTACACCTGACGGTTTATATGAATTTAAGGTGATGCCTTTCGGGCTTTGTAACGCCCCTGCCACCTTTGAACGACTCATGGACAACACTCTGCGTGGCCTCAAGTGGTCTATATGTCTGTGTTACCTCGACGATGTCGTGGTTTTCTCGCCTGATTTTCCTACTCACCTGCTCCGCCTTAGACAAGTTTTGACCTGTCTAACGAACGCTGGCCTTCAACTCAACCTCAAGAAGTGCCGCTTCGCCGCGCGAGAGCTCACCATTTTAGGCCACGTTGTGTCCAAACACGGCGTTCTACCCGATCCTGCAAAACTTCGAGCAGTCGCTGAGTTTCCGAAGCCTCAGACCATCAAAGAACTTCGAAGCTTCGTGGGCCTATGCTCATATTTCCGGCGCTTTGTTCGAAATTTCGCATCGATCATGGCGCCATTGACTCAGCTTCTACGCGGTGACGCCGCCCTCTCCTGCTGGTCCCCTGCATGTGACTCCGCCTTTGCTACGCTGCGTCGTCTGCTCATCTCCCCACCTATTCTTCGCCATTTCGACCCGTCAGCTGCAACTGAAGTACATACAGATGCCAGCGGGGTCGGTCTCGGCGCCGTACTCGCCCAACGAAAGGAGGGCTACCCCGAATATGTAGTCGCCTATGCGAGTCGCACACTGACGAAGCCTGAGGCCAATTACAGCGTGACCGAAAAAGAGTGCTTGGCTTTAGTATGGGCACTTGGCAAGTTCCGACCATATCTGTACGGGCGCCCATTCGACTTGGTCACAGATCACCATGCGCTTTGTTGGCTCGCCAACTTGAAAGATCCCACTGGCCGCCTAGCCCGTTGGGCACTACGCATCCAGGAGTACGATATTCGCGTCGTCTACCGCAGTGGACGCACACACTCCGACGCAGATGCCTTGTCTCGTTCACCTTTACCTCCAGACTCGGCCTGCGCAACAACTTCCGCACATTCCGTGTCATCCCTCGACATGGACTCCTTTGCAACCGCACAACGTCGTGACCCGTGGGTCGCTTCTCTTTTCGACTATCTTTCTGGATCGTCGACCATCCCTGTATCCCGAACCCTCCGACGCCAAGCAGTTCATTTTGCCATTCGTGACCAGCTGCTGCACCGACGCAATTACACTCCTGATGGTCGTCGGTGGCTTCTGGTGGTTCCCCGCAGCTTAAGGTCTCAAATATGTGCCGCTTTCCACAACGATCCGCAGTGTGGCCATGCCGGAGTCTTCAAGACGTACGAACGCATTCGCCACCGCTACTACTGGCGCGGCATGTACAATTTTGTACAGAAGTTTGTTCGGTGCTGTCTTGACTGTCAACGCCGCAAATCGCCGCCTTTACGCCCATCTGGTGCCTTGCAGCCGCTCCCATGCCCTGCCACACCCTTCGATCGCGTCGGCATCGACCTATACGGCCCACTTCCTATGACACCAGACGGCAATCGGTGGATCATCGTTGCTATTGATCATTTGACACGCTACGCCGAAACTGCTGCTTTACCAAGTGCTACAGCGCGGGATGTAGCCTCTTTCGTCCTACATCGCTTCGTGCTTCGACACGGCGCACCTCGGGAACTCCTCAGCGATCGCGGTCGCGCCTTCCTCTCCGAAGCCGTCGAAAGATTGCTTTCGGAATGCCATATTATTCATCGGACAAGCACGGCATACCATCCACAGACTAACGGGCTCACAGAGCGATTTAACCGCACACTTGGTGATATGCTCTCTATGTACGTGGCGTCTGATCATGGTAACTGGGACCGCATCCTTCCATTCATCACGTTCGCGTACAACACCGCGATCCAGGCCACTACGGGATTTTCACCTTTCTTCCTCCTGTATGGCCGCGAGCCTACGCATACCATCGACACGCTCCTTCCATACCGTCCTGACGCCTCCGAGTGTCTACCTGTTTCCGACGTCGCCCGACAAGCCGAAGAATGCCGCCAGCTAGCGCGCTCCTTTACGGCAGAGCAACAGCAGCGCCAGAAAGAAAACCGCCTCGACACGCATCCAAGCACGACCTACGCTCCAGGCGTTCTTGTGTGGTTGTCGGTCCCTTTCCAAACGCCGGGGCTTTCCTCGAAACTCGTCCCAAAATTCGAAGGGCCTTACCGAGTCTTGGAGCAAACATCCCCGGTGAATTTTCTCATTGAGCCCCTGTCACCACCTGAAGACTTGCGCCGGCGTGGACGTGACATTGTCCACGTCTCGCGTCTCAAGCCCTACCACGACCCTCTGCCTCCCGATTCTTAAGGCGCCAGGATGGCTCTTTTTGTCCGGGGGGAGATTGTGAAGAAGAAGACGCGCCTCGCGGCACAGCCGCATTGCCAACGCGCGGCTCGTCTCGGCTCGCGCTGTTGATTGCTGGCGTCCGTTTTGGACAGTGCTTCGGGCTGCTTCGCCGTTCCCGGCTGCTGTGCCGTTACATTAGGAGCCGCCAATAAACCTTTTCTCAATATATATATATATATATATAAATTTTGTTCGAGGAAGCTTTAGCTCGGGTGTTCCTATTTAAATACTTGTAGAAGGAGAATTCGTTTTTCCCTGCAACCACTTCACCAAATTTGAGGAGGTTTGTTGGATTTAAAAGAAAAAGTTTAATTCTAGTGACTACTGGTTTTGAATTTTTCATTTAGGTGGTCAATTATTTATTAAAAATTGGCCAAATCAAAACTTCTCAGAAAACGAAACTATCAGGTTTAAAACTCCGTGACTCAACAATGAAAAATAATATCACAATTCTGGGAATTGCACCTAATAGTACATCTACAGCGGACAATATAGATATGTTACATATCAATCTAAAAAAGTTTTGTATTGTGGAAATACGGCTTGTGCAGAACCCTTGTGCACAACGTAACCAATTCACGTAAGATACAAATTGACATAGCAAACTTGTCCGCTTTGACTGCTATAATAGATGCCGTTTATAGAACCACAATGTCTGTTCTTCATGCATAGCTATTAGTTTGTAATCGTCGCGCTTCTATTTTTTCAAGCTTTCGAATTTTTCAAAATATTTTAATCAAAATTCAGGCCCTAAATCGAAGTTGTGCTTCCAACAGAACTAGGATTTAACTTTCTCTCTCAAATGCAACCAATTTCAATAAAAGCGATTAGCAGGATTATCGAAGAAAAGCGTTTCTGCGCTTTACAAGTATTTGAATAGGCCGCGTCGGATTGGGCCCGAGCTAAAGCTTCTTCTTAAACAATTTGTCAAGGGATCAAATCCATGAATAGTAACTGCATTGTCATTGCCAAAGATGCTGCAAACGAATTCTCGAACCCTACGCACAGTCAAAACAATAAAATATGTATTTTTTCATAAAAGAATATACTCGTATGTGCCAAAAATTTTGCCCAAAATAACTGATATCAATGCTTCCATATTTTGGTCTATTTATTAAGTAAAGAAAATATCACACGAACTTTAGAACTATATCAGTTCGAAACCAGGAAAGCAGTGCATGCCGCTGATATGAAAAATTAAAAGGCAATGAACTGAACAAGTTGAGGACAAATATGTTAATGAAACTTTGTCATTCAGGAACCGTGCTTACATTCTGCTATATATGCAATGGCCAGTGAAAAATCTCAATGACGCTGTGATTTGTTTTAATGTATTGAGCAGGAGCAGCTGTCACCGGTCGTGTATCGTGAGTAATTGCACCGAAATTATAGTCGCAACAGAGGGCACGTATATAAAGCAGGAATTCTGCAAGATATACGAGGGCAAGTCAAATGAATGTGAGCCAACAACGGGGTACTTGATTTAAAAGTAGTCTTCATTAAAATTTAGACAGTTGTCCCATTGACTAACGAGTCGCGTGATTCCCGTCTTATCAAACTCCTTGGGTTGCTGCTTCAAAAAGTCTGTATCTGGTTCCCTTGAGCTGTTTTTTCGGTTGCCCCAAAATGTAGAAGTCGCAAGATGACAGGTCTGAGCTGTATGGCGGATGCTGCAGCGTTTCCCACTTCAACTTTGCCAGTTTTGTATTAACCACATAAGCGACATGGGGACAGGCATTGTCGTGGAACAAGATGACCCCATTCGTCAATTTTCCACGTTGTTCGTTCTTGATTGCCACATGCTGCCGTTCTGGCGTTTCACAATATCGGAAACAATTGATAGCCTCTCAAGATTTAGCAAATTCTATCAGTAATGGCCCCTGACGACCGAAAAAAAAAGTCAACAACACCTTTCCAGTGGAAATGATGGCCTTTGCGTTCTTTGGGCGTGGTAAATTCGAATGTTTCCACTGTAAGCTTTGCCGTCGTGTTTCAGGCTCGTAGTAGTGGCACCAAGGTTCGTCCCCGATCGCAATTGCAAACAAGAAGTCATCATCCTCATTGTGATACCCGATCAGATGAGTCAAGGCAGCGCGAAATTTCTCCGTCTTCTCGCGATGGATCAAAATCTTGGGGATCCATTGCACACCAAAGAGCCGATAACCGAGAAGCTCATGAATTATGGCGTGAACCGAACCGTGACTGATGTTCAGACCGTCTGCCAGTTCATCGATGCTTATCCTCCGTTCTTGTTTCATCAGCTCATGAACCTTTGAAATTGTGTGGGCGGTGATTGCACGATGGTTTTGGCCCGGTCCTCGA
Organism: Dermacentor albipictus; assembly: GCF_038994185.2. NCBI lineage: Eukaryota > Metazoa > Arthropoda > Arachnida > Ixodida > Ixodidae > Dermacentor > Dermacentor albipictus. The sequence continues at coordinate 121,307,002 of NC_091823.1, forward strand.
ATGTCTTTACAACGTCCTTTAAACCGTTTGCTCCAACGCTTCACAGTGGCCAAAGAAATGCCGTGTTGAACGTAAACGGCAGCCATACGGCGATTAAATTCTGTTTTGGAAACACCTTTAGCTGTCAAGAACTTCGCTACACCGAGCTGTTCAACTTTTGAAGGGCCCATTATGTGACGCAACCATATTCAACCCAGTGTATGAGAGCATTAAAGAACATTTATCTTCACACCTGCGTTTCACTTTTGTAAATGAGACATGCCGTGCTCCTACGCGCATGCCTCGCAGATAATGAACCGAACCATTATTGCGTGGTTAGGGTAGGCTCACTTTCATTTGACTCGCCCTCGTACATTAGAAATGCAAAGATACAATGGGATATACAAATGAGAAAATACGGCTTGATAAAGGACAAAAAGTGTCACTGGAAACAAAGTTCACTGCATGTGTACACAAAACCTCGCAACAAGATATTTAAGTATACGTATAAGTCTCCAATGAGTCTATGTATGTAAGAAAAAGTAACTGTATATAATGCATCAAACAAGGCAAATAAACATGTTGCACAATCATGGATTCACAGAATCCTAGATTCCGCCCCCATTCCATCCACTCACCCCGATGTATTGCGCGCGACGGTAGGCGGCGCGCTTGCTCCCCGCTTTTCTCCTTTGCGCACACAAGACTGAGCCACCATCGTAGGCTCACCCATTCCACCACCCCTCCTACGCTTTCACTCGCACATACATCACGCAACGCGTGGTCACGATTTTATCACCCTTGGACTTTATACGAAACATGAGGGCAACGGCGACGGCAGGAATGCGCCTGGAGTGTCCATATAATTGCTTTCGCAATAATATAATAAACGTATCCGGCAATTCAAGCGTCCCGTCGTCCATTACTTTCCGCAAAAGAAGTATCAAAATCGAACTTTCACCATGCGACAATTCGCTGTAACGCAACAGTGTATTTTTTTTCTGTGGGGCGGAGGCACCGAAATGAAAAAAAAAAAGACGCGTAGGAAAGTATGTTGGCCAGAATCAAATGCCTACAACGGGCACCTAATGGGGCTGCGGAATTAATACCGAAGAAAACATGAGACGCTTGGCCCACTGAGAACCATACGCATACTGCTCAGTATCCTACACCGGCGAAACAAGACTTTCCGGAAAGGTTCCGCTCAAGGAACCCGGTGCAATCCTTCGAGTCCCCACAGTGATGGCGGCGAGCGACCATTCTTTTTTTTTCTCGTCTGCTAGCCAGAAAGCTTCCAAAACTCTGTCAGGTGAAAATCCACTCGGCCAGAGCAAACCGAACGCCAACCGAAGTGCACCGCGCGGTGGTCGGGGCCATACGAGAAAAACATGCGCTCTGGCTCGCTCTGGCAGCCCGCGGGTAGGGTCGCGAGAACAAAAAAAAATTGAAGAGGCTCAATGTGTCCTCGGCGAATAAAAGTCAAAGTAGAAAAAATAAATAAGAACGTAGTTACTTTGGCTGGATTTAGTGTCTTGACATGGATGTTCTCGTAGGTTAAAAAAAATGTTGATATTTTTTTATGGGACATGACGGCACAAATGAACCACCCCAACGCATCGTCCCATTGGACCTCGCTGCGTGCTTTGTCAACTCGTCTGCTAGTGTGTTGATTTGGCTTGTCTCGTTGTATGTTCCGATGTAAGACTTTAGAAAAGTCAATAGAGCTTTGGCGTCAAATGTTTATAACAACATTAAACCCACAAAGTTCCGCAATTGAAAATTTAAAGCACAACTTTGGAAATGTCAATGCACGTTTCACATCAAGAGCTTATGAGATTTATACCCATAAAGTTTCGCAATTGATATACATGCGCTCCATAGATTCCGTGGCCTCAGCGAGATGCCGCGGCGAGCCCGCTCACCATCAAAGCGCCCTTGAAACTTTCTGCTCGGATGGCACTGCTTGGCGTTATGTGACTGCCGGTGTATGCGCGTTGCCACGAAATCCAGCCCGAGTTCGCAATCTTCGCGGTTAAATGTCTTTTCGAGTGTCAAAAAGACATTCTAGACCAAATCCAGAGTGATTTCCGGCGCCGGGGGTCGCTTTGGTCGGCGGTGCATGGACAGCACGAAAAAATTTCGGGGGGGGGGGGGGGGGGCTCAAGCCCCCCCCCCCCCCGAAAAGAGAAATTTGGTCCGTCGTGTGGATCGGCCTTAAGCAACCATGGTCGGTCATGTGGCAGGATGGTTGGGGGTTCTGGGTGTTGGTGTGTCGATGGGAAGACCGATGATTTATTTTTCGGTTTTGTTCAGTGGGCCTGCTTCATCTGTAGGGAATTTCAACGTTGAATCTTCATCCTGGTCACAGCACCATTGCGTTCAAGACTAAGGAAGCAGAGCAGGTACACAGCTAGCCATTTTGGTGGCCGGAAAAAAAAGTGCAACAGATATAACGCACCTTGTTGTAATATACATCCAGCGAAGGTTACTTTAAACGCAGAAAGAATGGTTAAACTGTGTTAGCTATTGTGTGTTTTTAATGTCAGTGCAAGGTCATGCCGAATACTTTATTCAGGTCTTTCGAGAGTCCAGTACTATGTATCGTAAATTAAACGCAAGTGTCGACCCACACGACGGACCAAATTGCGCTTCTAGACCGCGGTCCGCGCATCACGTGATATGACGTCACCAGTTCGTGCGGAGCGCCGTTGGCCCGCGCAATACATAGCGCTGATTCGCAAGTTTCGTAGGGGCCACTGGCGTGTTCGCGCTGAATAAGTGTCTTTTAAAACTACAGGGGAACACTTTAAAGGCACACTTTGAGATACTTCGATTTGTTTATTAGGACTCTGTAATTTCATTTATGTAGACGAGCAACTCGCATCTTGCGTGTCTTTTGTTGCGGCAGGTGGAGGCAGTATAGAAAGCAGAGGCATATGCTCCATAAAGTATGAAACGCAGGTATGAAAGTATGTATGAAAGTAGTATGTACGTAAAGCATGAAACAAAGTATGAAACGACCACGTTGATGAAACGTATGCCTCGCATGAACACGTGGTCAATGATACCGCCTATTCTGCATGTTGCGAGGTAGTCTGCGCTGCTAGGTTGGAACAATGCCAACCCCTACGTCGTCTTCATGAAATCGGCGATCTACCCTCTGAATGTCCGCGTTGAAGTTGCGCGTTAACATGAGTGAAATGGTCTTGTCCTTTTCACACTCTGTATAAACTGAAATGTAACCGCATCTGATGCAAACTGGACTAGCTAAAAAGTTTTGGATGTCCTTCTGGAAATGCCGTGTACGTTCTCGGCGTCGGCACACGGCGAGCACACCTGTGCTATTCAATGAGACAAGTGTTAGAAATAAATTTTGTTTGTTAGTTTATTTATTTAAAATGTACGTCCGTCTCTTGGCCAATGCACAATTTGCCGGCGAGGTCGGAGAGGATACCTGGCAACATTGTTTGTTTTTGTCGGCACTCATTTCATAATCAGTGGTTCGAGAGGCGCAGGCAACTGAAATCAAAGGACTCTTAAGGTTTCTGTTCGAGGAAATATAACTAAGCAGGCATCTTATAATTGCACATTTCTTCTCATTTTAAATGTACCGGTCGCTTTTTGGCCGATCGCCCGTTGCGGCTATTTGCCATTGTATGAATATAATCATATCCAACAAGCGGACCCTCTTCTTGGTCATTGTGGGTGCCATAATATGACAATATGACAATATATATGACAGTTCCATTGTCGGAACTGCTAGAGCACCCCCCAAGCGCCCTATATAGTGAGACAAAATGCGTAAGGCGTTGTCGGCTCACCGTGCGGTCTCTGCAAGACATACGCTCTGCACGCAATGCGCCATCATTTATTGCAATAGTAAATTTCATCGCTGCGGCTCTGCGAAAGGGAGAGAGAGCTCGAGTCCTACAATCCCGAAGCACCCACTGTCACGTGGTGTCGCAGCAGCCTGCTGCCTGGCTACGGTTGCGTTGGCAGCAACATTCTGTGGACCAGAGCATGGGACCTGGTGCACAGGGGCAACCTCGCAGCTACACCGACCGGGCACCGCGCTTAGTCCTTGGACGACATAGCGCGGCTTTTCTTGGCGCTGGCGCGCTGGCGGGCGTGGCGTCGGTGCGCCAGGAGAGACCCGTAGTAGCACAGCATGTTAAGGGAGAGAGTGACGGCCAGCGCGTAGAACAGGCCACGCGACATGCCCGCGTTCTCGTAGACGACGCAGGCGCCACTCTTGCCGCACGACCGGTGCCACGACACGCACGTCTGGTCCACGATGCCGCCGAAGATCACTGGCGCCGGGATGGACCCTGTCGGGAGAACGCGTCGGTTAATACACAGGGTGTGCGCGCTCGGCTTCGCCGATCTCGTGCAGTGCAGCGAAGGGACGGATCGTGTATGTAGGCTAGTCAGGACAAACCGCGTGTTTCGCAGAGATGAGTGAAGGCGGGACATTATGCGTCGCTGGTCCTTCCGGAATGTGCATTTTGTTATGCGGCAACGCGTACAAAAGTGTGCGTGCCAATGGTATACCGGCCGCTTATAAAGCGCTCGTTGTAAGCCAGCTTTTACTCAGAAGCTACCCAGTTTAAACGAATTCTATATAGCTTCGCTACAATATACCTATACCGCCGTACCTCGACTGATCAGGTATGCCATTTATTGCAGTTCAATTTCGGAGCTTCCACTGGCAGCGCCACGCAAGACCCACGTGTTGCTCATATACTCTACGTCTGCGCTTAAAGCGTACTTGCTTTTAGTACGGAGTTCCGGTCACGTCAACAGGCAAGAAAGAAGAACAAGACAGACAACGTTTCTACATGAATGTCGGCCTTTCCCTTGAAATGCCAAATTGTTCAAGTTCACGCGTCTTCTTGTGCAATCCTCAGAAATGTTTTCCCGGTATTTACAGGTCACTACGCTGGTCAATTAAGATAATTGCAGCGACAATTCAACCGCAGAAGATGGCCAGGATAAGTGCCTGCACATCTCCTGTCGTACTCACCCACAAGGCGTCCGATGATTTGCCTGATGCCGAGCGCCAGCGACCGCTCAGCGGGCTTCACGCACCTGTGCACGTTAATGCAAAGAATGCATCATCCGTAAGTGCAACTTGGAAGCTTGTTTATGTTGTACGTAATTGGCATGAAGCCAGCAAGATTTTTATTGCGAAAGCAATACTGCTCGCACTTTCGGCCTATCGGTGGTAGTGGCGCCTCCTTACGCAGCTGCGCGTCACGTGACCGTATGACGTCACGCCAGACCGAGAGACGGGGCCCCAGCTCGTGGGCATCAATGGTGGAGGCGAAGCCTTGCGCGCCGCTGCTGCGGCGCTACCGAAAGAGGGCGCACGCTGGTGTGACGTCACGCTAGGAGGATAAATGGGGCTACAGCTCGGCTCCTCGCAGTGGTCGGCGCGCTGCCTTGCGCTATGTCGGATGATGTATAGCCATAAGTTTAACAAAGGGCAACCATGTCCACACCATCAGCCGAACCAAGGCGCAGCCAAGGGTATTGCATTCGCAATCTTCCAGGCTTAACCAAGCTAAGCCTTCAGCCAATTTTTATTTGCACGTGTTTCCAGGTTGTACACTAAATAAACGCACGAAGGTACATTAAGCTTGGAAACTGCAGAAGTGCCACGCAGAAATGACTGTCAGTAAGCACACGCAGGTTTCATCCTCGTTTACCTGAACAAAGTTCAAACCATATATTTCAGGATCTGAAGGCGGATGTTGGCTGCAGGCTGACGTTATCTTCCTGAAATCGCCGACACATATTTGATACGCATTGATTTAGTCTGGCTGACTCACATATTCACAGGGATTCCATTTCACTCACCCAGACATTCAGATGTTTATGTGCACATTGAAGGGAAAGGCTCCGATTTGCAATGAGAGGAGGATTTAAGGACATAGCCATGGCTCTTTTAATTAGCTCTACATGACACTTTGTACTCAGCTGAGGGAAACATTTAATTGTGCATGTATGCATGGTAGATAATATTTCGTGGTTGTATGACCGGATAACGCAGGCGGAGTTCTGGTCGCCTGTACGCTCAAATGTAAATCAGCCGTCACCTTCCTGGTTGTATTTTTTTTTTTCGTCACAAAAGGTAGGTAACGTACGTTTGCTGCGTGGCCATGCGTCGCGGTGCTTGTATAACTCTTTTCAATCGCAATAAAAAACGGACGAAGTTCTTGCACGCGATGTGTTTTGCTCAAGCTGCAAACTTTTTCATCGAAGTTCTGTGTTTTCCTCTATAGACTTCGCGCCGGTATCCAGTCTGGCGTGAACGCGTATACTATAGGTAAAGAAGGCTTCGCTCCGAAAGCGATATTGACGCAGCGTGAATGCTTCACTGCACGACCACTGTTGCGCTGCAGGAGCACTGATGCGCAACGACCAGTAGAAGGTTCCATTAGGTAGGCCTACAGTTTATAGATTAGGCAGAATCGATTTTGGTGACGCTAGGCTTAGGTTCAATTAAACCGGGTCTGTTCGAGGATGCGCCTGCGCACCTGATGGACGCCGCGGTTGAAGGAGCTGCGTTGAGGAATGTTGCGCTGAACGCGAGGAAGACGCCTGCCAGGAACGGGAAGAGCAGACCGCACGCGGTCGGGCAGCGCGAACGGGTCGCCTGCACGGCCTCCAGGAGAAGCTGGTCGGCGCTCAGGCCCGGCACTTCGCTGAGCGTGCTGTTGATGCACGTGCAGCCGCTGTACATCTGCAAGCGAGCAGGAAGCGCGCGCTGATTCGCTAGAAGGAGAATAGACACTAGTCCTATAAAGCGTAGATAGAGACAGCGCGTCTTCTGCGATGTCGAGGGGAGGACGGCAACCACACCCGCAAAAAGATCATTAACGTGGTGTAGATGGTTCACGTATTTCTTTAATTATTCATTTGGTGGTTTAATATGCCCTCAATGTCAATACACCTTGCAGAATGGAGTGACCTATAATATAGTGGAACAAGGCATTGCACTGGAGCCAGCGCTTCGACAAGTGGGCTTGCTGTCGCCAGTGCAGCGCGCTGCTGTGAAGGAGACAATGTTGTCTCCAGTGACATTTCTCTTTCGACAAATGATCATTTCAAACCTCCGTCATTGTGTTAACAACCGTCTTACTTGTACAAAAGGAAGTGGTTACACAGGATGCTTGATGCTTCTACGAGTACGGCCGGCAGTGTGGAATCTGATAAAAATTGCAGCAGATCCAACGGGCCCTGTTAGAATTCATGTACAAGCGAAGCTCGCGAGGCAGTGTTTACGCGCACCTTCTAATATCGCTCAAGGATGCCCCGAACGAGAATATCTGCAGTGCAATGCGCCTTTGAACGCAACCAGCGTTATTAGCCCCGAGAATTAGGAGTGGCGCCCTCTCGCGAGTGACGTCACGGCCAGGACGCCGCTCGCTCCGGCTCGCTCGGCTGCCGCGCGCGCTCGTTCCCTTCGTGTATGCTTGGGGTATGGGTGGCTCGAGCCGTAACTATTGAAGGATTGGTCGGCTTCTTTCTGCTGCCAAGCCTGAACCACAGTTTCTTCTTCAAAAGCGTGTGAGTCGAGAAACTTTGCGGCTTGGATATCGCAAGCTAAGTAGCCTTAAAGGGGTCTACTAGGTTTTGCAATGCATATATGCGCCGTGTCTATCGGTAAATTTTGACTAAAAAAAGAATATCTGCAAATTCAACGCGCGAAGTTGTGTATGATGCTACGCTAAACATTTAACATTCCTTTAGTATTTAGCTATGAGAGGCATTGCATTTTACATGGAAGAAAAATTTGGTAATTGGCGTCAACACGTTATCTGATTTTAGAAAGACACTGTCCAGCGAAGCTCTCATCATGATTCCTATTACTCTGGTGTGTTGTTCTATTCAAATATGGCCATTCATTAATGCGTAAAAAAATAGTTAGGCGCGCATTTCTTATGAAAAAGTTTGCTGCTACTTTCATCCCCCTCTGAAACAGGCCTCCAAAAAACGAATTGCTCATGGCTGCTAACACGACGGCGCGTTATGTAGAGCATTTACATAGTTAATTCACAAACACCAAAGTAGCAATCACCTGAGAGAAAAGTTTCGTTGTTAAGATCGAGAGTCACTCAATTGAAAGTGATGAAATGTTTCGTAGTGGCCCTCAGTAGCCTTTATCGACAATATGGCACACCCCTGATCACGTAACGGTAGCAATCGACTGTCCGTATGGCGAGGCACGCTATGTTCGCGAAACCCATCAGTTCACTACAACTTCGAATAAAAACCATAAAGCATGTTTTTTTACAGCGCCAACTGGAATGGCTAAAGTATTCTCGAGCTACTACACCGCAGCTTAGATTTCCTGTATACAAAAGGAAAATTCAAGCACCTTCTGTCTCACCATGTCTCGATCCAGCGTTATTCAATTATACAAACTGATAACTATTCGCTTCGTAGGTACATAAAAGAGAACCTTGCAGGCAAATTAAGTTTGCTCCAATCCAATCGCAAACATTCATAAAGAAAGCACCACAAGCCTTGCATATACTTTCACTTGATTTCTGACCCTCCACCGGGGGAATTTCGATATCTTCAATATGTCCCATACTACTAATCATTGACGCTTCGACTTCTTTCTGGCTGCAGCTATGCGGTCCAGCAGGCATGCTTCACTAAAAAAATTGGGCCGAGCAGCCTGTGTCAGTTCGCCAAACAGATTCGTCATGTATATTCCTCAAGCAGCAAGCACCAGTAAATTTCTCAAGTGAGTTTGATTTGATTAATTTCCATTTACACACACACATGTACAGAGGAGTGGTAAGTGGAGGTGGATGAGGGAAAAAAGTCGCACAGACGCGGCTTGAGGTAACCTCACCCCCTTAGGTACAATATGGCTGCATGGGGTAACACATCAAGCGCCATATAAATTACATTTATATAGTGGCCATAAAACATTGCAGTTATACAATATACGAAAGAACAGTGAAATATTTCCACAATAACAATGCAAAACACACTGCGGCATTGAAATAAATAAATGATATACACTTGGTAATATAGACAAAAAAAGAGGAACATAACTTATATTATTAATCATTAACAAACGCGCCCTAAAGAGGTGAGTTGAACGTGTAACATGGAAAAAGAAATATATATTGGTACATTCCTATTTGTACTCTGTAAATAGCTGTAAGCCTTCATTAACTTTACTTCAAATTTCCGCCGCTTAAAAAAAACTAAACACGTGAAGAACCGCCTAATGTTGACAGGCAGTTAAAGAATCAAGAGAGGCGTGTAGAATCTAACCTCTGGTATTAGTTAAGTCCCCGTGCTACTGCCGAGCGTTTCTGTGAGGAAATGCAAAAATTCGATATTATACCATAAACTACTCGTCGTGAGCAAACCTATTTTAGCGGAATAAAATCAACGTAACTGCTGTAGAAGTCATATATAGCCAGCTTTGTCACATACTTGTTGCACCGCGGCAGGTATGGTATCATAACTGGATTCCTATAGGCTATGCTTTTGCGATTGTCTATCCGCGCATGAAAAACCCGCAATGGGCTGGTCTGCGTCGCTTCGGCTGGCACTGTAGCGTTGCCTTCGAGAGCTGCATAGTTGTCTAAGAAATTAGCTCTTTGAATATATGTTCGCAAAGGAAGACGTCGTAAAAATATATTTGAGACGACCACCATAAGTATACAAGCAGAGAGAACGAGGGCGAACAAACGAAAACACCGCAGAAAGCGCCCGGACAACGCCCGAATTGTAGCAGACGACAGGCGCGAGTCCGTGCCCTGACGTCACGCGAGCGGCGCTCGCAGCGCCGCTCGCGTTCGTTCTCGGGAGCTGTGGATGAGTTTGTACCGGTGGCGCCTTCATGCGGCGGTGCCACGAACGCAAGGGCATGTGACGGCTGGGCCGGACCAACACCGCCTAGCAGTTGTTGGCCGGACTCGGCAGGCGCTGCCGCCACCTACGATGATTTGATATGTTTAGTCGTCTTTATCGGCTTTGCGTTGCCGAAATACCAAGCAATAGCAATTGCAGTTTAATATTTATTTGGCCGGCGCTGGGTGCACGCGCGTGGCAGCAGACGACCCCAAGTGGAGTCCGCTGCTGCCACGCATGATGACGTCACAAAAAGAAAACTTTGTAAAATATACATGAAATGCTAACGTTATCGTTTTGTTGTTAAATACACTACGCCTAAATAAATAAAGCATTTATTTTGTGCTGCGTTTTAAAATCGAAAATGACTGTCGGCGCCTACACACGCGTGCACGCAGTGGGAGGACGTACCGTTGCGATTCCTTGTGGCTGTGTGGTGTGTACAAATCACTGTGTAATATCGGCGAGTACGAATAACGTTGCCGTTACGAAGCTACAGAAGCTTCGAACGAACTGTGCTGCATCCACGAAACCGCACGACATGTCGCATCATTTGGACTGTCGGTTTCGAAGAGTCGTGGTAGCACAGCGCCGACTGCATATTGGGTCACTGTGTAATATCGGCGAGTACGAATAACGTTGCCGTTACGAAGCTACAGAAGCTTCGAACGAACTGTGCTGCATCTACGAAACAGCACGACATGTCGCCTCATTTGGACTGTCGGTTTCGAAGAGTCGTGGTAGCACAGCGCCGACTGCATATGGTGTCGACACGGATCATGCATATTGCAGGGTGTGTCGTATGTAGCGATTCTTTAAGTTGTGTGTACGCCTTCTGGCAAAGTCGGATGCCTGTTTGGCCTTGGACACCACGTCGACACACTGCTCTCGAGCTCGAAAACGCAGAAGTGGTGCGCGTCGGCATTGACGTCGATGTAGGGTGCATACACATTTCCAAATCGCTGTGCAAAGTAAGGGCGCCTTTTGTCGATGAACAAAGTGCATTCAAACATTTCGTGTCGCCTTACGCACGCAGAAGCCTAGTAACGAAAGCCTGGACGTGAAACGTGAATCTAACAGAAAGGCCTGTTCCCGCCTGAAGGCAATGTCAGCAAGTGTCCGTGGCGAATGTCAAAAAGTTCTGCCAAACTGAGAGCTTACATATGCTCCATTCACATCAGTAAATTCAACAAACAAGAGCAACAGCACTAAAAAACGTAACAGGAGCTGCACAAGACCACACTACCAACCATAAACGCGCTCCAAGGCATAAAGAAACGAGCTGCTCCAGCGTTGCGCCCAAGTGTGGCTCGAGATCGCAAGATCGAACACCATCCGGTTCTTCCAGCGCAACTAACTAGAACAACATTCTATCACACAACACAGTAAGAAACCGTAACATTGTGTTTTAGCTAAGCTGAAAAGCTGAAGCAGCTCCAGCAGCGCGCGCAAAACTATAAACCGCAACACGCCATACTTGTTTAAAGAACGTCATCATAACTGTGACGTCACTTCCGTGCGTGGCAGCAGCGTTTTAGTATGGCATTTCGCTTCTACCACGCGCGTGTCAGCAGTTTATATTTATTTTTGAGTGCACGAACGGAAACGCACAAGGCTACATGTTATGCCTCATAAGCACTACAGTCACTCAGGCAATATTTGTAGTCTTGTGACAAACACCTCGTTATTGTATGATCAACGAAAAAATCGTATCAGTCTTCGTCCACCACTTTGGTAGCAGCGAAAGCCTTTTAGTTGAATATCTCCCAGGCAAAGCCCTGAAAGAGCACAAACGCTATATTGAAGGTCATATTTGGTGATAACGCACCTTTTGAGAGTCGAAAAAGAAAACGCACAACTTTGACGCCGACCTACATTTGCAAGAGAAATCGCATTACGTGAACGTCACCGTGTATGTGTGATATCATACTTGAGGCGACCCAAATTGACGTAAAAGAAGTTTCATTGATGAGCGGCAGATGCCGATGGTCTCCTCGGACACATACGCAGCGGCCGCATGATACGTATACCCAATGGTATCAGAAGGAGCCAACAAACAAAGGCACCAAGGACAACACAGGGTAAATTACTTGTACTTAGTAATTGAAATAAAGAAATGATAAATTAATGGAATTGAAAGTGGATGGAAATACAATTTTCCGCATGTGAGGAACGATCCCATGTCTTCGCATTACGCGTGCGATACGCTACTAATTGGACACCCGGGGCGCCGTAACCTCTAGAACTAACCCTGAGAGTTTTAACAAGCGCCAGTACTCACATACCTAGGCGGCGGATGTGGAACATCCATCTGCCGCCCGTTTCTGCTTGGAACATATACTTCTGCTGCATTTCTGCCTCCGACAGAAAGGATGTGTTGCGACACTGTGTTGCTGGCTAAAAAGCAAAGTGATATGTAACGTCCGGCTAATATTTGGGGAAAGGGAGGCGAGAATTTAGGTCTGAAATTTAGTGTTAAAAAAGTAGGTGTTAGATATTCAATGAGAACAGTGAACACACAGTGACAACACAGGGCCAGGAAATACCTCGCGTAAAAGAATATAAATACATTGGTATATATACAAACGAAGGCCATAGATATATTGTTACGGTGGGAAAAGAGAACAAGGTCGTCGACGGTGAAGACGACGAAGTGCAACGGCCTCTTGGGATTCTCGGCTGCTGTTTTTATACGCCTTGTAAATACACGGTGTAAATAGTTTTATACACATGACAATATGAAAACACAGGTAAAACAAATAACAGTAAAGGAGAACAGAAATGCTGCCATAATGAAACAGAACGCTATGGGGACACAGTAGGTACGAGGTGCTCCGGGGTATGTGGGAAGGTGTAATGGTTCGAGAACTTGCATTTGCAAATGCTGTTGTTTACTTGAAATCAGGGGTACAATCAGGACTCGATGGCAACCAAAGGTCAGTGGGAAGCCTCGCATTGGACGCTCACAGGAAGACTACAAATGAAGCTGTGCGGGGTGATATGGGCTGGCCAAGTTTTGAAGTGAGGGAAGCTCATAGTAAAATTGATTATGAAGAACGATTGAAGAATATGGAAGAAAGCAAATGGACTGGGAGAGTGTTCAGGTTTTTGTATAGGAAAACATTGATTCACAGTGGAGGAAAAGAGTTAGCAAGCTTACCAGCAAGTATGCGACCTTTATTATGAGCAACATGGCAACAAAGAACGTCAAGCGGAAAATCAGAGCGGCTGAGATAATATCATGGGTGGCGGCAATGGAAAATAAACCTGCTATGAGTAACTACTTAGGAGGAAAAACGAAATCAGGAAAGAAACAATTCATGATAACTCAAAGGGAAGCTCTTTACTTTTCGAAGCGAGATGAGGATGCTTTAGAACACGCACTTATAAAGCAAGATACAACAAGGAAGAAGCATGTGCTTGCTGCGGCAAAGCTAGGGAAACGATGGAGCATGTTTTAGTAGAATATGAAGATATCTACTCAGCGGTCGATTTAGGCACCTCTGGCCTCCTTGAAGCCCTTGAGTTCAGTGAGAGCAGGGGGAAAGTAAACATGTCCGCGGTAGAGATTAGTAAGAGGCGACTGGAAGAGTGGTGGAAGAAAAGTAGGGAAACGACAAACAAAGGAGGCGTACAAAAATAAAGTTTACAAAGATGTTCAGAAGGTTTGGTTATGGGAATTTATCGTGTTCTTTTTTTTATTTTTTTTCCTCTTTAACATAGGTAGGCCATTAGGCAATATAATACCTGGATCTTGGTCGAGAAACCCACCCCCCCGTTCCAAAGGGGACGCTTATACCATCCATCCGTCCATCCGTCCATCCATCCATCCATCCATCCATCCATCCATCCACCCACCCTCATCCAACCATCCGTCCGTCCGTCCGTCCATCCGTCCGTCCGTCCGTCCGTCCATCCATCCATCCATCCATCCATCCATCCATCCATCCACCCACCCACCCACCCTCATTCATCCATCCGTCCGTCCGTCCGTCCGTCCGTCCGTCCATCCATCCATCCATCCATCCATCCATCCACCCACCCACCCACCCACCCACCCTCGTCCGTCCGTCCGTCCATCCGTCCATCCGTCCGTCCGTCCATCCGTCCGTCCGTCCATCCATCCATCCATCCATCCATCCATCCATCCATCCATCCATCCATCCACCCACCCTCATCCAACCATCCGTCCGTCCGTCCGTCCGTCCATCCGTCCGTCCGTCCGTCCAGCCATCCATCCATCCATCCATCCATCCATCCATCCATCCATCCATCCATCCATCCATCCATCCACCCACCCACCCTCATTCATCCATCCATCCGTCCGTCCGTCCGTCCGTCCGTCCGTCCGTCCGTCCGTCCATCCATCCATCCATCCATCCATCCATCCACCCACCCACCCACCCTCATTCATCCATCCGTCCGTCCGTCCGTCCGTCCATCCATCCATCCATCCATCCATCCACCCACCCACCCACCCACCCACCCTCGTCCGTCCGTCCGTCCATCCGTCCATCCGTCCGTCCGTCCATCCGTCCGTCCGTCCATCCATCCATCCATCCATCCATCCATCCACCCACCCACCCACCCACCCTCATTCATCCATCCATCCGTCCGTCCGTCCGTCCATCCATCCACCCACCCACCCACCCACCCTCGTCCGTCCGTCCGTCCGTCCGTCCGTCCGTCCATCCGTCCATCCATCCATCCATCCATCCATCCATCCATCCATCCATCCATCCATCCATCCATCCATCCATCCATCCATCCATCCATCCCAGTAAGACCTATTCAGCGAGACATCAGCAGCAGGCAGCAGCCATGGTCAGCAAGAGAGGCGCAGGGGTTTCCAAAGAAAGCTTCGCTTTGAAAGAAACAGGAAACACTGTTCTCGTCCACTTCGTGCTTCTTTGTCGGTGCTTCCAGCCTGCTGGACATAGTCGTAAGCTCGATCTCTGTGGTTGTACTCGTGCCTGACGGCGGGCTCGACTGAAGGTGAAAGTGAAGCCTGCTCACCTTGACATTCTTCACTTGGAGCTCCCTGTGGCAGCCCGCCAAGCAAGGAGACAGGTAGACCACGTGGTCAGCGCCGCAGATCGGGTTCAGCAAGCCGGACGTGCAGTTGCAGTCGGCGTTGCACTGGAAGTTGAACTTCGAGGTCCCCCTGCAAACATGCGAGTCACTTCAGGCGCAAGTATATGCAGTCCTCGCCCGTCGTGCTGGCTTAGTGGCTGTTGCGTTGCGCTGATAAGCACGAGAACGCGGCATCAAATCCCGGTCGCGGCGGCCTCATTTCGATAGAGACGAAAGGCAAAATCGCCAGTGTCCCGTGCATTGAGCGCTTGTTGAAGAACCCCAGGTGGTCAAAATTAAGCCGGAGCCCCTCACTATGGTGTGCCTCATAATCAGATCGTGGTATTGGCATTCAAAACCCCAGAATATAATTTAATGATTGAGAGTCTTATTTCTAGACATCATTGCAGATATGGTAATAACATTACCTGTAAAGTATAAACCTCATGCAAGCGATCTTGCACGCGACAGCGACAAGCGACGCGATGGAGATGGCTGGCGCGTTTGCTCGAGTCGTATATGGGCGACGACTTTGACCGATGTCTTCCGGGTGTTGCCGGTATGAAGGCAGCAAATAAGCGCCGAATTCGGCGTGACATGTGCTTTAATAATCTTCAATAATTTAAGTTAACGGGTTTTACGGTAAAGAGCAGCATAAAAATTTATGAAGGTCTTGCAATCAGTTCTTAGTCTTGCAGGTATACGAAAATTTAGTTCTTTGCTTATTCCGTGCGACAATCGGTAGTACTGGACTGACGTACACCCGTGAACAAAAGTATGCGGACCAGGGATTGCGCGCTAAAACTAATTTTCTCCGGTGTCCGTGAATACAACTTGAAAGTAAAGATTGCAGTCCAAACTTGGCATTACCTATTGCACTCGTCAGTTTCCGCTTATGCGTGTTAATTACAAAGAAATTATGTTTTTTCGGCGACCCTGTGGTCCGTATACTTTTGCTCACGGGTGCACGTCCGGTTCCGGCTTCCCGTTATTGTCTAGTCGCCCATATCACTTCGGGGCGACGAGCGACCAATGCTAGATTTCCAGAACCGAGCGATCGAGCGACAAGAACGAGCGATCTGTTCGAGCGACGGCCCACTTTGTCCCTTAGTGCCGTCGCTCGTTGCCGTCGTGCACAAGATCGCTCTCATGGCGACTGGGCTTAAGTGACACTCACTGGCAGTAAGGTATGGCAGCTGGGATAGCTACGGCTGTCCAAGGCCTTGCCAACCTCAGCAACCAACCGCTGGCAAAACGATGGGTTGGTTGCTTGCTGAACGTCTGGCGATCGCTAAACGCCATTCTTACAACCTTACTAAATAAGTATTCAGATTCCCTGCTCAATGTGCACAGGCTATATTGCTCCCGAAAGAGTGACTGCGCTGGTGACCTTTCCACCCGCTACTGCAGAAATTATTGGCGAGTGCGAGGGACGAACGTCATCCACATGACCGGCACAGCGACGCAGCAAAACTCACTCCACTCGTCTCCGCGCAAATGCCTCGGGTGCAATTAAAGTTCGTTGGCATCATTAAGTATAATGCGCAAGTTAGTTTTATTTTCTCTATAGGGCGACCAACAGTTGCGTCATGGCCAGACTTGTACGTAACCAATTACATGTAATTAGTTACTTGTGCTGAACGACATTCTTTTGTAATTTTGTAATTTAACGATTACTTTGTTTACTCGGTAACGCTCGCTGAATCCAATTTACGTTTTTGAGCAACAAGTTCAATTTTTCACTAAACAAGCTATAACAGGCGACGCAGCTTTGAGCATTTAAATTTCGCGGCAACTATAGTGTCCAAAGGGATTAAAGCACGTACCTAGCTTACCTCTTTCCACAATCAGTGTCCAATAGCTATGCGTCGATCACCTCAATATGCAGGCTTCCATATTTGCACACCTCTCTTAAAAGTTCAACCTCTCTGCTTCTGTCTTACAATTTCTCTATCTCTCTCTTTGTCTCTCGCTTTCTTGCAAACGCCTTTAGGCGCCCTCCCTTGGAGGTGGTAAGAGCAGCTTCTTAATTATTATTCTTCACTTAATGCAGTTTATTGAGCTCTCTGATATAGACAGAAGTTATTTGCCGTTAAACGCGTATGTTTCTATCTGTCTCATATATACGTGATTTGTATATAGCTACTTTTGCCATTGTAATACACGAGCCGTTTATTTAGGGCTGAATAATATGCAGCCATATATATTTTTTAAAACACATTACACGTTTGGCCACACTTTCAAGGAACCTAAACGCTTGCTGCCGTCCGTTACCGTTCGTGGTTTAAGCCTAAATTACTAATGAGTGAAGAGCGCCAGGATGAGGTCCACCAGATGTGTGCCTACAAACGTAAACGGTGCCTTTATGGCTCGACAGCGATGGTCACTTCCTATGTTAATGCCAGGGAATCACCTATAGACGATTTCTCAGTTTATCAGTGGCCCTGCAAGAAGCGCCTTCCTCTAGTTCCAGTAACAACAATGAAGCTCAGTACTTTATAGATGTCCCAAACCAGAGCATCGTCGCATGGAGTAACCACAATCTTGTGCGCAATGTGTTGGTGAGGTACAATACAGTCCTTCTTTCCAGCGCGTATGTCGAGAGATCTTTCAGTGTCGCTGCAGATTGCTTCACAAGAAAACTAGCGAAAATGACCAAAGAAAATTTTGAAAAGCAATTGATAGCTAAGATAAACAATTAAAAAATACAAACACATTGAAATAGCCCGGTCAGCTCGTTCTAGCTACTTTATTTGTGCAGTGTTAATAAATGTAGGGAGTAAAGTACCGTTAAAGTAAGATTATTTTTTACTAATTGCTCAGTTACCTTCGTGGCGCAATAATTGGTAACTGCAATCAACCACATGTTTGAAAGAAGTCATTGTAATTGTAATCGGTTACATTTTTCTGTAACGTATACAAGCCTGGCATATTGAAATCTTAGCTGAAGTGCGTTTTCCGTAGCAATTAAAAAGGGCACGATGCAGAATTTCGGGGAAAAGTACTGCGATATTACAGAATCATGTCTTGAAAAAAAATCAGTAGCCAATATTTTTGGAGAGTTTTCGGGAAAACAATAATATATGAGTTAATGGGGCCTTTATGCTCACATCCAAGGCAAGCGCTGCGTACGAAAAGCGCTAGCGCTTAAGGAAGGCTGGGCCGCAACAACGGTATTTCTACTAATTCGCGACTTATACTAATTCGCGACTTAGTGCGCATTAGAACGCTCTGTGCTGTAGCGTCTTGTCAAGGAACTTTACAACTGGGTAGCAAAACCACATCGTTCCCCTGCTCCAGCAGTTATCGGCCATTCATATTGTCTCCTTCGCCATTCTTCAGTGCGCCACGCACGACAGTGTAACGTAAACAAGGCAGAGACCCAGAAACACTTGGCGTTATTGAGTCGTTTATTCCGGGATGCAGCAAACCACGTCACAATATCTGGCATCCTAATCGCAACCCCATCGCCGGCTCTCTCTGAGTAAGGGTAGTGAGTCTAGAATGACATGCGTTTGTGCACTAGAAGCACCGAATCATTTGCTGCTTCCTGAAATACGTCGCGGTTTCGATGTTTTGAACATCGCCTATTACAACCCCGGCGTGACGACGACGGCGACGGTTAACATCGACGGCAAATCGAACACCACAGTGCATTAACAGCTACGCGTTTGCAATAATAGGTGGTGTACGTCTAAAACGTGGTGGCCATGATATGTTTCTGGCTCTGAAAGTCACTTCCACTTCATGCAACCATCAAAAGCATCGCCTTTGAGATCAGTTTCTCTTACAAGGAGGCAGCCGTCGCTTAAAGCCCCTTAAACTTCGTAAAGTAGCGACACTCTCCTCCTCCGCCTTCACTCCTCCTCGTTTCTCCTCTCTTTCACGCACCCTCCTCGACCGTGCCACCGCCTACATTGCTCGAGCGTAGCAATGGCGCCAACATGTGCTCCTCGCCACTCCGTAGACGCTCCTCGAGCAAAAATGGCGCTGAAGCACGGCGCGAGGGCCCACGTGATGCTGTTAGGCCAATAGCGACGCGGCATCGGCCTCGGCCAGAGCGCGCGAGGAGGAGGCGGCATTCTTCAAAGCGTGGCAGTACTTTACGAAGTTTAAGGGGCTTTACCGTCGCTGGGGTGTGAACACCGCCTATTGTAAAAAATGGGAAACCAGCCGGCCCGCGCGAATCTCGGAGGCGATGCTATATTCCGGCAAGTTTCCGCAGAGCACGTCCAACGATCTTCCTGCACACACGTGTCGAACAGACGCGTGGATTTCGGTCGCTCCTCAACGTGGCCGGGCGTGTGTGCGCGCTTGCGAACTCACACTTCGCCGATGTATCCATCCGGCGTGGCGTAAACGTTCTGCGGGCAGTTGAACGTGAAGATGAGCACTCCAAACCACGAGAAGCAGCAGTTGTACATGCAGAGCCGCATGATGCCCCCGTAGTCCAGGTTCCAGCGGCTCACCAGCGCCCCGCCGATGATGGCACCGAAGCCGCCACCGACGAGCACGATGCTCCCTGTGCGAAAGTATTGCTCGATTTGGCTTGTAGCTCGAGTAAGATTGACTCACTCGTTTTCCGGAGCCAAATGATCGACGCCGTACAGTCGACGGCTCGGTATTCCTTGCGACCGTGTTACAACTTATCAAGCGCAGTATAACATAATGTGGGTCTGCTTGTATGTTATTTCTATTACTTGCGCTAAGTGTACATCACACTGACAATTGGAACGCGCGACAAAGGGATTTAGCGAGAAGTGAACTGGGCGCTTGCTTTATTTTCGACAATACATGTTTTTGTGTCGGGCGACTATAGGACAGAAAGCTAAAAATGAGGTAAGAGGAAGTACATGAGGGAGAAAGAGATAGACGCATCGCTTATGCGCCATGTATACACTGTAGCACCAAGTGCCTACACACGACGACAGAAAAGAATAAGGGCCCACGGCGTTTTCTGTCGCCGTGTGTGTGTGTGTGCCCTTTGCACTACATTGTAAATGTTGCCATTCCGACTAACCCATCAGGCTATCCTATTTAAGCTTACGCACAAACACAAAAGCTTTGAGCACTTTCACGTGCACTTTGCACTTCTCTTTCTCTTGCCGTCTTAGCGCCGTACAAATACGTACATTGTCCACAATCGGGTAAGTTTTAGTTCACGCTGCCTGAACTCGTTTTTCCACAGGTCACATGTATCTGTGAAGTACTTAGCGCAAGTAGCAGAAATGAGCGGCAGCCATTTAGTCCCTTAGCTCGCCTTGTCGCATCTATAGTACCCCTAAAGACTCTAGTACCCCACTAGTACCCCAAAAAACGCCACGGCAAAAGTCTCGTACTCCCGCGTGCAAAACGCCGTACTCACTAATGTAGCCAGAGCAACGCAATAATTCTTTTTTCCGTAAACATAAAATGAAAAAAAAAAGTTGGCGCGCATAGATGGAAGCGGTTCGCGGTCACCTGCGTTTCAGAAGTATAATGGCAAAAAGTCGAACATTTTCATTCTTGGACGGCAACGCGCAAACGTGGCGAAGACTATATTTCACTGCTTCAACGAATCGAGAGAATGCGTACGACACGCACTGTGCTTCAGCTAGCGTTTCTGAACACATGAATCACAGTAAGATAGCACGCCCGGGAAGCAGCCAATCAGCCACTGCGTATACCAAAGTCTTCAGTACTTAGAAAATTGGTTCGGCAGTGCTCATCGCTTTCATAATAACACACACCACGAGGAGAAAGATCTGATTCGTGGAACACAGATTAAAGCGCTGTTTTATATCCTGCTTTCACCATAGTGAAGAACACTATATGGTGATCGTTGGAATGAGCCTCTTTTATTTATTTATTTACTTATTCATTTATTCATTTATTCATTTATTCATTTATTCATTCATTCGTGCATTCATTGATTCATTCATTCATTCATTCATTCATTCATTCATTCATTTATTTGTTTATGTAGAAGTACCTCACATGCCTACGAAGAGGCATAGGGTGAGGGGGCATATATGGTACAGCTTATCACACGATACAATCGGTAAAAAGATATCGATGCGTAAAGGGGTTGAAACATTGGCGCAAAATGATGAAATTTAGGTATGTACAGAAAGATGTCCAAAACAAAGGAAAAAAAGAAAAAGGAATGAACAGACAAGGATGACAAAAGAACAGCAAGAACAGCAAGAGTATTACATAAAAGCAGCAAGATACTTTGCGTTGGGACGTTATACACAGCGTAACGTTAATAAAAAAACACATGGCATAACGCGTGACAATGCATTGAAAACGTAAACGTAATGGGATTTATAAGTGCCCCTGTACTAACTCAACCCTACACGCACAGTGTGGAGAAAAATGTTTGACCAAATTACTGCAAAAGGCATCATGACTTCTGAGCGAAGCAATGCTATCCGGAAGGCTGTTCCAGAGACGATAGCGCGAGGCAGTGGTGAAAAGTTAAATACTTGTGTCGCTCCATCTACGCGGAAGAGCTGAAATAATTGTGTAATCTGCGCGATGTAAAGGCGTGGTGTTTCAAGCATGGTAGGGATAATTCAGAGTGAATGAACTTATAGGAATAATGACAGCAATGCAATATAACGGCATGTACTGAACGACTGAAACGATAGTTCGGCTTTGATCTGCGTTATGCTAGACGGGGCGCTGTAATTAGAGAGTTTTAGAATAAGGGCCCCCAAACATTTTGGGGCCCTAAAGAAATAGCGTCGAAGCCATGGCGCATGCGCGAGACGCAAACTGCGTTCGCGTTTTGCGTTGGGAACGCTATTTCACCGATTTAGCGGGGGCCCAAACAGCAACCCCAAAAGCTTTGCGCAAACAAACATGGCGGCACCCATCGAAGCGACGGCTCTAACCTAGCACTAAACTGGGTTCGATTCGTGGTAACGCGTGAAGTTCGCAAGCTAGGAGAAGTGACTGCGGTTATCGCTTTCTCTCAACTAGCGTGTCTTATGAAGATTGATTTAGACGCCGCTTATTCCGAATTCGATTGTGGATTTTATGGCTCGTAGGCCTAACACGGCTAAGCTTGGCTGGTGAAGGCATGTAAAGTTGGTTTGCTCAAAACTAAGCGCAACTAATTGTTTGCTGCTTACAGAATATCCTCTAAATTGTAATTAAACGCTAATACACGCAAGTCACATTTACTATTCCCATCATAATATCCCATATTTTATTTAATTATTTCTAATGTCTTTTCTTTGACGCCATTGTGGCGCTGTCAGCGCAAGGCGCTATCCGCAAACGCAAAGCCCTATTCTAAAGCTCTTCACTCCTGCGTGCCCCAACGCTAACACCCGCAAAGCTCTTTGGGGCCCCAAACTATTGGGGCCCCTATGCTACCACTCTCTATTATCAGTAATGACACACAGAAGGGCGTGCTCTGGTCAACAGAAGTTGATCACCCTATTCGAGGTATACGTCGACAAAGAAGCGAATACGTTGCTGTATCACATTCCGGAGCTTCTGTATATCAATAAACGTCTTAGCGTTAACGTTTACGCAAAACCGGGTTACCGCAGCAGTGGATTGCCGTAGCAAGGCTGGTAGCGACATCTAGTGATGCTTTGTACAACCACAACCTGCTGGAATTGTGCGTTACGTGGGCGTTCTTGTCGAAAAAGAACGAAAGAAAACCTGCATGTTAACGATGATGTTTCTGTCTACACTTTGCACCAGGAGGGAAGTATAGGAAGCCTAGTTATACGTAAACCACAATACGTAAACTCAACGCTATCAGGTGGCGCCACCGAGCCAGCCATTTTCAAACCGCCTATTGTGTAGTGGGCGGTAAAAGGCTCGCCCTGCTAGCAGTTCCGCGAAACTCTGCATTTGGTCAAACTCCAAGCCGTTCGGCTCACCACAGGGACCCTACCAACGTGATGCGGTTGAGTTTCCCGTAAAGTTCCTCAAGTAGCCAAAAGCGACACACGATTTAGAGAACGGGTCCTCAAGTCTGCTGCCCTAATGCTTCTCGGTCCTCCCGAGCTTTTGGCGCAGGCTGTTTCGTATAATTTAGGAAGTATGTTCCTCTGTTCCTCATCGCGACACTTAATTTGCCCCGCCGATGCTGGCAAAATAATATCTTTTTTGATAATTAAAGAAAAATCGAACGAGAGGAGAGAAAAGTTGAAGACCGCTAAATGCTTTTTGCTGATGACTTGATTGAAAACAATGTGCGTCTGAAAAAGTTCGCCAGGCGACGCCGTGTATTAATCAATCGGTGTAGGTACTGCAACCATCGATTTCTTTTATCGATGTGTTCAGTCCTCATCTCTTTCTGCACTTCCTACGGTGAACGTCAACCAACAAAGAGACGTCATGTTCCTGATTCTGTCCGCGAGGGCAGGGCTACACCACAGGGCATAGGGCGTTCCAATGTACCAAACGAAACAGGAAAGCGACATACACGAGTTGCTCACTTACCGACCATGTAGGCAACCCTGGCAGACGGCAACCCTAACTGGGACTCGAAGAACTTGGTCACCATCGAGGTGAGGCCCGTGGTGAACATTTCTGCGAACGGGCCATCAGATGAAAAGAATGTTTTCGCATTCATACTAGAGGATATCATGGGAGCGCTCGGCAAAAAGAAAAAGAAAGAACGGTATAGCACTGTGACGCACTAGCCACGTGCACATCGAGCGCTGCTTCGCACTGTGACAATTTTCCACGGGGCGGTTAAGGAGACAATTCGATATCGCATTCTGACATGCCATTCAAGCTAGCAACTCTTGAGCAACGTTGCGTGGAAATCGGGTGATGTCCAGTGGCCTATAATGAAGACTGCAGTACAGCGATTGCACAATAGCGAGCGGCGTGACATTGTCTGGCACATGCCACATAGCCCTTTCATATGACCAACATTTATTATTCCAGGTAATCATTCCTAAGTGCCCCAGAATTTGTTTTTTAAATCGCCTGTGGCAGAAAACAATTCTAGACCTTGAGCTAGAGTATTGAAAGAGGCGGACATTATTTGAACGAGAAATCTATACACATGTTCCACTAACTGATGAGAATTCACTAGGTAACTTAATTACTTCACGGCCCATATTGGAACTTACAAATTGTAGCGGTCGTAGAAAGGAAAATAACAGAAATAATTCGGAGGTCATCATCACTGAATTTCGGGGCCGGATTATGTTGCTCGCTGCGGCTCATATATTTGTTAAAATACGTATTTGATGATGCGAAGCTAGAAATTGAGCAAGTGGCCCCATTGAATAATTTTCTTTTGTCTATTGTAAATGCACGCCAATTACACTAACCGATCGTGCGTTAGTCAACGCAGCATGAAAACGCCAGTGGGCCCGTTCTAGAGAGGCTGCTACGTTTGCACTGTCTCTGGAGATCAACTGTAGCGAGAAGGTAAATCGTGTGATAGGTCCTCTCGTAGTGTCTTGTCATTCCGAAAACGCAACCTCCAAGCGAATGTTCTCATGCTCCGTGATCTAAGTTCACACTTACGAAGATATCGTCAACCCCTTGTCACGCGGCGTCAGCATGTCTTGGGCATTTCGTGGGCATTAAACTCCAGTCTGACATTCCCGACCTTTATCTGTCAGCACTACAAAATTTGGCAGCCGATTCCAGTCTAATTTGACAACCGCGCACACGAAATTTTAAGTACAAGCTTCAGGACTAGTTTGCATCCATTGTCTAATCGCGGGGATATGCATGGTATACAATATTTTGTAATGATAACACAATCTATGTAGATTTGTGAAAGCACCACGTAGCGTTCTACGCACTGTATATAGGGGAGGAATGAAGAGAGCATGATTACTACGTCTGCTGTCACGTTCTAACTCGTGCGGCATTAAACCAGCGGCTTCATTGCATATTGATTCGACAACGTAAAAAGAAAACTGATTAGTGTTCCACATAGACGAGGCGCACTCCAACTGAAGTCGTAACAATTATACTATAAGCAAGTTTTGTACTCTTACATGCAAGCATTACGGGGCATTTGCCACCATAGTGATGACCACGTTCGTTTACGGCAATGAAGCGTAGGTACCGGGACGTTTTATCATTCTGTCGCCATCAGAAATACGGCCGCCACGACCGGCAGTCGACGTTGTGCTTAGCGGCGAAAGAGCATATGTACTGAACCAACAATGGCGGGTACTCTCAAGGTGGCCGACTAATTTCCCTCACACAGATCTACATTGAAATCGCGCATTTCCGCCAGAAATAACAGGGGATATTCAAAATACATAGTGATCTGCATGGCAACACTGGCAGCACCCACCATCTTCTCTGGAGTGTCGTTGCGAAGTAGTTGCCTGCATTTTATGCGACTCGGCGATCGTCGCCATGCGGCTGTTCAGGAGTCAAAATGTAACAGTCGCCTACATCCTCCAGCTATTATTGAAGAACGAGCTTCATTGTGCCTCCACGTATAAACTAACCAACACCCGTTCTTTCCTTTCTCCTGTCCGAACGGCATTCTCAACATATGCACTGTGTTGAAACCGAAACCTGTCGCCGAGCCTCTTTTCGCGTCTACGTGCACGTTTGTAGCGTGAAAGGACAAACGTGATCAGCAAGTTGACGGTCAGGTCCGTGCGCTGTCTCTTGCTGTTCGCTGCCGCCATTATAAACGTTTCGCGCAGTAAGGCGTTGCGCGTGTTCTCCCTCGCTCACGTTCTGTGCACTACTTAAATCTCGCTTTGCTTTTGTGCTGTTGGCGTTCGTAAGTATTGAGGACTTCGCTGTTTACGTACGCTCCGCCTACAAAGCACAGCGCAATACCATGAACAACTCTACAAACCCTTTTATTTATTGCTTACAAACCGTTTCCAACCCGCTACGGTTAAGCACTCTGAAACAACGCAAGCTACAATAGCATATGACCACATAGAACTCTCCAGCTGGCACCAGCTTTGCTGCAGAGCTAGATAAACTTTGAGAAGTGAACGTTACTGCTAAGTATAGCAAGAAAGCTGCACGTATTACTCGACGCCTGGAGAACATTCCTTTTACCTGAACACATCAAGAGCACGTGCCTATAATGTATTACAGGACAAAATACTTCATTTTCCTTCGCTAACATTAGTGTCAGAAGTGCTTGACCGGAAGTTTTCTGGGGTCGTGAATGCACTGCTGCCTCAGCGTGGACAAATAAGTATGCGTGGCTCTCCTATCGCAGACACCAGAGAATCAGTGGAGCTGGGGAGTAAAGTAGTGCCAAACCGCACACAAGACACGAGCGCCGGCAACGCGCCTTTACGGTGCTCTCCAAAGGCGTCTACTACGGCGTCCGCGATTCGGGTGGCCACGTCGTACGAAGCGCCGCGGTTGTCTCCACTCTGTACGGAGCGGCGGGCGAGGAGGACATCGAGGCACCCTAGCAGCCGCCGGCGAAGAACGTCCCTCCTCCTTCGCCTGACCCCACTGCCTCGCGCGAGCAGGC
The DNA here is from genome assembly GCF_038994185.2 of Dermacentor albipictus. NCBI lineage: Eukaryota > Metazoa > Arthropoda > Arachnida > Ixodida > Ixodidae > Dermacentor > Dermacentor albipictus. The sequence continues at coordinate 121,333,382 of NC_091823.1, forward strand.
ACGCATCTGGGCCGCGTTCCTCGCTCACGTGCGAGCTGCTCCTTCTCCCGCGCTAGGGTCCACCCACCCTCGCCGCGTCGCTATGCTGCACGATGCTATGTTTATACGCTGCTTTCGTTCTCTCTCCTCCAGCTCGGCGATTTTTTTCCACTGCGAGAAAGAGGACCGCCAAAGCGAGCGGGCGGGCGGGTTTTATGCGAAGCATATTAACGTAGGTTTCGGGCCTTCGCGCGACACCCGGCGGTGGCCACCATTGACCCTGAAGTGGAGTCACGTGACATGACGTCACGTGATGACGTCACACAGGCTGCAGATGGGGCCTCATATCGCGCCGTCGGTCGCCTCCCGGCGGTGGCCACCATTGACCTTCAAGTGACCTTCAAGTAGGTCACGTGACATGACGTCACGTGATGACGTCACACCGGCTGCAGATGGGGCCTCATATCGCGCCGTCGGTCGCCTCCCGGCGGTGGCCACCATTGACCCTGAAGTGAGATCACATGTGACGTCACGTGATGACGTCACACCGGCTGCAGATGGGGCCTCATATCGCGCCGTCGGACGTCGCCCGGCGGAGGCCTCCACGCTTCGGTTCGCGCCGTCGCGCGCGACGCGGCGGCGGCGCCGCCATCGCTGCATCACGTGATATGTGACGTCAGGCCATGGATGAAGCGGCGCGCGCCCGCCGTCGCGTCGGTCTCTGTGCCCGCAACCGCGCCAGCGTCTTTGCGCCGGGCGTGTATACGGTCAAGATGCCTCCAAACGCTAAGGATACGCTAAGGTTAAGCCCAGTGGATGCTTCGCATCCAGTGGGCTTAACCTTGATAAGCCTCCAATTTTATAGCGCAGCTCTTTGGCGTCCGTTCCTGGGTTTCGCGTCGTCGTTGTCGTCGGCGTTGTCGTCGGCCTCGTAACCAGCTCCGCCCCCCTTCGCTGGAGTGGGAGACGAAGGACGCGAGCCGCGAATGGCGGAGACCAATGAGAGCGGCCCCTTCAGTGACGTGCGTGCGCGATGCTGGTGTCATGCGGACCCTCCTTACGGCTCGATGCGCACTCGTGTCTGGTCTCAGCCGATCCGCTCGTTTCGTACTATCGTCTGCTCGCGCCACAGCTTTCGCCCGCGCCTGTTTGGTTCTGTTTGGTCGGTCTCGTTCGCGCTTGTTTTGGTTGTTATTTCGACAACAAACGGTTACAAATATCCCTCGAGGCCAGCGCACCTTCCACAACTTAATGCGGTGAGTGTAAGACTCGTATCTCCGCGAATCCCATTCATGCAAGTGCGACGACTGATGCACGGCGGAGGCCAATATGGCATTAAGGGCCCAGTTGTGAACGTCTTTGTGAACGTCTTTGAGAATCAAGCAGTGGTGTACCAAGTCGAACATATATCAGTCTATTTCTCCGACCACAAAGCTTCCTTCATGACTGTCAAGAACTGTTAGTGGAGTCTTTGTTAAAGGAATACGTGTGAAAAATAAAAAAAAAATTCTGTGATAGCGCATACATGTGTTGCTCGATTTCTTTGCCTCAATCTATCGAAAAGGTGAAACAGCTTATTTGCTGCGCTCAAATTTCGCATTAGGAAGTAACGTAATCGTCGGTAATTTTTTTTATAGGAGAGCAATGACTCACACCATTTGTGTCCCCGCCGCAGCGCTCCTTCTCCCCCGCTAGGCTCCACCCACCCTCGCAGAGCCGCTACGCTACGCGATGCTATTGGAGAGCTTTAGGTTAGGGGACGCAAGCGGCTTGCGTACGGAAGAACTAGGGGCGACGGTACTGCGCATGCGCTGACCCAGACTTAGGAGTCCGCGCATGCGCAGTACCGTGCCCCCTAGTTCTTGCGTACGCAAACCGCTTGCGTCGCCTAATCTAAAACTCTATTTTTTATACTCATACGCTGCTTTCACTCTCACTCAGCTCTCTCCCCCTGAGCTCGGCGAAGCCGCGTACGGCAAGAGCAAACCAGCGAGGTTCTAACGGCTCCACTGTAAAAGGTCTATGGGGCTCTTGCATTGCCCAGGGGGCGCTGCGAGAAAGATGCTAAAAAGCTCCCTCTGTCCTAAAATGGGTCGTACCAAGCTCGGTCGTCTGCTTCGGAAAGCACGTTTTCAATGTGGACCCGCCACTTTCGGTTGTGTTGTAGCACGGCCTGCTGCGTATATCGGGCGCCGAAGATTTTTTCAGGGGTGGCACGCTGCGTAAAGGCAAGAAATTATGCAGTGCCGAATACGTGTGCGCCGTTCAAGAATTAGGCGGCGAAGTTTTAGCACGGTGTCAATCGCAAGTGAAGGGAGTCGCGTACGAAGTGGAACTACAGGTAAGGTTTGCACGCTAGGTGCTAGATTCAGGCGCACAAACGCGAGGAAATGCGTGCTCTAAATGAATCCACAGCAGCGCTCGAGCGCACGATCGTACGCGCCGCGACGGCAACGGTCTTTCGACATGCCGCCAAACGGCGGGCCTCCTGCAACCTTTGTTGACTGCATGCCGCTAAACTGATGCAATGGATATGCGCTGCTCGCTTGATGTAGCTTTTAATGACAGCGCTCGAACATCGATGTGCTGCATTCAATACTGCCTTGCTGCGCTGCCTCAACGTGCTGGCTTGAGATCAAGGATGAGCGCATTTAACTCTCTTAACCTGTGCTGCTCGTAGTACGTGGAGTAGTGAATTGTCATCGAATGAGCCCGACCATTTGTGCTCATATGCACACACTTCACCACTTCGCATCGGTCGAATTGTTAATTGTCACTGTGGCCGGGTCTCGAATCGTGAATTACCAGCCATGCCTGCTGCTATGTCGGTCTGCTGTCGGTACTGTAGGTGCAAAAGACCAAAATTTCGAACGCAGATAATCAAGCAAGCTTCAAGACAGGTGAAGCAGTCAGCATGGCACGAAGTTTCGCTTACTCAGCGCGACGAACTGCAGCTATGCAGCGCGCCCGACGCTCCACTTCGTGAGGCCTTGAAGGAAAACGGTAGAATCTGATTTTGGGATTCAGGCCTTCTTGTTCATGGCAGCCCATGACGCAGAAGTAATGACGGTGACGCCTTTTCGAGGCTGGGCTAGGTCTCTCTGGATCGGCGTCACCGATTCCTTCTGCTCCCAGCATTACGTCCCACGGCACACGGAGAGTCCGTTTTCGTTAAACTATACGCTGCGGCGAGCTCGCAGCGTGGTCGGCGTGGTCTGTGAGAAGTGACGAGCCTTTTCGCACTCGCAACAGGGCATAAAAAAGTGCGAATCGATGCAAAACTCGGCCTAGAAACGTGCTTCGCCACAGCCAGGGCTCAATACGACCCAAGCTGGTACGACCCATATGTCGTTTCCCGCACCGCCACCAGGCGCCGCTACTATACCTCAAACTCCAGCGCAAGACTCTCATAGAATAGCACGGCGTCCGCCTACTAGAGCCGAAAGCGACAAAAAAATGGCTGTGGCTTAGCTAAGGTTAAGCCCAGGATGCGAAGCATACTAGTCTTTATTTTAACGCGACAGCGTTAAGGAGCTCGTGTCGCAGAAAAGCCGGTGTCGTCGGCGTCGGCTCAGGCGTGCGGCGCTTGCTCAGGCGCACATATCGTTGTCGCGCCGAACGCTGCGTTGCTCGACGCTCACCGCGTCCGATGCGGGGCGCGTAGTCGCTGCGCCGTAGCAAAGCCACCTAGAAACAGTCGCTGTAGCACGCCGCAACCTTCGCTTCTCATTCCAACAAGCAGCTCTGTCTCCAGGAGGTATCTCACCTTGTGAGTGTCTAGCAGAGGCAAGCGCAGCTGCTTATATACCGCCGCGACGCCGCGAGCGACGGCGCGAGTTGGAGCCCCGTTTCTCCTCTGTCGTGACGTCACGGTGTCACGTGGTCAGCCTTGAAGGAGACGCCGCGAGCGACGGCGCGAGTTGGAGCCCCGTTTCTCCTCTGTCGTGACGTCACGGTGTCACGTGGTATTGAAGGCGACACCGCCGCGCCTGAGGAGCAGGGTTGAGCTCTAGTAATATGCTTCGCATAAAAAACAAGGAGAACGAACCCACATGCGATTCAACAGCGCACTGCATCGTGAAACTGCAACAGCTTGAGAGCTGATCGCACAAGCGTTGTCTATCTTCATGTCGTCGGTGAACTGCCGTACGTAATGTGTAGAGCGGTGTGCACCGCCCTTCTCACGCGTACCTCTTCCATTTGTTTTTGTATGGCGGAACCTGGTTTGATGGACATTGATGGACAAATAAGTGCTTCATCTGCACGCTTGTGCTAACGTGTCAATGCGTTCCTTTTAAGCGTCAGTATTCGGAGTGTCAAAGTAGGAAAAAGCGTACGTGTTTGAAGCGTACGTGGGAAGCCGTTCACATGGTAGAGGTCTCATATTGTCATGCACGTTCTTTATTTCGGGAAATCCTTGGCACACGCACGCACACGCTGTCTGCATTCCATCCCGACGCACCGCACGCGGCTTGCTCCGAGTAAGGTCCACACTGAGCTGCTGCATTGGGTGGGTGGCCCATGAACTGTCCATCAGTCTCTTTGGTTTTTGCCGAGGTTTGAAAGCATGGCACTGCTGACAGCTGCGGATGTAACGGGAAATATCGGAACGGATACCGAGCCACGTGAACTGACTCTTCACACGTTTCCAAGTTTTAAAAAGCCTAAATGCCCACTTAGGGGGTGGTCATGCTCCATTTCAGTGCCATGTCTCGTAAGTGTTGGGGAAGCCAGGAAACCTTACGTTCACCGACAGTATACATAAGGACACCATTGTTCGATATTTCGCTGTGATCAGCTAGGTCGTGTACCCTCTTCGACTCTTTAGCGTCACCAGGTAGCAGGCCAAGCTATAACTATTGCAGCAGCTGCAGCAGCAGTGGATCCTTGCGTTGTTCCAACTGAAACTTTGCAATGTCGGTGAGTGGAAACACATCAGTCCCGTTAACAGGGGCTGCTAGTTCAAAACTAATGGTTTGTTGTGGCTCCTGAACTACGATGGGAAACCAGTCCTCCGCCAAACAAGGCTGAGCATATTTGGCAGCAGGGATGGGGCACCTGCTTAGTGCATCCTCTGGGATGTTGGCCCGCTTATGATGCCTTATGTTACACTTGAAACCTTGTAATCTCAACACGCAACGTCGCACTCTGCACGATGTCTGCTGTCTGCTGTAAGGTTGACATTTGCCTGGAGAGATTATATGTGCAAGGAACTTTAATGCCTGTTCACAGCATGTAACTTTGCTGGGACTGTTTGTCGGACCTGCAGAGCCAATACCTCTCAGTACCTCACCGATATGTTGTAGGTGGTCCTAAAAAGTTTCTGAATAAATGAGCACATCGTCAAGAAATGCCATGCTGAAGTTGTGTTTTATGCTTTCTAACACTTTGTCCATGAGCGACTGAAATTTAGCCGGCCCACTTGCTACCCCAAATGGCATTCGTTTAAATCGAAACACTCCTCTATGGCACACGAATGCAGTCTTCGGTACATCGTCGGGAGCAACCGCCACTTTAAAGAAGCCTTGAGCAAGGTCGAGGCTCGTGAACCACCTAGCGCGGCCGAGCTGAGCCAGTACCCAGTCTGCACGGGGCATGGGATATACTAGCTGACACAGTTGTGATTGAATTTAAGGGGCTGTAGTCTAGCGTAAGGCTATATCCTCGAGTTTTCTTCTTTACTAATACAGGGGCACTGGCCCAGGAACTGGAGCAGGGCTCAATCAGGTCTTGGTCCAGCAGATCTTGGATACACCCACCAAAAATTTGTTTTGGCTGTTAACCGGGTGCAGCTTGCATCTAACTGGTGGGTAGCTGCCTGTGTCTATTTTGTGAATCACCAGGGACGTGCAAACTGGCAGAGTGGTAAAAATATGGTTAAGGCCTGCAAGGATGTTAATAAGTTTCTGCTTCTGCTCCTCCCGAAGGTTCTCTAGACTACACTCGCCACTCTCAGTGGTACTGTGGCGCACACCCTGTACACCTGCAAAAAGTGACTGTAGATAGCTGGCCACATTTTCATCGGGCTCTTGACCTTGCTTACCGCATTGCAACGCTGTCTTACAGACTGACAGGGGTCGGTGTCCAGCGTCCGACGCACATGGCCACTTCGCTGCCTTTTTAAGTTTGACGAGCCTATATGGTAGAGAGTGCAGTGACCATCCGCCAAGGCTGATGTGTAGAGAAATACCTGTCACCTCAAGAAAATCCCGCCCAAGGACAACATCGTGACACAGCTGTGGCAAACGAAGAAACCGCTACTTCCTGTACCCACCTTGCCAACGAATACAACAGCGAACAGATTGTGCAGTTTGTGACCAGCCCTGAGCAAACCTCAGGGTTCGTGCCTCTTTCCTGAAGGTGGCTCCCGCGCTCTTGGCCGCTGCGATGGCACGGCTACATATTAAGCTCCCGCTTGCCCCAGTGTCCATGAGTGCATAAAGGACACTGTTACTAATCAACAGTCCAAGCAGAGGCTCTTTATTCCCGGCTGTTGCCAGCACTTGCAGGGACGTCGCGTAGCCGTCGGCCGGAGAGGCGGCTACGTTCGTCCATTTCCCGGGAAATCTGCTTGTATAGGTGTCCCGGGGAATTGCCGTGAAAACAGCAGGGTTGGTGGCTCGAATCGCGGGATACCTTGCGTCGCCTAAAACCAGAAGTTCTGAGGCGCTCTCCCGAGTTGTTACGGTGCCGAAGTGTAGTTTACCCATGTGTTCGGCGCGCGAGCTAACGGCACAGGTGAGGGCTTCCACTCAGAGACTCCAACGTGAAGCGTCCTTGACCGTGGACACTCAGAAGCCGAAACTGCGGCAGGCTGCAGCTGTCACTCTTGTTGCTGGGCTGGGTGCGTTTGGTTGGGCATTGCAGTGGTGCGCGGAGATGAATAGACGAAAGCCAAATCAGCTGCTGCTTGTGCAATACGCGTTGGTGGCGGTGGCGCGTAGCGCAGGCGATGACAAGCGCGTTCCATGATAGGGCCGGCCGCCTTCGCCATTTCTTGCAGGTTTGCGAAGCTCATGCTGGCTGGTAGGTCTTGGAATGTCGGATGCATTTGTCTCCGCACGCGTTCTACCTTTTCGGCATCTCGAACAGGCTCCGCATACGGCCATAGTATTCTGCAATGCCGTGAATGAACTGCTTGAGCTTTTCTGCCGGATGCTGAGTTCGCTGATCTAGCTCTGCTCTTAGTTTAAACTTTTAGTCAACGGTGATAAACTGCGCCGTAAATTCGGACGCGAAGGACTGCCAATCGGGTGCGCACCTGCGCGCCACCATTGTTTGGCTGACCCCTCCAACGCTGCTGGAAGTAACTGCAAACGGCGGTCAGGGGGGATCCCCGCAATATCGCAGTACTCTGAGTGCTTCTCCAGAAAGTCTTGCGGTGATTGTCGGTCCTGGTAGCCACTGAATTTCGGCAGTGGGACGGATGCACATTTGATTTTCAGCGCTGGCCCGGCGCCGGTTGTATCGTCAGGCCTAGCAATGCCGGTTGCGGTTGTCTCGTCAGGCCTAATCATGTCGTTGAGCGGCGTGGTGCGCAGAATTTGAGCTATATCAGCCGCGAGTCTCTTCCTTTCATTGGGGCCCAGGAGGTCGAAGCCAACAGCTAGTCCTTGGACAATCGAAGAAGGCAGGGGAGGCTGCGCAACAGGCTTGGTGGCACTACACGATTCTTGGTCCTCCATGTTAGGTCCGGTCGGACGAGCCCCCACTTGTTATATACGTTCTTTATTTCAGGAAATCCTCGGCGCACGCGCACACACGCAGTCTGCGTTCCGTCCCGCCGCACCGCACGCAGCTTTCTCCGCCGAGTACTTCCCTCACTCAGTTCGTTGTCGCGCGCTCCCTGCAGGCTGACCGCGCACACACGCCTTCCATGTTCTCCCTGTCCGTCACGCACCGTTGCCTATACCATTCCGTGCCTGCTACTCTACACAGTTGCCTAACGCCTCGTGCCTGCAACTCTACGCCACTTGGCGTCGGCCCGGTACTCTCACAATATATATATATAGCCATGAGCTTTGTCGTGAACCACGGCTGCCGCGCAGACAACCAGAGGGAAGAAGAGAAGAACGACGTTAGCCAAGCTGCCGCGGGACCGCTCTCCAAACCGCGCCTATCAACCAGATTCATCTGGTCCTGCATTAAACACCTCGTGTGTAACACTTGGTGGAGCTGTGCGGAGTAACTCCCACGACCTACAACGAAGCCATCAGCACAAGAACTACGCCGAAGCCGTCGCCTCGCCGGACTTTCGCCGTCGCACTCAATCATGGCCACAGAGCAAAATACCCTCACCAGCAGTGCCTTGGCGACCCAGTCCCTATTCAGCACTACCGAGAGCCACGCACGTTCTCGGCGAAGGCAGAGGAAGATGTGGATGAGTGGCTAACCCATTACGAAAGGGTAAGCCAATACAATATCTGGAACGCTGCCAGTCAGCTTAGGGCCGTTGTTTCCTTCTTGGCCGGCACGGCATTGGCATGGTATGACAACCACGCGGACATGCTAACTACATGGACACGCTTCACTGAGGAGATCAAGAAGTGTTTCGGTGACTAGGACGCAAAGAGGAAACGTGCGGAATTCACATTATCCCAGAGGGCTCAGGTACCCGGCGAGGCTTGCACTACGTATATCGAATTAATTTTGAAACTGTGCCGAACTGTCAACCCTCAAATGACAGAGGAAGACGAAGTGGGGTGCGCCGTAAGAGGAATAGCGGAAGACGTGTACAACTTTCTTATTGGTAAAGGGAACTTGAACACTGTATCAGAACAGATAGGGCACTGCCGTACGTTCGAGGCGCTGAAGACTCGCCGAATTACACCAAAATTTGGACGGTTGGCCAATGTAACGACCATAGCAAGCGTTGACACGAGTCCTCTGCTTCCAGACCTTTCGTCCGCCATCCGCCAGATAGTCCGCGAGGAGCTACAGCGGCATGACGAACAGGCACATTATGCGACGCCACGTTGCAGCTCCTCCGTTTTCCGAGACACCCTTTGGGTACCCCCGTCGGCTACTTGGAACCACTCGGTGAACGTCGCGGACCTTAACGGCTTCAGAGACGAACCGCATTGCGGTACGACCGAACCATCACGCGATGATTCACCCCCTCAACGTTTTGATGCACGCCCACGCAACTTTCGTCCACGAAGACTCGCTACCTACCATTTTCAAGGGGAAGAGCCTCGTTACTCTCAACCGATGTCTTCGGCAGAATACTTCAATCCGCATTTACAGGTTCGCCTTTGCTAGTGTGTTAATGCTGCGGCATGCCTGGCCATATAGCGAGGTACTGTAGCAGACGCCGAGCATCGAAGTACGGATCGTCAGCGCCGGCTATGCGGTCTAGCGGTTGTACACTGCGCACTCAGTGGCCAGGAGACACCACTTCAGGAAGCCACTTCCGAGAGGACCGATGCACCCCCCGGAGACCTACTTTGGAGAAGAAAGAACCCGGAACCGCTACCGCTCCCCTGCCTCCGACCGTACTCTGACGCCACCACCAGCCTTCCGAGCCTCCCGATCACCATCTCCTCGGCCGCGTTTCACGTCACCATCGCCTCGGCGCCGTTTCGTGTCGCCTCCACCGGGAAACTATAGCCAGCGTGGCCGATGGATGTGAGGTCGCTGGAAAATGTGTGCTGCCGACTCAACTGCCTCCAACTATTTTCATGCTGAAGAATAAGTTTAATTTACTGATTGATGGGGTATCTACAATAGCTTTACTTGACACGGGAGCAGCTGTCTGGGTCATGAGTGTGGGGTTTAAAGGCCTTCTGGGACGCAAGGTTATGTTCCGTTGGGACCTGTGCACTAGTTATCATTATACCCTGTTGGTGTGTGTAACGTGGATGTGATTTTGGGTGGGAAAGTTTTTAATGCAGAGTTTACAGTTCTTCGCTCCTCACGTGACGTGATTCTGGGGATTGACTTTTTGCAATTGTGTGGTGCCAATGTTGACTGCCGGACGGGAGAACTCGGCGTCGACACCAGTGTTTCGCCTGTGCTCTTTGAAGGTGCAGCTTGCCCGGAGAGTGTGTTGTGCGTGTCTCATGAAACAGTTGTGCGCGCCTTATCCGCGATGCGTGTTGCCGTCGCCTGTTCATCTCCGACGCCTATCTCGTTCGATGCTGCAGTGAAACCTGTACATCGGAACTGTCTCAAGTAAAACGTCTTAGTTCCGCACTGCGTGGTCTCAGTGACCAATGGATGCGCGGTGCTGTGGGCGCTAAACTGTTCCACTGAAGCGGCAGTGTTAGCTCAAGGCCTAAAGATTGCCATGTTTCAGGAAGACTTGCCTGTATCGGTGGCAGTAATTACAGAGCTACCCGATGGAGGAGCAACCAGTGCCTCGAGCCCCGGGAGCTCCAAGATACTTTCCATGATCGATAAATCACTCATTGATCACGAGCGTCGAGTGTTGATGGCCCTGCTTACGAAACACACCTCGGTATTCGACTTTGCGCCGCATGATGGCCCGCCATCGATTCCTGCATCCAGAACACGTCACCGCATCAACACAGGAGCCGCCCAGCCAATCCGACAAAAATCCTATCGTGTGTCCCCGTCAGAACGCAAGATAATAAGCGATCCGGTCCAAGAAATGCTATGCAAAGGCGTCATTCGAGAATCATCTAGTCCTTGGGCAGCCCCCGTGGTATTGGTGGAGAAGAAGGACGGTACGTGGCGTTCTGTGTTGATTATCGTCGCGTAAACGCCGTTACTAACAAAGATGTATATCCGCTCCCACGAATTGACGACGCCATCGACTGTCTTTTTGCGGCATCTTACTTTTCCTCAATTGATTTACGGTCAGGTTACTGGCAAATTCCAATACACAAGGATGACAAAGAAAAGACAGCATTTGTAACACTTGACGGGCTACTTGAGTTTAACGTGATGCCTTTCGGGTTGTGCAACGCGCCCGCAACGTTCGAAAGGTTCATGGACACGATATTACGTAGCTTAAAATGGGAAGTTTCATGTGCTACTTAGACGACGTTGTGATCTTCGGGCGAACGTTTAGTGAGCACAATAAACGTTTGGACTTGGTCTTGAACTGCTTGGAGAAAGCAGGTCTTGTGCTCAATTAAAGAAAAATGCAGTTTCGGGAAACCACAAACTTTTGTGCTAGGACACCTGGTCGCTAAAGAAGGCGTCTGACCAGATCCACAAAGGACTGCGGCCGTAGAAGCATTTGAGGTGCCCAACTCTGTCAAGCAGTTAAGAAGTTTCTTGGGCTTGTGCACTTATTTTCGCCAATTCATTCCCCGGTTTGCTGACATCGCTCATCCCCTTACACGCCTTCTCCAAAAAGGCGTTCCCTCTGAGCGGACTGCAGATTGCGACTCATCGTTTCGCCAGCTCAAGTTCCCGTTGACGTCCCAACCAATTCTTCGCCACTTGATCCTTCATTACCTACTGAGATTCACACCGATGCCAGTGGCGTAGGCATCGGTGCTGTGCTAGTTCAGCGTGTCGGCGACAGTGAGCACGTGATCTCGTACGCTAGCCGGTCCTTGAGCCGCTCCGAGCACAGCTATACAGTCACCGAACAAAGAGTGTCTGGCGGTCATCTTCGCCGTGCAACGGTTTCGTTCGTACCTCTACGGGCACCCCTTCACTGGGATAACAGATCATTTATTCGCTATGCTGGCTTGTGAATCTGCGGGATCCCTCAGGATGACTAGCGCGCTGGGCCCTCCGTCTAACAGGAATACGATTTCGTTATTTGCTACAAAAGTGGCCGGCGACATGCTGACGCTCATTGTCTTTCTCGGATGCCACTTCAAACAACTGAATGTGATGCGGACAACTTTGATGAATATATCGCTTTTGTGTCCCCTGAATTGCCGGATATGGGCACCGTCATATCCGAGCAGCACAAGGACGAGAGCTTACAACCGCTCTTCGCGGCAGCACAGGAGTCACCTGCAGGCAGTCGCTTTCGCCTACGTGATGGTGGCGCGCTGTATAATTAGAGCTACTCGACCACCAATGCACGCTACCTTTTAGTTGTCCCCAAGAACCTTCGCCACCAAGTATTATACGCCATGCACGATAACCCAACTTCCGGTAATCTTGGTTCCACACGTACGCTCTAGCGGGCTCAAGAACGTTTTTACTGGCCTAAGATGCGGAAGGATATCGAACGGTACGTCGCCAGCTGCTCTCAATGCCAGCGCTACAAGCGTCTGTCACAAGCGCCACACGGCCTGCGTCAACCAGTTCCCCCTTCTAGCGTCCCCTTCGAGCAAGTTGGTATAGATCTTCTGGGCCCTTTCCTGCGATCCTCCAAGGGCAATCATTGGGGGATAGTTCGCGTAGATCATCCTACCCACTATTGTGAGATTGCCGCATTGTCATCGGCCACAGCTACAGAAGTTTCTATCTTCTTACTGGCTCACGTTATACTCCGACATGGACCTCCTCGCATAGTAATCTGCGATCGTGGGCGACAGTTTACCGCGGACGTGGTTGACGAAACCTTGCGTCTGTGTTCATGTAGCTTGCGCCACTCTACGCCCTACCATCCACAAACTAATGGTCTAGTCGAGCGCACAAACAGAACGCTTGTCAACATGCTGTCCATGTACGTCGATTCAGCACACAAGAATTGGGACAGTGTCTTGCCTTTCATTACATATGCCTTCAAAACCGCGAGACACGAGACCACTGGTTACTCACCATTTTTCCTTCGACACCATATTTCCCTCCTTCGCTCATGACGACGAATCAACTGATGAGATGCTCTGTCGAGCAGAAAAAGCGCGACGCCTCTCTAGGCTACGCACCCTGGCATCGCAGGATCGGTCAAAGATACGCTATGACGGGCGTCACCGCCACGTTTACTTCGATCCTGGTGACCTTGAGTGGCTCTGGACGCCGTTGCGGAAGCGTGGCTTGTGCCAGAAGTTTCTCGCCCACTACGTCGGCCCCTACGTTATTCTGGAGCGCCTCAGCGAAGTGAACTATCTTATTGCGCGTCTCACGAGCAGTGAACGACGCTCGGCCAAGGCTGAAGTGACACACGTCGCACGTCTGAGGCGTTACAACCCACGAGATGCCTGACTCGCCCGGCGGGCTTCGTCTGCCAGCGGGGAAATGTCACGAGCTTTGTCATGAACCACGGCTGCCGCGCAGACAACCAGAGGGAAGAACCACGTTATCCAAGCTGCCGCGGGACCGCTCTCCAACCCGCGCCTATCAACCAGATTCATCTGGTCCTGCATTAAACACCTCGTGTGTAACATTACATATATATATATATATATATATATATTGCAGCTGACGGTGGTATGCTCCGGACCACCGTCGATTGCACTTCATTCCTCAAAGAGCCAAGACGTGTGTTGAGTGAGCTCATGAACAACACTTTCGAACGTGGTGAACGTGGTTTAAATCATGGGCCTAGAACCTCATATTCTCATTTCTCTCGCATTTACCGCTAAATCGTCTCCGATTTTCTTTTCTTAATTCTTTCTTTGTACAAATGAAAATAGAAATTTGGTGATCACCGTGCCGCCTTCTCAAAAGTTTTCTTCATTTCTTTCTATGGGTGGAAAATATTTAGACCAAGATGGGGTGTGCCACCAAGACCCGTGGGTTGTTTTTGAATGCGTGTGCGAAAATATTTTTTAGCTGATAAATGCTCAAAGCGTTTTAAGATCTCAAGATCGTCGCACACCTTATAAAACAGCAGTGCTTTCACAAAGTTCTAGCAAATATAGTTATGCGCTTAAAGGCTAAACAGGCGTTCGCGTGCCCGAACATATGCTGACATGTAAGCAAGCGTAGCACTTTTTTTTCTTTTGTTATGGGAGGGAGTGGGCTGAAGGCCTTCTTTGTAAATGTCTCAGTAAACAGACAGACACGGGGGCACGAGAAGGAAAACTCAATGGGCCTTGCCCACAGTTTAGCTTGCGGATTTTGTTTTATTCGCACATTTGTCTTTTATTATTTCCGTCGGGGACATAAGCCTATCATTTTGCAAGCTTTGCTACCTACTCCTTGCTTCGCGCATAGCCGCATATTCAGCAGTGGGCAAACACCACAGAACATGGGTGAAATCATGCAGCCATACTGTCGAGCGAGCACTTTCGTTTCGCGATGTCCTAGACAAAATGACGGATACCGCTTTGGTGCGAGTCGATAGATGGCGCTCGACATTTTGAATATGCCCTATTCGTTTAAAGAGAGCAGACGCCGTGACACCTCGGGGCAGTTATTCCGTCACGTGACACCTCATCTCGTCGGCGCGTATACTCACGGCTGAAAGAAAATGAGATGCACAGCATCATGAAGGGCACGTTGGTGAGGAGCCGGCGAATGGCCTTGGGCAGGTCGGTGATGCGCTGGCCGAATTCGCTGGTCGGTATCATGCTGATCACCGAGACGGCCGTCTGGTCGCCCTTCTTCTCCGCGCACGCCGCATCGTAGCCTGCGGCATCGGAGAAGACAGGCACCTCGCGTCAACGGCTGTTCACAGGCACTGATCGAAATGCGCGCAGTGCAATGTAATTTACACCCCTAAAAGTGAATGAGGGTGCAAATCAATGCAAACTCACGCCCTTACACTCAAAGAGGGCGCAAGGGTGTGAATCGTAGTTTTGCTTTTGCCAACGCAATAGCCACAAGCGCATAACACACTGCCTATTCTGTGTGTTGCAGTTAACTGTCTCTGATTGAACTATTGCGCGTTAAAGAACTCGAGGTTGTCCGCGTGTTGTTTACTCCTCAGTTTGTCCTTGTTTGTTCGCGCTTGAACGGGACGCACTGTCCGCGTTAGGCTGGAGTCCCTTCATTACACCGTACCTCCTAACGAAAAAATGGCTTTGGCACATAAAACCTCATCATAAAATATATAGTGTTACAACTATTGCTTCTTAGATTACGACTGCATGTGCAGAATCTAAAATCTGTTCTGAGTAACGACATGTGAAGCTCCTCAGCCTTACACCACTGAGCACAAGCAGCATCTTTGAGTTGCAACGCGTTAATAATCAATATCTGTCTCTACAGGAAAGTGCGTGTTCTTCTAGTTTTGCCTACTGCAGAGACATGTAGCTTCCAGGGCTTTCAATGCCCTTCCTAATTACCTAGTTTTGCAACACCAGTAGTTCAATCTGCTTTCATCATGCTTGAGTTTAGATTATTTCATCAAGTTCGAATTCTGAATTAATAAGAAGCAAAATTGGGAAATTGAACATGTGTTCTACTTGGCCTAAGCCAACAAAGCTCACTAAGACACAAAATATCAATTTATGTGTACTTAGTTATTTCATTTCACAAAATGCAATCTTCGGAGTTGATATATGTAGCGTGAATTCAGCTTCCTGAATTCTCCAAGAACAGTAGCGTCTTCTCTACTACACTCACGTTCCTAAGCGCACGATAGGAACATTTGCTGGCAATAGGTGAAACATCCCTACAGAGGACGGCCCGGGTGACCGGGCGTGCGCGGCCATCCGGGCGCCGCCTTCCTGCCTTTCACTTCTTACTGCTAGCTGCGTTTAAATTGTTTTATAAATGAACAGAAGCAATGAAAAGCGTGACATCAACCTATCAAAACAGCTAGAGGCGCTACTGCACTCTTAAGGTGCGATCCAAGAGTAGTTGAAAGGTGACACTTCCGACTGGCACTCTGTACAACCGCGGTCAGATTCAGGCTGGACGGCTGCACCTTCTTTTTTGTTTGCGCTTTATTTCTCGAAACGTCTCGGAATACGGTCCGGGATTACTGAAGAGGTAAAATGGAGAGACGCCGACCAAAAATGAACAGGTTTAAAAAAACTTGAAGACGTTTCGGCTCCCGTACGGAAGCCTTGTTCGCAGAAAAGTGGATCGACGAGGCGAGCTTATGTCGGTTTTAGTACGCTACCGCTGCACCTAGCGCACGCAGGTGGAAGATTGTCATCATTCCTGTTTAGCGTTTCTTTTTTTTTACGGCTACTTTCCCCAGGATCGTGCCCGTGTGTTAACGCAAAACGATCATCATCAGGATTGACTCCAGCGTCGTCGTCATCTTCCACAGCTCCAGCTCGTTTGTGCCCCTCGGCGCGAACTGGCTCGTGCCATTGCTCCCGCGGTCACCGTCGTCATTAATTAACACAAAAACATAATTTTACAGCGAAGCTGTTAAGGGCTAGTTCCCCCAGAATCGCGTCCGTGTGTCGACACACACGGATGCTCCCTTGCGTGGGGCGATACCGAAGATGGTGCAATGCTGGGCTGACCCGCGGTGGAGGAGAAGCAGGCGTCAAATACTCGGCACGCGTGGGTCGATCCCGAAGATAGTGCAATGCCGGGCCGACCCACAGCGGAGGTGCAGGTGTCCATTAAGGGGCACACATACAAAGCATCGCCGGTCATCCTTCTTCACAGAGCGGAAGGGCACTGAGTTCTTTTTTTATTTATTGCTTTGGGGGACGCACGAAAAAATAGGGCAGTGACACAGCAGTAGATATTGCTGTGCCAATAAAACGTACGTGCATTTTGGCAAAACACACAAGGAGCAAATACAGCAGTTACGAAAGATCACCCTTTCAAATGGGTGTATTAGTTCGCTTAAACGCCCATTTCCATGGGTGAAAGGGTGCGAGGTATAGGCGCGAGAAAACACCCCTATGAGAATGAAGTTTTTCTTAGTGTGACACCAACACTACAACTACCTTCATAGCTGAAATAACTAGTGTTTTGTAAATAATATCGCGGATAACTTTTATTTCAATTTCTGCTGTTCCCGTCACTTATGGAGTACCCCGCAAGGGGTCATTGAGGAAACAAAGGGAGCGTGAAAGTAATATCTTTTCTCGCGTGTTTGCCAGCATGGGACAAAATGCACCGCAATTGAGCGTCGAAAAGTGAGCGCTGCAATTCGCAAACCAAGCGCACCCGGGAAGGTTGCACTGTACGGTGTTGCTCGACGAAGACAGGGCCACGTGTTGCCTTCATATGTGCGGCAAGCGCAGACGTCTGAGTAACACCAGAACAAATCCCACGCCTACCACTTCATAATTCTGTATATTTGCTACGCCACGTGACCCAGCTCGCATGCGTTTCAGGGAAACGCAGTGGCGCCTAGATGTATGCATGTCGGCCGCAGTTACTGCGATGCAAGTTTGCACTAAAGGATGGCAGTAGGGGTAATGGATTGACTTGGCTTCACGTTACTTAAGCGAGCGCATGTTCATGCCGCTGCATGCATGCCGCGCTTACCGGGGAGGTACTTTGGGAAAGAGCAGGTGATCACGCTGAGGGTGAAGCCCATGGCTGCGGTCAACAAGGAACCGAGCCACCACGCGCCGACCCACGCGGGGCTCTTGGAGCTCAGGCCCATGCTGTGAAAGGGCGAAGGACGCGGTTAGCGCCTGACAAGGGCCGGGAAACTCTGCTGAAATCGCCTTTAAATGAAACGCAATTATTCTAACCATCTACTATCACATCAAGAAGGCCTCGCTGATGGCATTGGAAACGTCATCTGTCTACCCTTGAGTGCGAGATCGAGAGACGCTGATGGTGTCGGCGAGGTCCCTCTCGGAGGACAGAAGTGTGCTGCGTCATAGTTTATTTTCTTGAACTCTGTGTCAAACTGTCCTTAAGGTCCTGCGACCATTTTGCATATAACTTTGAAATCTTTACGTTTAAAATTTTGAAATATATGCGTAAGAGTCGAGCTTTATTGAGAATTATTATTCTTCGTGGCAGTTTTACTCTCGTGAGCATTCCTTACCTAATATTCGCCTCATAACTTAAATGTTATATCATATAAAGGCTGCTGCATAGATAGGCTATAGGCAGAAAGTTACCCTCCTCATGGAATGTGAGAGATATACAGCTGTTGCTCAGCTTAGTTCTTATAAATTTATAACACACCTAAAGCCATATCAAAGTAAACGCTCACAAATTCTCGCTAGTTGTCTGCTGAAACAGAGATGTCACCGCGTTCTTCTGGCTGGGCGTGTTAGAAGATAGATACACAAATTGCGGCTCACTTATAGCTTCCTTGGCCCGTGAAGGCCTAGCTTATCCTGCAAGCGTTTTATAGATGCATAATGAGCACAATAGTTAGCCCTTCCTCGTTGAAAGCGCTGCTCTAGTGAAGCACGAAAAGAGGAACAGAGGGGCGAAAGCCACGATCCAAGGAGCGTGTCGACCATACATCAGATTCGCATCGATTACAAATGAAGATATTCTGTACCTTCGAAAGATTAATCGCACTTGTTCGCCTTCGAAATAGCAAGGTAGCTGATAATGTTATCACACTGTAACAATGGACATGTGTGGAGTTTGCCTGCCAAAACGTAGCCCGTCTTTATCGTGTTACCCGCCGTTGTGGTATGAGGCTACAGGTATTGCGCTGCTGGGGTGTTGTCCGCATTTCAATGAGGGCAAAATGTAGGAACGCTGGCGTGCCATGCAGTGGGTGCACATTAACCGCTTAATGACGGCACATTTCAATACCAGAAAAAAAAATGTTTAATTCCTAGAGAAACGTGCAACACACGCCGAAAATGACAATAATCAACGAAACAAAATACTGTGCGCAAACTTTTTCAGTACTTCTTCAGCGATAGGGGGCGTGGTAGGATGGGCCCAGGCAGAAAAGTGGAAGTGGAATTAATCCGAAGCCACTTAAGCGTCTGTTTGTAATTGTAGAGACAGCTCTCGTCGTGCCACGACCAAAAGTGTGCATTTCACTTGCTTTAGGTCACGTGTGTGACCCCATGCACTGCAGCCGGATGTCTTGTATCGGTCTGTCTCTTCTGAGAATTGCCTTCAAGAGAGAGCGAGTCGCGTGCCAAATTTCTTCCGCATCCTGTGTTCCTGCTGTAAACCAACTAATGGCGCTTGCCGTCTGTCATTCAGTGTTTGCCAGCATTGTAGCCAGAAACGTCGTGCTCAATACCGAAACTCAGCAAAACGTTTTTTTTTTGTTTGTATGTTGCCTGCATGGCACCTATCGTCCATAAAGGTTTAGAGAACCCCAGGTGGTCAAAATTATTCCGCTGCTCCCACTGCGGCGTGCCTCAAAATTAAATCGTGGTTTTGGCGCTTAATACACCACAATAATTTTTCATGGCAACGCCGCATCATGTAAATCCGACAACTGCGCGCACTGCACGTGTCACTGAGGGCGGGTACTGACCTGGAGACGTCAGTAGATATATCGACGTAGTAGGTGAGCGTGTAGCCGCCCACAATGAAGCCGAGAGAAGGCCCGATGATCGTCATACTGTTGAAGATGCCTGCACGCAAGCAGCGACCAACATCGTTTGAGCCACCATGGAAATCGCGGACTCGAAGACTTTACAAGACAGTGGCATGCTGGGTGGGCAACGGCGCACATGTCCTAGCGAGTCACCCCAGACAGTCAGCCCATTTGTGTTCGACAGCGGCTCTTCGTGTGGGGGCAGCGAACAATGTGCAACCAGGGATTGCGTGAGACTAATGTGGTTGCCCGCTGAGCGGCCCACAAGTTGCGGTGATTATTTCGTTAGGCGACCAAATCGGGGCTGACCTTTCCGCGAGCTTTCTTTTTCTTGAAGCAACAGTCATAACTATTTTAACTCCCTGCGAGTTTGCTTGGCTGTAAATTGAAGCCCCGTAAAGGCTATCCGAATATAAAAAGTAGTGCCAAGGCAAAACAAAAAACAAAAAAAAACTCTTGGATCGTGCGCTCAAAAGGCGGCCGATAACCTTTCAATGTTAGAGGTTAAGAACACGTCGTTCAAACTCAAATGGCGTTGCAGTAGCACTGCCTTTACATGTAAGAAAGCATTCATCGGTTCACATAGCAAGGCGAACTCTTGCGTTCGTTGGGACATGTGTGATAGCCCTGCTTCCATTCACGATACATAGTGCAGAAGTCTCCACCGTCTGCGACAGACGTTGCATACGGTGCGGGGCAGACATTTCATGAACCGACATTTAAAGCTTCACGCGGCTTATCTGAACTCAAGTAAGCCGTGTGTAGAACGTTGCCCTTTCGGGAAAATGTGAGGCACACTGAGATTTTGCGAAGGCCATGGTGTTTTGTCATGCCTAATATTTGTCTGGGTGCATGACAGCCTTTCGGCTGTTATGATTGACATGCCAACTGATGTGTAGGTATCTAGAAATGACGGCTGTTCACGCACGGCGCAGTCTACACGGTTACTTACGAAGCCATCTGAAATGTGTATTCCAATGCTTTTCTTGTATTCATTTCACAAGTGTGAATGTAGCAAGCGGGTAGCAAGGAAAGTTAGAAGTAAGGCAATAGAAAGGAAGCAAGAGAAAGAGCGCCTTTTCAGAACACATCACGCTGTGTTAAGAAATTCAGTCGTACCTCTTTAAACTTTTCTGTGTGGCGGCACTAATTGGAATTGATTTCTTTTTTCACACCGTTTAGGAAAGCGCATGGTGTGGTAACGAGCAGAAAGTTGCACAAAGCGAAAGATTTTAGGCCCTGAACTAGAGACTGATCATCACCCGGAGTGACGCAATTGATGTCCGCTTCCCTGGTTTATCGCGACCGGCGCGTAACGTATAAACTAGTCCTCGTGCAGAACATCAATCCAGGAAGAAACACGAGTGGGGTGCGTTTGACGTTGTCTGTAGCATACAGGAAACGAGCTGCGCCGTAAATGCACGCACCAATGTAGAGGCTGGACTTCCTCTTGGGCAGGTTCTCGTCCAGGTAGGCGATGGTCACTGTGTTGATGGGCGTGGCGCCCAAACCGCTGATGAGCTGTCCGATCATCAACATGTATCGGAAGTTCCTGCAGGGGCGTGAAACATATAGTTACATATGGAGACGTTCTGAGCGTACAGGATATACTTGTACTCGACAATGGCAAATTGAAAACCAGGAAAAGGTTCTAGACAACATTAAAGCGTTGCTTTGAGGTGCAGAATTCGGGGCTTCAAAGGAAGCTAGGCAAAGACAGGTAGGCGACAGTAAGAAAAAAAAAGAAAAATAGAAAGAAACAGAGACAAGGGATGGTTTCGGAGGGCCAAACGGATCAACAGGCAATATGAAATCACTCGATGGCCTCACGGTCACTGGAGATTGCGCTTCCAGCCACAGCTTCTAAGACTCAACATCCATGGCATCTGAGAAATTTTCTGAGCTCCCAACAGAATCAAAGGTATTAAGTCATGCCTTTTATCCTGATTAGAGAAAGAGAAACTTTTATTGTATTAAACGATTTACGTTCGCTGGTCGGAGCCCCATTAGTCCAAGGCCCCGCTGGCCTCGGCCGCCCGCTTGACCTGTCTTATGAAGGACTGTTGTCCCGCCAGGTCTGAGCTGGTTAGCTGTGCCTCGCATTGCTCAATTGTGTGATGTGTCTTATCTAACGGGTGTGATTCACAATCCCAAGTAATGTGTTGTAGTGTTGGTATGCCGCAGCACCACGGGCAGTCGGGCCTGTAGCGAGTGGGGAACATGGCATTTTTAAATTTAAGGTGGGGGAATACCCCGGTCTGAATTTTGCGCCAGCTGGCGGCTTCCTCTCCACTGAGTTGTGGGTGAAGGGAAGGGTATATTTGTCTGGTTGCACGCTGATGAGCGAGAATCTCCGGGGCATTCGTTGGATTGGGGTTACTACAGTGGCTACCTGGGACCGTCCCGGTCGAGTCGGCCCTTAGGCTAGCGAATCGACCAGTTCGTTCTCCTCAAGGCCTGTGCGACCTGGGCACCATAGGATCCGGTGATGATGGGCGAATTTCGTCGGTATTATTGAGTGACATGATTTGGTCACGGGGCCCCTGAGAAGCAGGCGACATGCTTCTTGCGAGTCTGTTATTATGGTGACGCTCTTTTGCGTGCGCTCCGCGTGAGCGAGAGCCATTGCCATGGCGAAAGTTTCGGCAGCTGCCGGAGTACCTGCCCTGACGGATGCCGTCAATTGTTGCTGTGCTTTCGTGTCGACGATTGCTACTGCGTACCTCATGACGTTCTTTTGGGCATCACTGGAGTTCGAGTATACGTTCGAATACGCGGCAGCGTCCGTGTATATTGTGTTGTCCGTGGGATTATTTTCATACATTGTTCTAATATGTTGTGCGCGTGCTTTTCGCCTTGCCTTATTGTATTCCGGGTGCATGTTTGTGGGTATGGGGGTCACTGTTATTCGAGTTATCCTATAGTGAGGTGTGGCTGCTTCTCGCGTGCAGCTATCGTCCGTTCCGAAAACCAGCACGTTTTCAGTGCCAAGTTAGAAAAGAAATTATGCAGATCCCACGCACTGTGCACGGGAATCGATGTAAGCGAAGCTTTCTGTGCTGTTTCCTTTGATTGACGATAACTGACGATAATTGCTGTTTGCTTTGATTGACGATAAAAATTTTTAATTTAAACATTTAGTCCAACCCGAGAGTGGCGAGTTCCATGTTAAATGTTACCTTGCGTGCACCACTGCTGTTTGTCTGCGTAGTACATAGAACACAGAGGGAGAGGTGTTTGCGTGAGGCGTTCTGCGCCATATTTCACCTCTGAGAGGGTTGAGCATGTGTAATTGCTTCACATTGCACATCGCATTGTGACAGAAGTATTGAACTTGAAAAGGATTATGGGGCTGTACGTGCCAAACACACACTGGGCGCGCCCTAGTGGCACACTCCGGACTAATTCTGACGCCGCGGTGGTCTTTAACGCGTCCTTAAATCTGAGTGCATGAGCGTTTTCTTCTTTTTTAATCACCCCCGTCGAAATGCGGCCGCGGCGGTCACCATCAAATCCGCGACCTCGAGCAATGCCATAGCCGCAAAACTACAGCGGCGGGCGCAGAAGTGTTGATTCGACGTGCGACCGCTTCCGTAGTGTCGCCTAGACCCTTCTGTGCGATTTAATTAATGCGGCTCTGCTTCTGCACGCCTTGCGTAAGTTGTCCGATGGTATTTATTTTCAAGAAATAGCAAAAACGTATCATACCGTACCTTGAACTTAAGTTAATCCACTTTTCCTGAAACCGGTGTTGTGTTTATAGTAGCAGCGTTTCCTTGCCTTCGCACGTCACCTTTTCCCTACTACCCCGCTCCCTCGCTGCATGGGAACTGCGAGCGAATAGTGGCAAGGCTTTTCTTTACTCGTTTCGCGACTGCGTCGATTCTGCCCATATTCTGCCTCCTCTCGCCCCTCCTCTTCGTTATATCTAGCTTCCATCTGGACTTTAAGTTAGTAGGAAGGTAAGCGGCTGCAATTTCTGCATTGCTTTTGCGGGGGCTCACGGATAACTACGTTTGTCAAGAGGCTAATGTGGTCACGCGCAGGTATCTCCAGAGGACATTGTGCACATTTGACGTGGTGCGAAAGTCCCAAAGAGTTTCTCGTGTCTCCTTTCTTCTCTGCCGCGCTCCTTGCATCTACATACACGCGCTGAACCTCCCCCGACGCGGCGGGCATCAATCAATCAAGCAAGCAAGTAATCAATCAGTCAAGCAGTCATTAGAGAGTTTTAAAAATTTGGGCCCCAAAGAAATAGCGTCGAAGCCACTGCGCATGCGCGAGACGCAAGCTGCGTTGGGTTTTGCGTCGGGCACGCTATTTCACTTATTCAGCAGGAGCCCCAAAAGCTGCCCCAAAAGATTTGCGTAAACAAACATGGCGGCACCCATCGAAGCGATTGCTCTAACCTATAGCACCAGAGTGGGCTCGATTCGTGATAACGCGTGAAGTTCGAGAGCTAGGAGAAGTGACTGCGGTTATTGCTTTCTCTCAACTAGCGTGTGTTATGAAGATTGATTCATTAGACACTGCTGATTCCGAATTCGATTGTGGGTTTTATGGCTCGTAGGCCTAACACGGCTTAGCGCGGCTGGTGAAGGCACGTAAGGTTGGTTACTCAAAACTAAGCCCGACTAATTGTTTGCTGCTAATAGAATAACCTCCAAATTGTAGTGAAATGATGAAACACGAAAATCAAATTACTACTCCTGTCATAATATGGTACATTTTATTTAGTTATTTCTAATAGCTTTTCTTTGACGCCGTAGTGGCGCTGTCAGCGCAAGACGCTATCCGCAAACGGAAAGCCCTATTCAAAAACACTTCACACCTGCGTGCCCCAGCGCTAACACCCGCAAAGCTCTTTGTGGCCCCAAACTATTGGGGCTCCTGTTCTAAAACTCTATTCAAGCAAGCAAGCAGCAGATGCAGCAGTGGGAAAGTCGAAGGAAGAAGCAAAGAAAGCTTCACTTTAAAAACAAGCATATGTGAATGGCTTGAAACTGTCTTTAAGAATGTTTGAATGTAATAATATTGAACTAAAAGCTATATAGTGTGATCAGCTTGCGTTCGTTGTCATTCACAGCCGACCATATCAAGTCAATGAAAGAAGTGAAGCAGACCATATCGAGGGTGACAGTGTCGCCCTGACGAGCACAGTTGTTGACGGCAGCACTGATATGCTTCAACAGTATTGCTGCTGCTGAAAGCAGCGATAGCAGTGATATTTTAATTATATTGCACTGTACAAGCTATCGCGTTAGTTGTAGATACAATGAATACTGAATAACATTAAGGCGAATGATAAGTTTTCGTTTGTGCGGCATCACTCAAATAACATTAAAATTATGCGATTAATGAATCTACTATAAGTGCCATTTATTTGATCAAATACCCAGGTGTCCATCTCTCTAAATACTATCTTGGTCGAACCACTCGAACCACATTAGGTTAGGTTAGGATAGGTTAGTTTGGAGACCCATTATTCACTAACTCAGCAAACCGAGCCCTTGAATATGTAGGCCGTAACCTTTTATAAGCCTATCCTGCGCAAATTTACTTGCTTATAAAGTTATTGTGCGATCTACGCCTGAATATGCATGCACCATGCCTGACACGATCGAACCAGTCTCAGTAAAGCTCTGGAATCAGTTCGAATCCCCATGCAGCTACAGATTTGCTCTTTTCTACCATTCCTACTACTGTAGAGTCTCCACTCTGAAATTTTGGTTACAATTGCGCACTCTCGCTTCTCGTCGTCGCATTTCAGGCATCCATCTCTTATCACCGAATTTTTTATATTCCAGCCCACATGGCAGCTAGCTCACTCGGCAGGGACTCCGAGGCGATCGCACAAGTCCGCCCACCGCTGTGGTCCCGCCACGAGCCCAACAACACACGGCCGTGTGCACAGCGCACCTAACACACCTTCGGTCGTTGCCGCACCCACTCGCCCTACCCCTTCTCCCCTTCAGAAGAACCCTACCTATATATAATGTGCCGAGGAAAGCATATGTCGCCTTGAAAAAGACGAGTCCACTTGTCGAAACGTTGGCTCCCACTTTTACTTTGTTCTCGTTTTGCTCATCGTCACCCTGTAGCGACCTTCGAAACGGAATAGCACCCATTGACGGTTTCCGAGCTCCAAAACAGATTTATGCATAGCGCGCGCAGGCGAACGCGCCACTGGTAGCGGCCTTGCTAAGTGCACCCGGAAAAAGAGGCCGCCGTGCGCCATGGTTTTCTGCCGTCGTTGTTCGTGCTCCTGTTTTACTCATATTTTCGTAGCAAAATAAGCATCATCCGTCCCATTTGTGTGGTGCCCAAAGCTTCAAGGCAAGCTGATGAAAAAGTCGCAGTTTCGCCCGAAAGGCGTCGACTGCGATAGCAGATTAGCGGACAGCTATGCGCCCGAAAGGCGTCGACTGCGATAGCAGATTAGCGGACAGCTATGCGAAATAAGATACTTTTATCGGCTCACTAAACTTGTAAACAACAGGCATACTATACTCGCGGACAACGTTCTGTGTCTATGAAAAGAAAGCTATGGGCGCTTGGCTGCTGCGCATGAGTTACCGCGCCAAGTACTCCGGCAGCGTTTGACAGTGATTTTGGTTGTTCGCAACAGACTCGGGCGCTCGTACGCCCGGGCCGCCCAAAGTTGAACGCCCCCACCCCCACCCCCTCCCTACCCTCCACCCGAAACCTTGCGCGCGAAGGAAGGCGCGCAGAGAAGATTCGATCCGCGCGGTTATCACAGACCGAGACAGAGTTATCGCGACTCACAAAGAGAAGATGAGAAACATGTGCCTCGCCTCGCACCACCATAGTTGAAAAGATAAAATGAACTCTTGCAAAGCATCTGGGGGAAGAGACCAGCAAACAAGTCCCTTCTTGCGCAACGCAATAGTGCCTGCCAGTACCAGTCCTCAGTAGCTGCGTCATTGGTCCTCCGACGACGTAAGCTTCCATCTGCTAAGGTGCTATTCTCAGCGCTTAAACTATTAGTAAAGTGCGATTAATTATAAACTATTTGTTTCACGACTTCGCCAGGTACGTAGAGATAGGGTCCACTTAGAAAGTGCAATGTCAGTGTGCATAGATACCTCAGACGTACATGCTGTCCGAGGTGTTTGCTGTAAATATTTGCGACGACCACCTCGGACAGTATGCACGCCTGAGAATTTTATGCATATGGCCTCGGGCCACAGGGTCTGCTTGATCAGCTTGCGAGGTGCACACATCATAGAGCCGGCCATGTAATGCGCAGTGCAGGTAGCCGGTGGATCCACCATTAGAGTTGCAAAGTATGTGCCAGTGGAAGGGAAGCGCAGTCGAGCGTGGCAGAAAATTAGGTGGGCTGATGAAAGTATGAAGTTTGCAGGCGCAAGTAGGAATCAGCTAGCGCAGGACAAGGACAATTGGATATCGCTGGGAGGGCCTTCATCCTAAAGTGAACATAAAAAAATCTCAGTGCCCTTCCACTCTGTGAAGAAGGATGACCAGCGAAGTTGTGTGTGTGGGCCCTTAATGGCGAACTGCCCCTCCACCGTGGATCGGCCCGGCATTGCGCTATCTTCGGGATCGGCCCACGTATGAGGAGTTTTTTGCTTACGACACGAACATTTCCTTGGACGGCTGAGGTATACAGCTTCGCTGTAAAATAGGCTGCATGATTATGATGATATTGTTGATGATGATAATGACACATCATCTGATCGCGAAGAGGACACACAAAATATAGCAAAAGGAAGCATTCAGGACTACTTGATGGAACGCAGGCCATAAGCTCGAAAGAGCTGCGGCGCATCACCCTCTTTGTCATGTAAGCACAGACTTGTACGTAACGAATTATATGTAATCAGTTACTTGCAATCAATTACATTTTCTTGTAATTTACCGATTACTTTGTTTACTCGGTTGCCTTCATTGTAATTAAATCACTTTTTCAGTAACCAATTACATGTAACCAGTTAATTATTGGCGAAACAAGCTGTACCAAGCTACTCAGCTTTTAGAACCTGAATATGGCGAAGACTACAGCAAAAAGCCCGAAATCGTGCCACGCAGTAGCCTAGTGAATACGCATGTTCAGTTAGGAAAGCCCGAGCTCAGTGCGCTCCACCAGATGTTAGCTGATGGATTGAACATGTGCTGGTGCGACTCGATAGCGAAGTCGAATTGTCTTCGGACATGCGGGCGATTTTTTCAGGTTTCTATTGGATGGACCGGGAGCTTCATCGCCAAGTCCCAGCAACAATGAAGCGCAGCGCTTCATAAAGGACCTAGAGCTGAGAGACCTCAATAATTTGCGCAAGTTCTGTGTACGTCACAACACCGCCCCGGCCCCCAGCACATGAAATCAAGCTACCCTGACTCTTTCCTCCTCGTGCAAGTTTTAGTACCGTTGCTGATTTCTTCAAAACAAAAGCGAGGGATGACGCTCAACGATCTTT